>NC_136402.1:1061880-1479146 GCF_965140285.1 Lepidochelys kempii | reverse complement strand
CGCGGAGCAGGGGTGACGTCTGGGAAGTGCTTTGAGGGGCGTTAGAAGCGTCGTATTTCTGCACAGTCCGAACACACTGGAGCTTGGTCCAGGCCACGCCTGGAACAGCAGGGGAGAGCTCCCTGCATAAACAACTGCCCCGCCCCAGAGTCGGCTGCATCTCGGCGCCAGGCAAGGGGTCCCTGGATAACCGGCCCCTGCACCCCACCCCAGAGATAGATGCATCTCAGCGCCAGCTCCCTGGATAACCAGCCCCCGCACCCCACCCCAGAGACGGCTGCATCTTGGTACCGTTCAAGGGGGTCTCTGGATAACCGGCTCCCGCACCCCACCCCAGAGACGGCTGCGATTCATCCTGTCTAGTCTGTACGGAGGCTGGGATCTCGCCAGGGGCCGTCGGGCTCTGGCGCTGAACTCAGGCTAGGCCCGGATCTTCTGCAGCTCAGCTGGAGGGGACAGCAGGGCCATTCGTGGGGAAGACACTGGGCCAGGAGCCAGGACTCCTGGGTTCAATTCTCAGCTCTGCCACTGGCTCCCTGCACCTCCCGTTCCCCACCTTATGCTGGGAGCTCTCGGGGGAGTCCTGGCTCCAGCTCCCCCACGCCCCCGCTCTAACCACTAGACCCCCCTCCCCGCCAAGACCTGAGGATAGAACCCAGGAGTCCTGGCTCCCAGCCCTAGTCCCTACCTGCTTGATCACACTACTTCAGTAGGGATGTGGCCTGTTTCTCAGATCTCCTCCCTTCTGAATTCTCTCTCCCCACTGTGATTGCTCTGTGCCTTAGTTTCCCTGTGCAAATGGGGTGTGAATCCCTAGCTCTCTGCTGGGTCGTCCTCCCCGTGGATCCCAGAGCCCAGCCGGGGTGGAGAGCGGGGACCGGGGCCTGGAGCGGACGGTTGGCAGCGGGGCTGATGGGGCAGGGTGGGGGGCACTTGCCACGGGGGAGCGTACAGGAAGCGCTCCCATTCCCCGGCCCCTGGCAGAGACAACCGCAGAGATCCCCAGGGCCGGCCTGGCTGAGCTCAAGGAGCTGGGGGGCGGCTGGGTTCAAGGGGTCCCAGACGCCAGCCGGGAGCCGGCAGGAAGTTGGGAAACGATCTGGAATTATTAGCATCCGTTAGAGCCACATCGGAGGCCAGCTGCTGCTGGAGTCTCCAGCCAAAGGGGGTGGAGTGGAAGGGGAGTGGGGGCTAGAGGTTAGAGCTGGGGGGGGGGTCAGGGAGCCAGGACTCCTGGGTTCTCCCCCCAGCTCTGGAAGGAGAGTGGGGTCTAGTGGGTAGAGTGAGGGGAGATCTGGGAGGAGAGTGGGGTCTATTGGTTTTGGGAGGAGAGAGTCAGGATTCCTCGGTTCTATTCCAGGCTGTCGATAAGTCACTGTGGGGTAGGTCACGTCCCGTGACTCAGTTTCCCTGTGACCAGCATAGCTCCCTCCCAAGGAGCTTGTGGGGCTGGATTGATCCACCAAATGGGGTCAGGAGCTTTGGGCCGAAGTTGCCTTGGGGAGGGGGGTTGGTGCCCTGCCAGGTACCCACAGAAATGCAGCTCCGCCCAGCCCACCCTGCGTGGCCTCATCTGGAGCTGATCAAGGACGGGGGCCGGCCTCGGAGCCCCCCGGAGCTGCCCCCGCGGGCAGGGCTGTGTCCCAGGCCAGAGCAGGCCCCCAAGCTCGGCTCTGCTCTGGGGTCCCTGCCGGGGGGGGGGGAACGGCACTGGCAGGCGACTGGAACGGCGGGGGGGGTCTCCTGGTGTCCCCGGAGTGGAGCCGAGCCCCCAGAGCTGTGGGTGGGGGCAGACGATGCCAGCGACTGTGCGGCACGGATCCCTGGGCGAGGCGTCCGCTTGGCTCTGCTCCGTGGGCACGGTCTGGACCAGGTCCCCCCAGCTCCTCCCCCACTTCCCGCAGGGCTGGGAGCTGGGCACCGGCGGGGCAGCGTCAGCCCCATGGGGGGGCGTGAATGGGAATATTTATCTCCCCCTCCCGGAGCTGGGGGAGCTCAGCCCTTCAGGGGGTGGGCAGGCTGGGCTGATCCTGTCGGGGCTCCGGGGGCTGGTCTGTTATTGTAGGGTCTGCGGGGGCTTGTGTGTTATTGTAGGGTCTCTAGGCGTGTTGGCTCCGGGGGCTGGTCTGTTATTGTAGGGTCTGCGGGGGCTGGTCTGTTATTGTAGGGTCTGCGGGGGGCTGTGGCTCCGGGGGCTGGGCTGTTATTGTAGGGTCTGCGGGGGCTTGTGTGTTATTGTAGGGTCTGCGGGGGCTGGTCTGTTATTGTAGGGTCTCTGGGTGGGGGGCTGCAGCTGGTCTGGTATTGATTTGATTCTCGCTAGTTTCACTTTGAATTCCAGTCCCTCCTGCCCCCACTTCCCCCCCGCCCCGGCCCCCCGACACTGTCCAGCCTGGTCTGATTTGTCGGAGCCAGGACCCCGCCCCCGCCAGGAGAACTCGCCCTGCGCTTGATTTCACCCAGGCTGCTGCTGACGGGGGTAGGGGGGACTTGCCCCCCATTCTGTGGGAAGACACCCCACATTCCCTTAGCCTGCTGGGGGGGGGCGTCTTTTCCCCCTCCCCCAAGGGCTCAACACCCCAGCTCCCCGTGGCCGGACACCCCACGCTCGAGGGGGCGGGGGTATTTAGGGGGAGCAGGTGGGGGGTGTTCAGGAGATCGGGTGTGCAGGGGGGTGGGGGGCTGGGCAGGGGAGGGGGGGGCGGGGAAGCAGCTGAGGAAACAAACCCCCTTGGCCAAATGTTTGCCGGGCCCTGACCTCCCCGCACGGCTCCAGCTGGTGTTGCGGGGGGGAGGACAGCTGTCCAGAGCCCTGTGCTGGTTCGGGGCAGCTGCCTCCCTCAGGGGAGGGGGGTTACCATGGGGCTGCCCCCCCCCCGCGGCCTTTTGTTCTGGCCGCCCTCGGTTGTCTGGGGCTGAGTTTAAATCAAGACCCCGATGCGGGCCTGGCCCCTCCCCCCCCGATGCGGGCCTGGCCCCTCCCCCCAGGACTTCACCCCCCTAAAACACAGGCCTGGCCCCTACCCTTCCCTCCCCATCTTCCCCACTCCCCCTCCAACGCAGGCCTTGCCTCCCCTTGGCCCCATCACCCCACTGCCCCCCCCAGCCCCCAAAGAGCCAGCCCTGTCCCACCCCCCAGCCCACCCCCTCCCTGTCCCCCCCCAGGAGTCCCCCCAGCCCAACCTGCCACAGCCCCCCCGTCTCCAGCCCCGACAATCTGCTTTGGGGGGGTTCAGGCCAAGTCGGTTTGGGGGGTGGGGGGTTCCATCTTGGCCCCTTTTGTGCCCCTTGTTAGGAGCTGGGGGGGCATCGTGTGGGGCACAGGCCAGCTCGGCACAGAGGGGCCCACAGCAGATGCCCTCTGTGAGGGAGGCTGGGGGGGAAGGGGTTATATAGGTCCGTAGCACCACCCCACCCTGCCAGGGCCCCGCAGCCCCCCTCCCTCCCCCGTGCTGTTCGTGTTTCGGGCACACCCTGAACCTTCCTGCATTTCGGGGCACCAGGGGCTGATGAGTGGGGGGAGCCCAGCTCGGGGAGGGAGGGGCTGAGTGTCTCCCAGGGGTGAAGAGGCAGCTCATGCGAACTGGGGGGGACCCCCGGAGATGGGGTGCACATTCCCAGAGTGATCCTTGTGTCTGTCCACATTGGCAGCTCCTGAGGGCAGTCCTGGCTCCCTGCCCCCCCGCTCTAACCACTAGCGCCCACTCCCCTCCCAGAGCTGGGAGAGAACCCAGGCGTCCTGGCTCCCAGCCCCCCTCCTCTAACCACTAGCCCCCACTCCCCTCCCAGAGCTGGGGCGAGAACCCAGGCATCCTGGCTCCCTGCCCCCCATTCTAAGCACTAGCCCCCCCCGAGCTGGGAGAGAACCCAGGCGTCCTGTTTGCAGTGGGGGCCCCCGGCCTCACGCCCGTCTCCCCCAGGCCCGGCGTGGCGCGATGAACAAGCTCCGGCAGAGCCTGCGGCGGAAGAAGCCGGCCTACGCGCCCGAGGCCAGCCGGCCTCACCAGTGGCAGGCGGACGAGGAGGCCGTTCGCCGGGGCAAGTGCAGCTTCCCTGTGCGGGTGAGTCCGCCGGGCGGGGGGCTCTCGCACGCCCGGCGCACTCCTGTGTGCGAGCGGCTGTCACACACACGTGCCCAGCAGGGTGCCCACCGGTCCGGGGAGGTCGCACGCTCGGCTCGCACGGCCGGCACACGGGGGTCGGGGGTTGTGTTCTCAGCTTGCACGTGTGGGCAGTGGAGAGGCACAGGCTGGGGGGTTGCACGCTTGGCTTGCACGCCTACGTTTGCAGTAGCTCCCCTGGGAGGCACACGCGTGTGCCCCGGATTTGCACATCCCCATCTCGCACACGTGGGCCTGCTCAGCTCCTCCCCCTCCCTGCGGGGAACCCGGGGGTGGCGCTGGGCATGGTGGGTGACGGGGCACTTGGGCCTTGCCTTGGGGGGTGGCCTGGCTCTGACCTCTGCCCCCCGCAGTACCTGGGCCACGCGGAGGTGGAGGAGTCCCGGGGGATGCACGTGTGTGAAGAGGCCGTGAAGAAGCTGAAAACAGTGAGTGCAGCTGGCCTGGGGGCCGGGGGGGCAGATCTAGGCCAGATGCCCCCACTGGGGGCCCCCAGCACCTCCTCCTTCAACCCCCCTCTCCATCCTGAGTTTCCCAGCACCCCCTTCAACTCCCAGCCACCCCGAGTTCACCAGCACCCCCTTCAGCCCCCACCAAGTTAACCAGCACCCCCCCAGCCACCCATCATCATCCCCCCATTAATCTCCCCCCAGCCTTGAGGGCACTAATGGATTTCTCCATTCTTTGAAGTGGTTCCCCCCAGCCTGGGACTCTGCCCCACCCCCATGGGGCAGAGGGCTCAGGAGCGAGGGATGGGCTGGGGGGGTTTCTAGTGTCCCCCCACTGACACCCCCCCCCCGGTTGCAGAGCGGGCGCAAGTCGGTGAAGTCGGTTCTGTGGGTGTCGGCCGACGGGCTGCGGGTCGTGGACGACAAAACAAAGGTACGGGGGTGGGGGGAGGGACTGGGGATTGTGGGGGGCACGGCTGGGGGGGTTATGGGGCGGTTGGGAGCCGTGGGGGGGTCCTGCCACCCCCCAGCCCCCATGGTCTCAGTGGGAGCCCCGTGGACGTGCGGTGTCTCCTCCTGGGCTGAGGCGGGAGGGAAGCGGGGGGGGGATGAGCTGCCCCTGTCTCATGCCCCCCCCCCCAGGATCTCATCGTCGACCAGACCATTGAGAAGGTTTCGTTCTGCGCCCCCGACCGCAACTTCGACAAGGCCTTTTCCTACATCTGCCGCGACGGCACCGCCCGCCGCTGGATCTGCCACTGCTTCCTGGCCCTCAAGGACTCGGTGCGTGGCCCCCTGGCACGCCCCCCCCGCCCCGGCATGCCCCCGGCATGCCCCCCCCAGCACGCCCCCCCGCCCTGGCACGCCCCCGGCATGCCCCCCCCGCCCTGGCATGCCCCGCCCACAGCCCCCGGCACGCCCCCCCCGCCCTGGCACACCCCCGGCATGCCCCCCCCACCCCGGCGCCCCCCCCGCCCTGGCATGCCCCGCCCACAGCCCCCGGCACGCCCCCCCCGCCCCGGCACGCCCCCGGCACGCCCCGCCCCGGTGCCCCCCCCGCCCTGGCATGCCCCGCCCACAGCCCCCGGCACACACCCCCCGCCCCGGCACGCCCCTAACACCCGCGCTCGCTGGGTCTCGCATGTGCCCCTTTGCCTGCTCATGTTCCACTGCGCCCACTCGTGCCCCCCCCGACCGGTCCCTGCCCCCCCCGACCGGTCCCTGCCCCCCCCGACCGGTCCCTGCCCCCCCTGACCGGGCTCTGCCCCCCCTGACCGGGCTCTGCCCCCTGCCGCAGGGCGAGCGGCTGAGTCACGCCGTGGGCTGCGCCTTCGCCGCCTGCCTGGAGCGCAAGCAGAAGCGGGAGCAGGAGTGCGGCGTGACGGCCTCCTTCGGTGCCAACCGGACCAGCTTCGCCCGCCAGGGCTCCTTCCGCGCCCCGGCCGCCCGCCCGCCGGACAGCCAGAAAGGTGACCGGGGCGCCGCCCCCCCGCGCCCTCACTCCTGACCAGCTCCGCCCCCCAGTCTGCCCCCCGTGTCTCCCGTCCCCCCAGCTCCACCCCCTGTGCCCCCCGTCCCCTCAGCTCCTGACCAGCTCCGCCCCCCAGTCTGCCCCCCGTGTCTCCCGTCCCCCCAGCTCCACCCCCTGTGCCCCCCATCCCCTCAGCTCCTGACCAGCTCCGCCCGCAGTCTGCCCCCCGTGTCTCCCTTCCCCCCAGCTCCAACCCTGTGCCCCCCGTGCCCTCAGCTCCTGACCAGCTCTGCCCCCCAGCTCCGCCCCCCGTGTCTCCCTTCCCCCCACCTCCCGTCCCCCCCCGTGCCCTCAGCTCCTGACCAGCTCCACCCCCCCAGCTCCACCCCTCATGCCCCCCGACCCCCCAGTACCCTCCGGGTTCCTACCCTGCCCAACTCTCCCCCACCCCCCAATACCCTCAGCTCCTGACCATCTCCGTCCCCCAGCTCTGCCCCCCGTGTCTCTCGTCCCCCCAGCTCCACCCCCTATGCCCCCTGTCCCCCCGTGCCCGCAGCTCCTGACCATCTCTGCCCCCTCTCCCCCCCACCCCTCTGAGTACCTGCCCCCCCAATACCCCAGCTTCTGACCATCTCTGCCCCCCATCCCTGCCCAGCTCTAACCCCCCCCCCAGGTAGCCGCCCCACTCTGAGTCCCGCCCAGCCCCCCCTTTGCATGCTGGGCGGGGGCCACTCCTGGTCTGAGGTGGGGGGACTTGAATGTGTGGGGGGAGGGACGGAGGTTCGTGGGGGAGGGGGCCGTCCTGGGGGGAGGAGCCAAGGGCACCGGGGGGGGGGCGTGGTGGGGGGTCCACGGGGGGTCTCACCCCGACTCTCTCCGCCAGCGGAGGCCGCCCCCGCCGCCACCCCCTCGGCGCCCCCCGGCCCCGCCCAGCCGGGCAGCGTCTCCCCGCCGCAGGGGGCCCCCTCGCCGGCGGAGAAGGGGGAGGGGGGCCCCCAGCACGCCATCCCGCGTCGCCACGCACCCCTGGAGCAGCTGGTGCGGCAAGGCTCCTTCCGCGGCTTCCCCGCCCTCAGCCAGAGGAACTCGCCCTTCAAACGCCAGCTCTCGCTGCGGCTCAGCGACCTGCCCTCCACCCTGCAGCGCACGGGGGGCTTCCCGGCCCGGGGCGCCGGTGAGCCGGGGGCAGGAGGGGGAGCTGGGGGGCCGGGGGGCCGGTTGGGGGGAGCTAGGCAGCCAGGCACGGGGGGCTGGGGGGGGAGCTGGGGGGGCCGGGTGGGGGTACTTGGACCCTAGGGGTGGTATCTTGGCTTCCGGCCCTTTAAGAGATGGGGGGCGTGGGGAGCCCCAGAGGGAGGGGGGGTGGTTTGCTCCGAGTTGCCCCCCCCAACTCTGCTCCCCACCCCACCCCCAGTGCTGGAGCTGGAGTCGACCCCGCCCGGCGACAGCGACGGGATCAGTGCCCTCTGCAGCCAGATCGATGCCTCCTTCGCCCGCCCGCCCGCCGACCCCTTCAGCCCCACGGCCACCGACGGCATCGCCTCCCCCCCCGCGGGGCTCCCCCAAGGTACGGGCCCCCCCTCTGTGCCCACTCCCTGTGCCACGCCCCCCCGGGTACACCCCTGGGGTGCCAGGCCCCTTCTGCCGCGCCACTCTCCTGCCCGGGGATCCCGCCCGGGGATGCCCCATACCCCCACTGTGCCAAGGGCACAGGGACAAGCCGTCCCCCGAGGGAAACCCCTATATAACCAGCCCCTGCCCCCCACCCCAGAGAAAGCCGATCTCAGCGCAGGGTGGGGGGTCCCTGGGGAGCCAGCCCCCCGTCGCCCTGCCCTGGCATTGGCATGCGGCTCGCTCCTGACATGGGTTTTTCTCCTCGCCCGCAGAGCCGGCCGCCTGGGGCGAGCCGGGGTCGGGGGCCCCCCCGCCGGCCCCCCCGTTCCAGCCCGGACACAAGCGGACCCCGTCGGAGGCCGAGCGCTGGCTGGAGGAGGTGGCCCAGACGGTCAAAGCTCAGCAGCTGGCCCCTTCCACGGCACCCGTGCCCACGGCCCTGCCCGCCACGCTGCCCCCCTACCCCGTGAGCTACGCCGCCGCGCCCGCCCCCGTGGGCATCTTCCGGCCGCCCCACATGCAGCCGGCCCACGTGCCCACGGGGGCCTACCCACTGGCCGGGCCCTACGGGGCGCCCAGCATGCCCGTGGTGGGCATCACCCCCTCCCAGATGGTGGCCAACGTCTTCTGCTCCACTGCCCAGCTGCCGCCCTCGAACTCGGGGGGCAAGGCCGGCTCCTTCCCCCCTGCGCTGCGGGGCCCCGTGCTGCCCCCTCCCCCCCAGGCCCGGCCCAAGTCCGGCAGCGCCGCCCCCTGGCCCCCGGAGCCGGGCCAGCCGGGGGCCACAGCCCCCCCGCCCAAGCCAGACCCCTTTGAGGCTCAGTGGGCGGCGCTGGGGGCCAAGCCCCCCGGGGGGGCCGACCCAGTCAACCCCTTCGCCGGAGACCTGCAGAAAACCTTTGAGATCGAGCTGTGAGCTGGGGGGGGCCACCTGGGTCCCCGAGCCCCCCACTATGGAACTGACTATGGGGCCAGGTAGAGGTGGGGGATGTACGGAGACCCCCCCACCCCAGCGGAACCTGGGTCACCAGCTCCTTGTCAAATGGGGGGCAGCCTGGGGAGGGGCCCCCAGGACTGCTCCCCCCCGCCCGCCCGCACCAGCTTTGCTGCTGGGGGCTTTGCCGGGGGGCCAATGCGGGGCTGAGCGTGGGTCCCAGTCCCTGGAGGTGGGGCTGGGGTCTGCTGAAGTGGGGGGGGGGAGTGTGGGGGTGAGGAGCCTTTCCTCCCCCCGGTGATGAAATGGTTAACAGGTCCCTAGCTGGCTGGCTGCAAAGGGGGAGGGATCCTGGGCTGTACGTTTTGGGGGTCTGGACCGGGGAGCACCCCCCAGATCCGGGGGTGATCAGGGCTAACCCCCCCCCCCGAGTCTTGTGGTCAGACCTGCAGAGATGAGGCCCCGCGGACCTGGGGGCAGGTGGTGGGGGGCTGAGCGGAGGGAAAATGGGGTCCTGGGGGCCGGAATTGGCCTCCCCTGCAGGGAGCTGCCTCGGGGGCGGGGGGTTTGGTTCTGGCCTTTCCGACCCCATAGGCCTCTGCTGCAGCAGTGGGGGGGGGTCACGATGCACCAGCACCACCTACTGGGGGGTGCTGTGGCCCCCCCGGGTCCCTCAGCGTGGCCCAGAGGGGGAGTCTGGGGGGAGGGGCAAAGCAGGGGTGATGCTAACCCTAAATCTTCTGCGGGGAGCTTCCCCCCCATAGGAAAAAACACCCAGAGCTGGAGCTTTTCCTGTCCAGACCCCTGGCTGGGCCTGGCCTGGGGGGGGTCTCAGGGGCCCTTGGCCAAGCGGGGCGGGGGGGTTGTTCCTGGCTCTAATTTATTGTCTTTGATTTTTAGTTCGGGGGCAGGGATGTGGGGGGGTGGATCATGGTGAAGATGGGGGAGGGGCTCAGGCCAGGGTGGGATGGACGGACAGACGGGCAGTGCCCCAGATGCCCCCCCCAGCTGTCTGCCCTGATCCTGCCACAAGTCAAAGCCCGTGGGGGGGGGGGGTGCATTGAAGTGGCAGCTTGTCCCCGACCTGCTGGGCTGATGTAGGGGGGATATTGTGGGAACTGGGGGGGGGGGGCCTGGAGTGGGGGGACCAGACACCCCTCCCACAGGCTGTGTGGGGTCAGGGGCAGGGCCGGACCCCTGGGGGGGGCACCTGAGGCCTCTCATCCGCCCCACGGCCTGAGCAGCGTGGCCTGGATTCGCCCCCCCGTGGGCACCACCCGGAGGTGCTTCGTGGGCCCCGGGGGGCTGGGGCTGCGGGGGGGGGTGCAGGCTGGCCGTGCCCCACCGCTGGGGCGGGGGGGGAGCCCTGGGGCGGGGGGGGGGCAGAGCCACGTTGTAGGTGCACAGAGCCCTGGGGCAGGTGCTGGGGTGCGGGGAGGGGGAGGCAGCTGCTGTCCTGCCCCCCCCCAGCCCTCCGGCTGGCACGGGCCCTGCACCGACCCCCAGGAGGCGACACCGGCCGGGGGGGGGGGGGGCGGGGGAGATTTTCTATCTTTATTTCCACACGTTTTGTATCTAAAATCCCCCCCCGCCCCGCGTTTGTATGACAGAAATAACTGCCAATAAAGCTACCCTCTGCTGCCGGCTGGTGCCCTGCGCCGGGCGGGGGCCATTCAGCTAAGACCCCCCCAGCAGCGGATCGGGATCGCGTCAGGTGTCCCGGCCCCTGGGGGTGGGGGGCGCCACAGCGGGAATTGCCCTGGGTCCAGCTGCAAGATCCCCCCCCCGCCCCACCCCAGAGGTGGCTGCATCTCCATACTGGGCAAGCAGGTGCCGTATAACACCCCCCCCGCGCTTCACCTCAGCATCTCAGCACCAGGAAGAGGGGCCCCCTATAAGCAGCCCCCACAGGACCCCCCACGGGGCAGGGGGCTGTTCCTCTGGGGGGAGCTAGGGCAGCCCGGGGTTGGAGCCACCTGCCCCGGCCCCAGCTCATGGGGAGCACTGCCCCCCCTCCAGCACCTCCCATTCACCTGCTGGGGGGGACTGGACCCGGGGCCTGTCCCCTCTGGGGGGCGCCGGCTCCCACCCGGCCCCAGGGCAGGGACTGGCTGGCTCAGGGGGGCCGGGAATGGGGCAGGGGTCTGTCCCCTCCAGGGGGCGCCAGCCATGGGGTGTGATGATTCTGCTGGGTCTCAGCCCACAGCGATGAGGCCGGGGGGACCGGAGTCCAGCCCTATGGATCTCCCCACGGCACCCTCACCTGGCCGGGGCCTGGGAGAAGGCCCTGCAGCCCCTCGTGGCTCGGGCACGGGCCTGGTCTGGCTAGATGATAAAACACCCCCCGAGTCCCCCCACTCGCACCCTGCCCGCCACCCCCATCTGCATCCCTCAGGTTACCCCTCTCCTGGGACCCCCCTCCTCCCCCTGGCAGGACCCCCCTTGCCTGTGCCCGCCCCACCCCAGGGCAGATGTGCCAAATCTCCGGCTGCCCCACGGAGCCCTGGGGGCCCCGGTTCCTGAACCAGAACCAGTGGCTGGGTTGCGCCCGGCCACGTGCCAGGCCGGGTGCCGTGGGGCTCGTGGGATGTGGATGGTGCCAGGCGGGCACAGGTCATGCTGCCTTGGCACGGCACACGGCCCCCAAGGCTCCGTCACCCCTGCACCCCCCAGGCATGGCCCATCCAGCCCCCCCAAGGCACTGGCCGTGCCCCCCCCCGGCGAGGGGGGTGCTCTGCTGGGGGTGTGGGAATGCTGCTATGGTAACTGCCCCCCAGCGAGTGGTTTGGGACCCACGGGGGGCCTTCCCCTGCCCAGGGGAACTGTCGGGGGGGAGCCATGGCCCAGGGGTCGCAGCCGGCTTCGGGGCAGCTCTGCGGGAGATGTGGGGGTTAGAGAAAGGAGGCTGCAAGGGGGGGCAGACGGGGGGTCCCACACCACCCTGCACCCCCGAGCCAGCCCCTGCCCTGGACCCCTTGGGGCCTCCTAGGGGGCAAGGCCCTGTGCCCCATTCCTTGCCCCCCTGACCCTGCCAGCCTCTGCCCTGGGCCCCCCCAGCGCTCCCTAGGGGGCAGGGCCCTGTGCCCCATTCCTTGCCCCCCTGACCCTGCCAGCCTCTGCCCTGGGCCCCCCCAGCGCTCCCTAGGGGGCAGGGCCCTGTGCCCCATTCCCTGCCCCCCCGACCAAGCCAGCCTCTGCCCTGGGCCCCGCCCAGCGCTCCCTAGGGGGCAGGGCCCTGGGCCCCATTCCCTGCCCCCCTGACCCTGCCAGCCTCTGCCCTGGGCCCCCCCAGCGCTCCCTAGGGGGCAGGGCCCTGTGCCCCATTCCCTGCCCCCCCGACCCTGCCAGCCTCTGCCCTGGGCCCCCCGGCACCCCCTAGAGGGGAAAGGTGGGTGGGTGGGTGGATATGGGGGGTCAGCGAGACACGGTTGGGGGGGAAGAGAAGAGAAGGGAGCGGGTCTGTCACACTGGGGGCAGCGGTGGGGGTCTGTGTTGGGAGAAGGGGGGACTCCAGGGGGCTGGGGGGGGGGATGCAGCTGCCGCACCTAGTTCTCATCCAGCAACAGGAAACGCCCCACTTACCCCTCCCCCAGCCTGGCCCCCAAACTGGATACAGCTCCCACCTCCGCAAGGCACCCTCCCAACTCCCCCGCCAGGCCAGGGGGCCCCCCAGCTCTGCCGGTGCCCCTCACTCCCGACCCGCAGCCCCCTGGTCCCCCGCAGCTCTGCCGGTGCCCCTCACTCCCGACCCGCAGCCCCCTGCTCCCCCTGCTCCCCCGCCCCAGCTCTGCCGGTGCCCCTCACTCCCGACCCGCAGCCCCCTGCTCCCCCCCCCCCAGCTCTGCCGGTGCCCCTCACTCCCGACCCGCAGCCCCCTGGTCCCCCGCAGCTCTGCCGGTGCCCCTCACTCCCGACCCGCAGCCCCCTGCTCCCCCGCAGCTCTGCCGGTGCCCCTCACTCCCGACCCGCAGCCCCCTGCTCTCCCCCAGCTCTGCCGGTGCCCCTCACTCCCGACCCGCAGCCCCCTGCTCCCCCCCCCCAGCTCTGCCGGTGCCCCTCACTCCCGACCTGCAGCCCCCTGCTCCCCCCCAGCTCTGCCGGTGCCCCTCACTCCCGACCCGCAGCCCCCTGCTCTCCCCCAGCTCTGCCGGTGCCCCTCACTCCCGACCTGCAGCCCCCTGCTCCCCCCCAGCTCTGCCGGTGCCCCTCACTCCCGACCCGCAGCCCCCTGCTCTCCCCCAGCTCTGCCGGTGCCCCTCACTCCCGACCCGCAGCCCCCTGCTCCCCCCCGAGCTCTGCCGGTGCCCCTCACTCCCAACCCGCAGCCCCCTGCTTCCCCCCCCCAGCTCTGCCGGTGCCCCTCACTCCCGACCCGCAGCCCCCTGCTCCCACCCCCCAGCTCTGCCGGTGCCCCTCACTCCTGACCCGCAGCCCCCTGCTCCCGCCCCCAACTCTGCCGGTGCCCCTCACTCCCAACCTGCAGCCCCCTGCTCCCCCCCAGCTCTGCCGGTGCCCCTCACTCCTGACCCGCAGCCCCCTGCTCCCGCCCCCAACTCTGCCGGTGCCCCTCACTCCTGACCCGCAGCCCCCTGCTCCCGCCCCCAACTCTGCCGGTGCCCCTCACTCCCGACCCGCAGCCCCCTGCTCCCCCCCCAGCTCTGCCGGTGCCCCTCACTCCTGACCCGCAGCCCCCTGCTCCCGCCCCCAACTCTGCCGGTGCCCCTCACTCCCGACCTGCAGCCCCCTGCTCCCCCGCAGCTCTGCCGGTGCCCCTCACTCCCGACCCGCAGCCCCCTGCTCCCCCCGCAACTCTGCCGGTGCCCCTCACTCCCGACCTGCAGCCCCCTCCTCCCCCGCAGCTCTGCCGGTGCCCCTCACTCCCGACCTGTCAGCCCCCTGCTCCCCGTGCTCCCCCGCCCCAGCTCTGCTGGTGCCCCTCACTCCCGACCCGCAGCCCCCTGCTCCCCCCTCAGCTCTGCCGGTGCCCCTCACTCCCGACCCGCAACCTCCTGCTCCCCCCCCAGCTCTGCCGGTGCCCCTCACTCCCAACCTGCAGCCCCCCCAAGCTCTGCCGGTGCCCCTCACTCCCAACCCGCAGCCCCCTGCTCCCCCCCCCAGCTCTGCCGGTGCCCCTCACTCCTGACCTGCAGCCCCTGCCAGCCCAGCCCCAGGCTCCCCCCAGCTCTGCTGGTGCCCCTCACTCCGGAACTGCAGCCCCCTGCTAGCCCAGCCCTGGGCTCCAGTGCCCTGAAATCCAGAGGGTCACTGGCCAATAGAAGGAGCCCAACCAATGTCAAATCCATCCCGTGCGGGGGTAGTCCTGGCAGCTGCGGAGAACCCCCCACCCCACACTTCTGCCAGAGCCTTGGCACTGCCCTGAACTCTCAGCGCCCCCCACCTCCCCGGCTCATCCAGTTCCCGCTCCTCCCCCTGCCAGACATGGGGGGCATGTGGGGCGATTCCTGCCAGCTGGGCTGGGACCTGGGCTGAGGCCTGACTGAACTCATCGCAGAGAAGCCAGCGGTTGGGCGCGACCGGCACCCCCTGGGGGTACTGTCTGTCCCTGCCGTCCGAGGGAATTTTCCCAGTGTACAAGCAAGTTTCGACTCTTGGGGAGACCACCCGCTCGATGGTTTGAGCCGCTCGGCGTGATCTGCTGGCTGGGCTCCCTGGGGGGCTTCCTGGACTGGACTGGGCTACAGAGTGGAAACAAACACATAACACCCTGTGCTCACCCAGCTTTCGCCTCCCTGATTCCCCTACCACCAGGATCCGCCCTTCCCGGGCCCAGATGCCCATTCCTGCTCAGTAGGGGGTATTGGTGTCAGCAGTGGGATATGGGCAGGGCAGCAGGTCAGTGCCCCATGGGGGCTCCATCACCCAGCCCCTCCTCCCACTCCAGGGTCGCCGGTGGGTGCAAACCAGTGCACAGGAGATGCCGTCCCCACCCCCCCCCCCGCAGATTTCCCATCATCCCCCGGAGCTGCGACGGCTGCAGCGGGGGAGGGGAGACAAATATAGATAGATAGATATATTTGCCTTATCTCGAATAAGGAAATGGATCACTTGTGGTTGCTAAGGTAACCAGCAGCCAGAGATGCTCACCGGCTCTTAAAGGAGACGTGCCTGGGGGGGGGCAGCTGTTTAATGTGGAGCCCCGCCATGTATCACAGGGGGCAGGCACTGGGCTGGGACCCAGGAGATCAGGGTTCAATTCCCACCTTTGCCATGGACTCCCTATGTGACCATGGCCAAGTCCCTGCATCTGTCCACGCCTCAGCTTCCCAAGGGGCAAAATGGTGATAAAAATCCTACCTGTGAGCCCTTGGGGGCAGGGTGTGTCTCCCTTTGGGTCTGTGCAGCCCCCGGCCGGTCGGGGTCTGGACGGGGCCCCCAGTCCCAGCTGGGCACTGCTGCAATCCCAGCGAGGCTGGGGCCTGGCAGAGGCAGGTCTCCCGTTTGCTGGCTGGGCTCTGGGCCTGGCATGGGCGGTCCCTGGGCACAGGGGAAGCAGGCGGCCAGCTCGGCTCGGAAGGGCAGTGGGGACAAAGGCCGGGGCCATACGGGTTGCTCTCACTGGGTGGAGCTGGGGTCGCTGGGATGGGCTCTCTGCCAAGCCTGCCCTCCCTGCCCAGGGGAAGCTGCTGCAGCAAAGGAAAGTTGGGGAATTTCCAGCTCCTGGGATGCCCCCAGTGAACGCCCCAGCTGGCAGGAGAAACCCCCCCACGCCAGCCTGGGCCCTGCCAGGCCTCAGACCATCTCGGGACATGGCTCCAGTCACAACAGCTGGCATGTGTCAGCTACAGGCAGGGAAACGGGGCTGGGCACCAGGACTCCTGGGTTCTCTCCCCAGCTCCGGGCGGGGAGTGGGGGCTGGTGGCTGGAGCAGGGGGGCTGGAAGCCAGGACTCCTGGGTTCTCTCCCCAGCTCTGGGAGGGGAGCGGGGGCTAGTGGCTAGAGCAGGGGGGCTGGAAGCCAGGACTCCTGGGTTCTGTTTCAAGCTGTGTCCGTGGGCACACAGAAAGGGCCAGCAGGTGACAATTCCCTTGCGTGACCCCCACATGTGGGGCGTGCTCCGGTGCCGGCTGTGACCGGTGTGTTCCAGCCCAGGCAGAGCCTGCGGGAGGGGGTTTGGTGTCGGGGTGGGGCTGGCCGGGGGGCTGGACATTGGCTGGGACCCAGGCAACAGGGCCCTTATCTGGGGCGGGGACCTGGGTCTGTGCTTTGGGCTGGAGCCTCAGTCTAGATGCTGCCATGATTGCAGGGGGGGGGGATCCTCCCCTTCAAGCTGCTGCCCGTCTGGCATTTGCTCAGCCCCCCCCAGCTCACATCCCCCCCATCTGCCATGACCCCCCCCCACACACCTGTGCCCTCTGCCCTGTCCCATGAGCCACCCCCAGCCGGTGCTCTGGGGACCCCCCCGGAGTGAAGCCCCCGGCCATTGGGAACCAGAGGAAGGTGGAATTGCCCCCTCCCTGCGGGCGGGGGGGGCACCTCCCCCTGCGTGCACGGCCCCGGCCTGCCTTACCGGGGGGGGGGGGGGCGGACTACGTTTCCCAGGATGCAGCTGGAGTTTTGGGAGGCCCCCGATTGGCTGCCCCTGCCCCACGGCAGCCCCGGGGAATGAATGAAGCTGCAGCGGGCTGCGCCGAGCCGGGCGCGGGCTGCGGGGATGGCCGCGGCGGTGCAGAACCCGCTCAAGTCGTGAGTACCGGGCCGGGGGCGCCGAGCGGGGGGCGCCTCCATTGTGCAGCTGATGCCCCCCCCAAACCCCGCCCCTCCGGCGGCCCCCCCCTCCCCCCGCACCGCTTGAATCCCCTCCCGGGGGGCTCGCGCTGTGCCGGCGCCGGGTCCCCCGGGGGGGGCGCCCGGGGGGGGTAGATGCCATTGTGCGGCGGGCCGGGGGGCCCGGGGGGGTCACCGCTGGAGCCCGGATTCGGGCCGGTCGGCGGGGGGCGGGGCCGAGCCCCCCGGCCCAGTTACCGCGGGCGGGGGGGCGGCTGTCGCGGTGCCAGGGGGACAAAGTTCCTTGGGGGGCCTGGGCCAGAGCCAGCCCCGCCTTCCCCCCCCCCGGCCACCCACCTTCCCCCCCCCCGGCCAGCCCCACACATCCTTCTGAGCGTCCAGCGTTAGCCAGCCAGCCCCTGAGCCAGCCCCATCTGTCCCTCAGCCCCACGCCCCCACGCAGGTCCCCACCCAGATCCCTGGGTCCATCGCCAGCCCCCCCCTCGATCTGTCCCCGTCCAGAGCCATCCCTGCCCCCCCCAGTACAGCCCCTTCTGTCCGTCCATCCCCAGACACGCCCATCACCTCTCTGGCCCCACACCTCCGCCCGCTCGCGAGACGGGCCGTGGGTCTAGGCAGGTGTCTTCCACCCAGCGGGGGGGTCACTGCCGCCGCATGTGGGGGGCTGAGGGGTGCAGTCACAACCCCTCCCCGCCTGGCCTGAGATGGTTCTGTCCTAAGCACCCCCGTGACGTGGTTAGTGACACTCGGCTCCTGGGTCGGGGGAAACTGAGGCATGGAGTGGGGAAGGGATTCGCTAGAGGCCTGTAGCAGAGCTGGGACTAGTCCCGACTGCGCTAGCGTTAGACCCCGTCCCAGGGCCAGGGCCAAAACTGGTTAGCCAGGACTCCTGGGTTCTCTCCCCAGCTTGGGGGGCGGGTGGTCTAGTGGTTAGAGCAGGGGGCTGGGGGCCAGGACTCCTGGGTTCTCTCCCCAGCTTGGGGGGCGGGTGGTCTAGTGGTTAGAGCAGGGGGCTGGGGGCCAGGACTCCTGGGTTCTCTCCCCAGCTTGGGGGCGGGTGGTCTAGTGGTTAGAGCAGGGGGCTGGGGGCCAGGACTCCTGGGTTCTCTCCCCAGCTTGGGGGGCGGGTGGTCTAGTGGTTAGAGCAGGGGGCTGGGGGCCAGGACTCCTGGGTTCTCTCCCCAGCTTGGGGGTGGTGGTCTAGTAGTTAGAGCAGGGGGCTGGGGGCCAGGACTCCTGGGTTCTCTCGCCAGCTGGGGGGGTCTAGTGTTTAGAGCTCCCCGCCGGAGGCCGAAGGGTTAACTGGGCCCTCATTAGCATCTTATTATCCCCGCCCCGCCCCCCTTCGGGCCCCTGGCTGCGGGGGGTCCCTGGGCCACGGGAGGTGCCTGCCCGGAGCCCGGCCGGGCGCTGCCCCAGCCGCGAGAGACGGTCCCGAGCTCGCAGCTTGAAGAGACAAGGGCAGGGCCATTAGCCCCATGTCACAGGTGGAAAACTGAGGCCCAAGGTCACCCGGGGGCAGGACGCCTGGGTTCTCTCCCAGCTCTGGGAGGGGAGTGGGGGGTCTAGTGGTCAGAGCAGGGGGCTGGGAGCCAGGACGGCTGGGAGCCAGGACGCCTGGGTTCTCTCCCAGCTCTGGGAGGGGAGTGGGGGGTCTAGTGGTCAGAGCAGGGGGCTGGGAGCCAGGACTCCTGGGTTCTGTTCCCAGGAGTGACTGGCCAATGAGTTAGGTCAGGGCCTGCTGTCTCCCCGACCTCCTGCAGTCCAGTAAAGGAGCCCCCCCCCCGCGCCGGAGACTCCAGATGCTACAAGGGGGTGGGAGGTCAGAGGTGGGGTCTGTCCTGGACCTTGGGGACCCTGCCCCCTATTCCAAGTGGGGGGTGGTCAGATCAGATTCATTTTAACTTCCTGGGGAAAGGGTCGTGCTTGGATCAGCTGAGCCCCCCCACTGTAAGCTGGGCCCCCCACCCCTCTGGCCCCATCCCCACGGCAGGGCCCTGCCCTGATCCCAGTTGCAAGGGGGTGCTGGTGCAGGGAGGGGGCTCCACCCACAACCCCCCCCCATCTCCCCTGACACTGAGGGGGGCCGGGACGGGATACAAAGGGGGGGCAGAGGGGGCGGGGCTGGGATGCAAGGGGGAGCAGAGGGGGGCTGTGACTCCGGTCCGCCCCCCCTTCCGTTTGCACCTTCCCTGAGCCCCCCAGGTCCCTCCCTCACTGAGTGACCCCCCCCCCCAGGCCCAGCCAATCCGCCCCCTCGGGAGGCGGGCCTGCCAGCTGTCAAGCGCGGGGCATGCTGGGAGCTGTAGTCTCTGCCCGCTTCCAGCTGTGCCCCCCCTGCCCCCCCCGCCATTGCACCCAGCGCCGCCTCGCGCAGCCCGGGACGGGCCCCGGGGCGGGACCGCAGCCAAGGGGGGGTGCGGGGGGGGGCAGCATCTCCCGGCGTGCACCGGGGCGCGGCGGGGGGGGGGCGATGGGCTCCCCCCGGCTGGGGAATGAATGAAACCGGGCCGGAGTCCGGGGCGGGCGCGGGATGGGCTCAGCCGGGCAGGAGCCGCTCCAGGGGTGAGTGAGAGCCGGGCCCCCCCCCAGCCCTCCCCCGGGCCCCCCAACCTCCGCTCCCCGGGCCCCCCCACCTGCCCCCCCAGACCTCCCCCGGAGACCCCCCAGCCCCCCCACGGCCCCCCAGCCTCCCCTCCCAGCCCTCCCCCAGACCCTTCAACCTCCCCCCCCAGCCTCCCCGGAGACCCCCAACCTCCCCCCCAGCCCTCCCCTGGACCCCCCAACCTCCCCCCAGCCTCCCCCCCAGACCTCCCATGGACCCCCCAACCTCCCCCGCCTGCCCCCCAGCCTCCTCCCCCAGAGACCCCCCAGTCCCCCCACGGCTCCACAGCCTCCCCTCCCAGCCCTCCCCCAGACCCTTCAACCTCCCCCCCCCCCAGCCTCCCCGGAGACCCCCAACCTTCCCCCCCAGCCCTCCCCTGGACCTCCCAACCTCCCCCTCAGACCCCTCAACCTCCCCCCCAGCCGGCCCCCACAGTCTGGCCCCCAGACCTCCCCCGGACCCCTCAACCTCCACCCCTCAGCCTGCCCCCCAGACCTCCCCCAGACTCCTCAACCTCCTCCCCCAAGCCTGTCCTGCCGGTCTCCCCCAAACCGCATCCCCAGCCTGTCTTCCCCTCCCCCCCTGCCAGCCCCTCAACTTCTCCCCCCAGTTTGACTCCCCACCCCCACCCCCGGCCCCTCAACCTCCCCGCCCTAGCCGGACCTCCAAGTCTGTCATGCCTAGCCCCCCCAAACCAGATACCCGGCCCCACCAATTTAGCCCCGCAGCTCCCTCAACCTCCACCCCCAACCCCCCCGCATCTCCCAGCCTGACCCCGTACCCTCCCACCTTAGCCCCCAGCTTGTCCCATAGGACCCCAACCTGCCCCCTCTGGCTGCCCCAGACACCCCAGCCTGCGCCCCCAGCCTGTCCCACTGCGCCCCCCCCCCAGCCGGGCTCTCCCAGACCTTCCCGCCTCCCACCAGACTCCCTGGCTGGGGGGCGCGGAGGGGCCGCGTGGGGGGGGCGGGCCGTGGGGGGGGGAGCTCAGAGGCTCTGTGGGGTCGGGGGGCCGGGCCGGCCCAGCCCCCCTGACCCCCCGTCTCGCCAGCCTGGGGGAGGAGTTCTACCGCGAGGCCATCGAGCATTGTCGCAGCTACAATGCGCGGCTCTGCGCGGAGCGCAGCTTGCGCCTGCCCTTCCTCGACTCGCAGACCGGCGTGGCCCAGAACAACTGCTACATCTGGATGGAGAAGACCCACCGGGGGCCAGGTGAGCCCCCCCGGCCCGGCCCGCAGCCCCCTAGCCCGGCCCTGCCGGCGCCCCCCCCTCCCGGCCCGCAGCCCCCCCAGCCCGGCCCTGCCGGCGCCCCCCCCTCCCGGCCCGCAGCCCCCCCGGCCCGGCCCGCAGCCCCCCAGCCCCCCCCGCCGGCGCCCCCTCCTCCCGGCCCGCAGCCCCCCCCCCCCAGCCCGCCCTGCCGGCGCCCCCCCTCCCGGCCCGCAGCCCCCCAGCCCGGCCCTGCCGGCGCCCCCCCCTCCCGGCCCGCAGCCCCCCAGCCCGGCCCTGCCGGCGCCCCCCCTCCCGGCCCGCAGCCCCCCAGCCCCCCCCGCCGGCGCCCCCCCCGCTCCCGGCCCGCAGCCCCCCAGCCCCCCCCGCCGGCGCCCCCCCCGGCCCGGCCCGCAGCCCCCCAGCCCCCCCCGCCGGCGCCCCCCCCCGCTCCCGGCCCGCAGCCCCCCAGCCCCCCCCCGCCGGCGCCCCCTCCTCCCGGCCCGCAGCCCCCCCCCCCAGCCCCCCCCGCCGGCGCCCCCCCCCTCCCGGCCCGCAGCCCCCCCCCCCCAGCCCGCCCTGCCGGCGCCCCCCCTCCCGGCCCGCAGCCCCCCAGCCCCCCCCGCCGGCGCCCCCCCCCGCTCCCGGCCCGCAGCCCCCCAGCCCGATCCTGCCGGCGCCCCCCCCCTCCCGGCCCGCAGCCCCCCCGGCCCTGCAGGCGCCCCCCCCCCCTCCCGGCCCGGCCCGCAGCCCCCCCTCCCGGCCCGGCCCTGCCGGCGCCCCCCCCCAGCCCGGCCCGCAGCCCCCCAGCCCGCCCTGCCGGCGCCCCCCCCTCCCGGCCCGCAGCCCCCCGGCCCGGCCCTGCCGGCGCCCCCCCCTCCCGGCCCGCAGCCCCCCAGCCCGCCCTGCCGGCGCCCCCCCCCGCCCGGCCCTGCCGGCGCCCCCCCCCTCCCGGCCCACAGCCCCCCAGCCCGCCCTGCCGGCGCCCCCCCAGCCCGCCTGGCCCGCAGCCCCCCGCCCCCGGCCCTGCCGGCGCCCCCGGCCCGGCCCGCAGCCCCCCAGCCCGGCCCTGCCGGCGCCCCCCCGCTCCCGGCCCGCAGCCCCCCAGCCCCCCCTGCCGACGCCTCCCTGACCCACATCTCACCCCAGCCAGTGCCCGCCACCCCGACCCACAGCCCTGCCGGTGCCCCCCTCTCCCGACCCGCAGCCCCCCCAGCCTAGCCAGTGCCCCCCACCGACCCGCAGCTCTGCCGGTGGCCCCCCCGACCCACATCTCACCCCAGCCAGTGCCCCCCCCGACCTGCGGGCACCGCCCCGACCCACAGCCTTGCCGGTGCCCCCCCAATCGCGACCCGCAGCGCCTGCAGCCGAGCCGTGGGGCTATGAAGACTGGGGATGGGGGGGACTCTTGGGGCTCATTTCACGTGCCCCCCCCCAGGCCTGGCCCCGGGGCAGATCTACACGTACCCGGCCCGTTGCTGGCGCAAGAAACGACGGCTGAACATCCTGGAGGACCCACGTCTGAGGCCTTGTGAGTTCAAGATCGGTAAGGAACCAGGAGGGCGGGGGATGGGGGGGCGGTGGGGGGGCATGGGGGGAGGTTCTGATCCTGGTGCTCTCAGCCCCTCCCGGTTGTGGCCCCCAGATCATCCCCCCCGCACCAGGGCTTTGGGGGGGACAGGCGAGGCTGAGGTTGGGAGGAGGGGGGCGGTTGGGGGGGGCCCAGTTGGTTTCCATGGTAACGCTGAGGGAGATCAGGGCCTAGGGGTGGGGGGCACCCCCTGATTACAGCCCCACGTGACCACGGTGCGTGGCTGGAGGTCGTTTGGGTGGCATTTAGGTGAATTGCAGCCGGTGGGGCGTTACCGGGGGTCTCTCCGAAGGTGTCGGAGCTCCTGGGGGGGGGGGTCTGTATTTGGGGGCCCTGCCCAGCCGCTCTGACGTGATGCCCCCCCAGACTGCGAGGCCCCCCTGAAGAAGGAGGGGGGGCTCCCGGAGGGGCCGGTGCTGGAGGCCCTGCTCTGCGCCGAGACGGGGGACAAGAAAACGGAGCTCAAGGAGGAGGAACTGGTGCTGGACTGTCAGGTGAGGACCCCCCCCCCCCGCAGCCCCCCCTTGGGGCACCAATCTCCCCCCAAGGGCCCCCCAATCCCTCCCAGGGGTGAGCCACCCTTGCGTTCGGTCCCTGCCCCCAGCCCATCCCTGGGGGGCTCCCTGGCGTGGCGGTGCTGTGGGGGGGCAGGGCTCTGACCCCCCCGGCTCTGACCCCCCCCCCGGTCTGTGGCAGAAGCAGCAGGTGGGTGAGTTCCCCCACGACCTGGAGGGCGACGACCTGGAGGACGACATCCCCCGGCGCAAGAACAAGGCCAAGGGCAAGGTGGGGCGGGGGGGTCTGTGGGGGAGGGGGAGCTGGGATGATGGGGGAAGGGGGGTGTATGGGGGTGGGGAGCTGGGGGGGTCTCCGGGTGCGGGGAGCTGGGGAGAAGGGGCCGGGATGGGGAGGTGTATGGGGGAGCGGGGGCTGGTGAGAGCCCAGCCCCCCGGGGCATCCCCACCCCTGTTGGCTCTGTGCTGGCCCTGGGGTGGGAGCCGGGGGGGTGCTGTCCTGCTGCATCTCACCCCATTCCCGGCCCCCCAGGCCTACGGGATCGGGGGCATGCGGAAGAGGCAGGACGCCCCCTCACTGGAGGACCGTGACAAGCCTTACGTCTGCGACAGTGAGTGTGTGGCAATGGGACCCAGGCGTCCGGGGCGGCAAGGCAGGGCACTCGCCACTAGGGGTCCTACAACCCCCGGCTCTGGGGTGTGGATGGGACCCAGGCGTCCGGGGCGGCAAGGCAGGGCACTCGCCACTAGGGGTCCTACAACCCCCGGCTCTGGGGTGTGGATGGGACCCCGGCGTCCGGGGCGGCGAGGCAGGGCACTCGCCACTAGGGGGCCCTACAAGCCCCGGCTCTGGGGTGTGGATGGGACCCCGGCGTCCGGGGCGGCGAGGCAGGGCACTCGCCACTAGGGGGCCCTACGACCCCCGGCTCTGGGGTGTGGATGGGACCCTGGCGTCCGGGGCGGCGAGGCAGGGCACTCGCCACTGGGGGGCCCTACGACCCCCGGCTCTGGGGTGTGGATGGGACCCAGGCATCCGGGGCGACGAGGCAGGGCACTCGCCACTAGGGGGCCCTACAACCCCCGGCTCTGGGGTGTGGATGGGACCCAGGCGTCCGGGGCGGCAAGGCAGGGCACTCGCCACTGGGGGGCCCTACGACCCCCGGCTCTGGGGTGTGGATGGGACCCAGGCGTCCGGGGCGGCAAGGCAGGGCACTCGCCACTGGGGGGCCCTACGACCCCCGGCTCTGGGGTGTGGATGGGACCCCGGCGTCCGGGGCGGCGAGGCAGGGCACTCACCACTAGGGGGCCCTAGAACTCCCAGCTCTGGGGTGTGGATGGGACCCCGGCGTCCGGGGCGGCAAAGCAGGGCACTCGCCACTGGGGGGCCCTACGACCCCCGGCTCTGGGGTGTGGATGGGACCCCGGCGTCCGGGGCGGCGAGGCAGGGCACACCCCTCAGCTCCCCGCCCGCGGGATTCCCGGGGGTCTGAAGCGGGGGGGCTGGTCTGGGGCTCTGACCCTGCCTCCCTCCAGTCTGCGGGAAGCGCTACAAGAATCGGCCGGGGCTCAGCTACCATTACACCCACACCCACCTGGCGGAGGAGGAGGGCGGCGAGGAGAACGCGGAGCGACACCCCCTGCCACTGACCCGCAAGAACAACCACAAGCGTGAGCCCCGGGGGCCCCACGGCCAGGCGACTGGGGGGGGGGCCTGCAGCGCCCCACTGCCGGGTGACTGGGGGGGGGAAGGGGCCCTGCAGCGCCCCACAGCCGGGGTGACTGTTGGCGGGGGGGGGGTGCTGCCTGGTTTCTAATTGTTCAGTGGGGGGGTAGTTTTGGGGGGACCCAGCCTGGCCCCATTCTACCTCCTGCTCCATGTCCAGCCCCCCTCCGGAGGTCCCTTTGCTCTGTGGGGTGCCAGGGAGCCCTGGGGGCTCACCAGACCGGGCTCCTCCCCCCAGGGCCCACGCTCTAGTCAGGGGTGTCTGGGTGGGGGACTCCCCCAATCTCTGTCTGTTGGGGAGCTGGACTTGGGGGGGGGCAGCTGGCTTTAACCTCATTCTGTCTGGTTTTTGCTGTTCCCATCAGAGTTTTACAAAGAATTGAACTGGGTCCCCGAGAACCAGCGCAGACACACAGGTAACCCCCCCACACCCCGGGGGGGGCAGGGCCCCCAACCCGGCTCTCAGGCCCGACACCTGGCCCGGTGCCCCAGCCCCAGTTTGGGGCCTTGAAGGGGACCTGGAAAGGAGGAAAGTGACTGCCTGGGGCAGCAGGGCCAGCCCTGCCTGCCAGGGGAGAGGCCCCCGCCGAGCCCCCCGTCCTGCAGCCCAGTGCCCCCTAGTGCCCCATGGGGCTGTGATCTCAGACATGAGGGAGCCAAACCCCGTTTGCTGGGAGAGGTTTGGAGGACTCAGATGGGTGCAGTTTCAGGCCCCGGGACCATCTGGCCCGAGAGCTCGGTGTGTGGCCGCGCCGGAGCAGCTCTCCTGGATCTCAACCCGACTGCGCCCAGCCCCGGGGAGGAAAACGCTCTGAGTGAGATTCCTCCCTGGGAGCTGCCCAGGTCTGGCCCCGGGGCCAAGGCTGGGCTGACCCTTCCCAGCCAGAAAGGGGAGAAAAACACAAAAACCCGCTGGCTCCTGGCTCCCGCCCCCGGAGCGGGGCCTGCAGGGCCCTGGAAGGCCGTGGGTGGGCAGCTGGGGGCAGCATCAGTCTGCCAGGGCACTGTGCGGAGGAAGCTCGCAGCAGGGGGAGGTTGCTTGGTGGGGGGGTTGGCTTATTGCATAACCTAGGGATTCCACGTTGGTACCGGGCTGTGTCGGGTGCCCCAGGGCCAGGGGTGGGGCTGGGGGCAGTGTTAGTGGGGGGCTGCATGGGGCTGAGCCTGTTGCACCCCCTTCATCTCCACCCCGCTCGCTGTTTTCCAGCTAAGAAAGCTCCGGACGGCTCGGTCATTCCCAACGGGTACTGTGATTTCTGTCTCGGCGGCGCCAAGAAAACCGGCTGCCCCGAGGATCTCATCTCCTGCGCGGACTGCGGGCGCTCCGGTAACGACCCCCGGCCAGGCCGGGGCAGCCGGGGGCGCGGGTGTGACGGGGGGGAGCCGGCAGGGGACAGAGCCGGGCGCGGCTGGTCGCGCTGCCCCTGCTGGAGGGGGTGAGCCCTGCTCTGGGCACGCGCGGAGGACGAGGTGTCGTTTTCCCCCCCGTTCCCCCCCCAGCCCGGGGCAAATGAGGCCAGGCTGAGCTGTTCTGCATTTCGCTCCCCTGTGGGGGGCACGGGACCAGGCCTGGGAGGCCCCTGGCTGGGGGGCTCGCTGCGGCTGTGGCTGGTGTCCTGAATTTGCTGGGTCTCAGCCTGGCCTCACCCTGCCCTGGCGGGGGCGGCTTCCCAGGCTGGGCAGATGGTACCGGGGGAAGTGGGGGGGGAATCGCTTGCTCTGGGCCACCCCCCACCCCCCCCCGCTCTGTGCCCCCCGCAGGTCACCCCTCGTGTCTGCAGTTCACGGCGAACATGACGGCGGCCGTGCGCACCTACCGCTGGCAGTGCATCGAATGCAAATCCTGCAGCCTCTGTGGTACCTCGGAGAACGACGTGAGCCGCCCCCGGCCCCTGCGGCCCCCCCCGCACCCCCCGCCCCCCGGACGCGCCGGCCCCCCGGCCCCTGCAGCCCCCCGCCCCCCGCACGCGCCGGCCCCCCGGCCCCTGCAGCCCCCCGGACGCGCCGGCCCCCCGGCCCCTGCAGCCCCCCGCCCCCCGGACGCGCCGGCCCCCCGCTCCCTGCAGCCCCCCGGCCCCTGCGGCCCCCCGCCCCCCGGACGCGCCGGCCCCCCGGCCCCTGCCCCCCCCGCCCCCCGGACGCGCTGGCCCCCCGCTCCCTGTACGCGCCAGCCCCAACCACCCCCAGCCCCCCCCCGAACCTGCCAGCCCCTCCCTCCCTCTTGCCCCTCCTGGGAGTGGGTCCCATCACTGCCCCGGGCGCCCCCCAGGGGAGGCGGGGGTCACTGCTCCCCACTGACCTGCCTTCCCCCCCCTGCCCCGGCAGGACCAGCTGCTGTTCTGTGACGACTGCGACCGGGGCTATCACATGTACTGCTTGAACCCCCCCATGGCAGAGCCCCCCGAAGGTGAGCCCCCCGCTCCCCCAATCCCGCACGGCTGGCTGGGGGGACTGATGGGCCGGGGCTCCCCTGCAGGGAGGGGCTGCGGGTTAGGTTGGGGGCCGGCGGGGGGGCCGACGGGGGGCCAGGCTGACGCTCTCCCCCCGCCCACAGGGAGCTGGAGCTGTGACCTGTGTCTGCGGCTGCTGAAGGACAAGGCCTCGGCTTACATCACGCTCACCTAGAGCCGCTGCCCCCCCCCGAAAGGGCTCCCTGGGGGGGCACCGCGACCAGAGCCAGTGGGAGGACCCCCCAGCCATGCGCCCCCAGACTCCAGCACCCTCAAACCCTGCACCCAGGGGGGCTCCTATGCCCCCCCCAGCCAAAATCCTCCTCAAAGCCATAACTCCAGGTGGGGGGGGGCGGGGCGTGCTGGGCCTGGGTGCTCCGGGGGGGGCTGCTCCCCAGAGACCCCCCCCGACTGGCTGGGGGATGCAGGGGAAGGGGCTTTTGCATGATGTGGAAATAGAATTGTTTGTTTTTCCTTTTCCCAGGGCTGGGGGGCGACCATCAGAGTGTGGGGGGGAGCACTGCCCCCCCCAGCTGTTCCAGGCCCTTAGTGCTGGGGTGGGGGGGACTAGTGCATTCACTGCTGCTCCCCTGTTCCCTGGCACAGGCCCCGGTGCAGCATCTCATGGGCCCCCCCCAGCCAGCTGGGGTGTATTTATTTTAGTGCAAGAGGAACCGCGGGGGGGGGCAGTGCCCCTCACTAAAGCTGTTTGATGTGGGTGTTTATTTTCTGTTGTTCCTGGTTCAAAAAAAGGGGGGGGGTAAAAAAAGCTGCCAGGGGCAGGTGGGGGCTCGAGCAGTGGCCAGCCCGGGGGCAATTCCCGCTGCCCGCACGGCCCCCGCCCCCCGCCCCTCGTTCATGGTGTCGTGCTGGTACTCTGCCGTCTGCAATGTGCTTGGATTGTTCTGTGCATTAAACCATGGTCCATGGCCCGGCCTTGGCGTCTTTCCTCCCCAGAGCTGGCGAGAGAACCCAGGGGTCCGGGCTCCCAGCCCCCCCCTTTAACCTCTAGACCCACCCCCGCCCCCAGTGCTGGCAAGAGAACCCAGGAGTCCCAGCTCCCACCACCCCCGGTCTAACCCCTCGACCCCACTTCCCTCCCCGAGCTGCTGAGAGAAGCCAGGAGTCCAGGCTCCCAGCCCCACCACCCCCAGAGATGGGGTGCACACAGGGAGTTTGGCCAGCACCCCCTGGCCCTGGCCATCACAGCAACCAGCGTACCCAGCCCCCCGTGTGGTATGTGTGGGGGCTGCTAGGTGCAGCCTTCAGGTGTGACCTACTTTTTACCCGGATTATACCCCAAGCTGCTGGGTTAATCTTTGCACTCCGGGGGGGCTGCTCCCAGAGGGGGGAGTGATGTTATGGTAGCAGGCCCCTGCTGGGGTCACGGTGCTCAGGATAAAGGGGATTTTCAGCCCTCCCATCAGGCTGAATTCATGGCTGAGCAGATGGCAGCCCATGGGGGGGGCTCCTGACCTGGGCACAGGGCCATGGTGCACTGGCCACACCAGCTGCAGCTAACAGGCCGAGACGGGACAGGCAGCAGCCGCGGGCTCGGGCAGTTTCTGCAGCCCAGGGTCTTCCCTGCCCCAGCCCGAGGAGAGGTGGGGAGGGGCGCTGCCCCCTCGCCCAGCAGGGTCAATCAGGAGGCTGCGATGTCCAGCTGATTGGAAGCGATGCGCAGCACCCCCGGGAACCTGGCCCGTGCCTGCTCGCTGGGGCACAAGAGATTTCATGCACCGACATGAAATTAGCACCTTGCTGCCCCGTGACTGCGTGGCCAAAGAAGTAAAGCAACAACGGGCCATATCCGGGCAAGCCGCCAGGAAAGCCTCCCCAGGCGGCTACCCGGAGCCCCGCTGTTAGCGGTGGGCTTGGATTCTGGAGGCAGCTATAAAAGGGAATTGGGGGGGTCACCCCACCGGCCACACGCTGATCTAGCTGCCCAGGAGCCGCTCTGGGTGACAGACGTCTCTCCCATCGCACGCCCCGCGGCTCTTACGGTTACCCACCAAGCGCAGTAAGCGCAGGTTCATTCCCCGGCACACGCTGCTCCTTGCTTTTACCTCGTGGCCGCTGCAAATGCTCCCCGCCGCCTGGTGCCGTGTACAGAAATCGCATGGAAAGAGCCTTACAAAGCGTCTCCTTTATACAAATATAGTGTTTTATAAAGAACATTTACATGGCAAGCCGCCTGCAGGGCCTGACCCGCACTCAGCAGTGCCTTCTCTGGAAAATAACTTAGCGCTGAGGGGTGCTCGCCAGAGGCAGGGGCGATTTTTATATTCTCTCCCAGGTATGGATCCCATCCCATTATAATTATTATACACCCGAAACCCTGCCCCCCCAGCGGCCGTGACAGCGACCGACCCCGTCCAGCTCCATAGTGCTATGTCCGTGGCAGACGGCCGGGGGGCCTGGCCAGAAGATGCAGGCTGTGTAACGTAGTGCAGAAGGGCTGTTCCAGTGCCCATGGCTGGAATCAAGTCATTTCACAGGGATATTTCCTAGATTAGTAAAGGTTCACGCCCAGGAGATAATCGCCCTGGACGATGCATGCCCAAGATCTCCCCTACCCCCCAACGGGTCAGATCCCCTCCAGGGTGAGGAAGTCACTGTCCCGGCCTGGGTGCCCAGCAGCGCTCTCTGCATGAGGTTTAACGTCTGGCACTGGTGCCCCAAGAACATCCTGGTGGTGTGGCAGAGAACAGACACGGATCCCTGGCTTGACACACAGCACCGCCTGGAGGGAGACGGAGCAGTAAATCCCCGTGTTTAGCCACATATTGCCAGGGGCATGGTGCAGGCGTGGAAGGGCTGGCAATGCTGCTTCCAAGCACAGGCCCCTTCCAGCACATCAGAAGCTTCCCGAGTGCCCTGCGCCACCCAGGTCACTGCTGCCCCCACCCAGTCAGCAGCCTGGGGGTACAGCGCTGGGTGTGCCTGGCACCCAGTGCCCGAGAGGGGCAGCTCCCAGCTCCTTATCCACAGGGCTGGAGAAGATCTCAGTACAGCGCTGGCTGTGCCTGGCACCTGGCGCCCGAGAGGGGCAGCTCCCAGCTCCTTATCCACAGGGCTGGAGAAGATCTCAGTACAGCGCTGGGTGTGCCTGGCACCCAGTGCCCGAGAGGGGCAGCTCCCAGCTCCTTATCCACAGGGCTGGAGAAGATCTCAGTACAGCGCTGGCTGTGCCTGGCACCCAGTGCCCGAGAGGGGCAGCTCCCAGCTCCTTATCCACAGGGCTGGAGAAGATCTCAGTACAGCGCTGGCTGTGCCTGGCACCTGGCGCCCGAGAGGGGCAGCTCCCAGCTCCTTATCCACAGGGCTCGAGAAGATCTCAGTACAGCGCTGGGTGTGCCTGGCACCTGGCGCCCGAGAGGGGCAGCTCACAGCTCCTTATCCACAGGGCTGGAGAAGATCTCGGCGAACTTGCGCAGCTGCTCGTTGGC
The DNA here is from genome assembly GCF_965140285.1 of Lepidochelys kempii. Classification (NCBI taxonomy): domain Eukaryota; kingdom Metazoa; phylum Chordata; order Testudines; family Cheloniidae; genus Lepidochelys; species Lepidochelys kempii. The sequence goes on along the minus strand of NC_136402.1, from coordinate 1,449,272 downwards.
CGTCTGCGATTCCTCCTGCAGCCGCTGGTTGTTCTGGCGCAGACTGGCCACCTCTGCCTGCAGCATCACCTTGTCCTGCTTCTCCTGAGCGAGAGAGGGGGGTGTTTGGAGAGCTCCCAGCTGCAGCCAGCCCCACCCCCAGCCGGGCTACCAGCCTGCTGACGGCTCAGGAGCAAGGAGTGAACCCAGGAGTCCTGACTCCCAGCCCGCCTGCCTCAAACCTGCTAGGCACCCCAGCCCCCGGGCACAGGCAGGCAGGCCCGCCCGCTGGAGCTTTCCGAGAGGCTGCCCAGCGGCAGAGAGAAGGGGGTGCCCTGTGGGGCCGACAGAAGGGGAGGGGGGCAGCCCTGGTGCGAGCCCCTTACTTTCTGCAGGTCACTGTGTAGCTGCTTCAGCATGGCCTCCAGCTGACACACCTTCCCCGTCAGGTCCAGGGGCAGCTCCTCGCTGGGGAGGGGAAAACATGGGTCAGTGCATCTCGCCACGGCAATGGGGACCCAGCGCAGACAAGAGGAGCTGGCAGGGCTGTGGAGACCTGCTGCAGCCCCTGGGCACGCCAGGCAGCCTCCTGGCTTAACCCGCTGGTGCAGGGAGCCCCGGGAGCACAGGCCAGGGCAGCCTCGGGGTGGGGGAACAGTCTCCTTGGCCAGGCTGTGGCTGTGAGATGGGGATGGATGAAATGCGAGCACCACCCTACAGACGCACACAGAACCAGGGGCGTGAGGACGCAGCCTTGGTGGGGGGCTCCTGCCAGGCAGGCCGGCTGAGGCTGCGGTGTCTACCCCCCGCTCCCCTATAGCTAGCAGACTGCTCCTACGGCGCCCTGCCCTGTGGCACTCTGGCTGCAGCGCCAGGCGGTGGCTCCGTGACACGCCGGCCATGTGAGGTCGGCTGGGTTCCTGCCAGCAGGAAGAGGCACTGCATTGCCCTCGCCCACAGCCCAGGCCTGGAGGGCGCTCGCTGCCCCGACTGCTGCTAGACACACCTGTCCCGCCAGCCACCTGCCCAGCCCACCCAGCAGTGTCTGCCCTGTTACGGAGAGGGGCCGGGGCTTACCCGGGCACAGAACCAGGCGCCCCCGCTTACCTCATGGTGGGCGTGGTGCGGGGCGTGGGGCCCGGGCTGTGCGCTGGCGGGGCGGCGGGGCTCAGCACCGAGTCGTTGAGGGAGAAGAGGGAGACGGCTCTCTGCACTGCAAGGTAAAGGAGGGAGGTTTGCTTTGCCGCACCCATGCTGCCTAGGCAGCTGGGCCCTGCCTGGAGGGCACCCGCACTCCCTGGGCCTGAGCACTGCCCGCATCAGCCCTGCCGGAAGCTGTTTGCAGAGCTGTGTGCTGGAGAGGAGCTCCTCCCAGAGCCCAGTTACCAGGCAGCGCCCTCGGCTTGACTCATGCCCGCCCTCCGTGGGCCTCAGAGGGGGGGAGACCCAGGCTGCAATCGAGGCTTTTCTCAGCCTGAGGGGAGCCCGTCCTGCAGCACAGATGGCCAGCGGTCGGGGGCAGAGACCGGGCTAAGGGCTGGCTGGGCTCTCTGCCCCTCCTGGGAACGGCCAGTGTGACTCCTGCACGGTTGGTCCAGGACAAGCTCCCAGGCAGGGCCATGCGTGCCATGGATGATGTGCCACGGCCAAATGTGAACTACGTCAAATGCACCCAGGAGGAAATGCCAATGGCACAAGCCCCGGCAACTCTGGCCTATGGGGTGCCAGTCTCCACGGGGGTCCCTTGCAGCACCGGTATGCCAAGCACTCGCAGGACACCCCACCGGGCACAGGCCTAGCCCCTGGACCAGCTGGGATGCCGGGTGAAGTACCCTCCCTTCCCCGCACACCTGCAGCAGCTTCCAGGGTTAACCCTCGCTGTGCTGCCCTGCTGCTCACCCTGGCTACACGCCTTTCTCTTCCAAGCAGAAATTCGGGGGTTGAAATTTCCCTTTCACTGGGAACGGACACGGTTAGGAATGGGGGGGCAGTATTTGTGTGGGGCTGAAGCAGCTGCCCCCCCCCCGATAGGTACATTTCAATGAGGGAATGGGAAGAGACAGGGCGGTGAGAATCTGTGGGGGCTCAGTTCTCCCTGCTAAGGCACGGGCCATGCCTGCGCTCCCAGCGCTGGCCTCCTATGGCACACAGCTCCTCTCCGCCAGGCTAGCAGCCTTGTCCCAACAGGGTCTGTTTATTTTGCCATGTCAGCGAGGAGGCTGGCGAGGCCATGGCTCCCTGGGGTTGCGAGCGGCAGCGGAAGTCACAGGCGCGATGACGTGGAGGACCCAGCTTTGTTTAGAGGTGGCAGCCGGGTACGGAGAAGAGCAGAGGGGCGGCTCACCCCACAACGCAAGGGGACCCAAGGGCAGGGGAGGGACCTAAGCTGCTCTTCAGGCTCCTCTGGAGACTGACCTCTGCACAGCCCGCGTGCAGGGGCCACAGCAGGGGGATGCACCCCACCAGCAGACCCCCCCCCACCCCCAAGATGCTGGAAGTAGGGAGAGGGAGCAACGCAGAAGGGCTGCATGAGCTGATGGGATACAGGGGGCCCTGCTCCCCACCTACGCCGATGGGGTGCAGCCAGTGCTCAGCACTAGACCCACCCCCCACCCCTCCTCCCCCTGACCAGGCCCCATTGCACTCCAGAGGACAGAATTTGGGGCTTCCTGGCGCTCAGCTCTGTGCTCTAACCACTAACAGTGCTGCCCAAGGCAGGAGCCTGGGTTCCCAAACGCTCACCGCAGCAGTGGGGTCTTGGTGCTGGCACAGAGCCAGGGAACAGCCTCCTACCTGGGGAGGGGTCTCGGTCCCGGGAGGGTGCTGGGAGCGCCCGTATTTCTCACTGAGTGGCACGACAAGGGCTCCCGTGCGTCTCCCGGCCCTGCCAGAGCCCCGGGGTGGGGCTCCCGGCGACGTGAGCGTGACGCATGGACAGGAGAGTCCCAGCCTGTGTGGCCAGGGAGGGGCGGCATCCACACGGGGGCTGGGCAGCAGTAAAGACATCACTTGGCAGGGCAGCTCTAGGGGGAGGGAACGAGGGAATCCGAGCAATGAGCGGAGGGACTGTTGTGACCAGCTGCTCCAAGCTCCTGCAGCGCAGACTGTCTCCTCACGGCGCCTCCGAAGAGCTGGGGCCTCCTCGCACGCCCAGCGCCACCCTACAGACACCCCGCAGCCGAGAGCCCCGACCGGGACACTCGCCCCTTGGAATCTGCTCCCGCTCTGGGGGCTTGAGCCAAGCCCCCCCAATCACAGGACGGCTCTGAACCTGGGGGCTCGCCCCTCCCTCTGGAGGACACTGACCAAGTGCTGAGCTGGCAGGGGACAGCGCGGAGGGACTCCGCTGGTCCCGCTGGCCTGGGGCTCTCTGGCTCCGAGTCGGAGCTGAGGGAGGCAGAGATGGAGCGGAGGGACAGAGGCTCACAGGGATGGTGCACAGATGACGCACGTTAGGCACTTGCCTTTGAAACCCCCAATTCATACCCACTTCCCGTCACTGTCCCAGAAACCCCCATATCACGTCCTACCCTGCTGCCCCCAGCCCCAGGGTGCTGGAACAATGCATACAGTGGGGGCTGGGAGCCACTGAACTGAACTGTAAACCCTGGATGTGATGGAAACCACTTCCAGCCAGGGGGTGCTGCAGCACGCCCCGTACCCCTAGTTCCAGCACCTTGCCCAGCCCTTCTCCCCACTCTGCTGCCCTCTGCCCGGCTCTGATCTCAGAGCTCTACGGCCAACAATGCCATGGTCAGTATTAATCACCGTCGCCTCCTGCAAAGGGAGGTCGTGCCTCGGTTTCCCTCTCACTGCCATTAACTGGGCAATAATTTCCCAACGCCGCAGCTGTCTGGGCATGGCTTGGCTAACGCGGATTGGCAGCCAGCAGCACCACCTCCAGTGTGGCAGGGTGCAGCTCCCTGGCCGTGGGGAGCGAGCGTTCTGCAGACGCAGGGCGCTCCTACCTTCATAGGCCTTCGCAGCATTGACCAGGCTGGACCATTCCAGGCCAGCTGCCGTGTCGGGCAGGGGCATCAGCCCCGGGTCGAGGCGTCTCGTGGGCTTGTCCTGTACGTCGCTCAGTGACAGCTCCGAGGCAGAGATGGTGGCTTTGGGGAGAGCAGAGGGGTCAGAGGATGCTCGGAGTACCGGGAAACAAGCCCAGCACCTCCCTGGAGCAGCACTCTGTCCTGCTGCCAGCCCCCCACCCACTGCCCTGTGGTTACGCCAGGGCCAAGTGCAGCCCAGGGATGAGCACCCCCAGCTTGTAGGCCAACGAATCATCCCGCTAGCACCATGGGGCTGGTCTGCAGAATCCACATGATCCAGCCCTGCCCCGGCTCCTGGAACGGACACTAGGGCTGTGCTCAGACCAGCCCCGCCCTTCCCCAGGAGCCTGGGGAGACCTACCAGTGGGGCCTGGCCTCACTGCCACTCACAGGAATGAGGAGGGACCGAGGTGCAATGACATGTCCGGGCAGAGGCACACGGGGGAGGGAGGGACTGGTCCTGTGACGGTCCAGGGACACCCGCCTGGTGCTGGGTGGAGACGCCCTGGCTCTTCCCAGAGGGGAGCTGCACCTGCCCATGGGGAGACCCAGCTCTCGTCTACTACCAAGCACACGTGCAAGGCAGGGCCCCTCTCTGCCAGGCAGGGCGCTGTGTGCACTCCCTGACGAACCGGGATCGCGGCAGCACCCACGTCACACGCTGCCCTGCGCCTCTCACATTCGTCACCTAGGGACTCCCCGCCACGGGACATCCCCGTCCCCTTTCACAGCAAGGGCAGGTGTCACAGCTGGAGTCACGCAGCAGGCCGGGCAGAGCTGGGGAAAGAACCCAGGAGTCCTGGTTCCTGGGCCCCTGCTCTAACCACCAGTCCCCACTCCCCTTCCAGAGCCAGGGACAGAACCCAGGAGTCCGGGCTGCCAGCCAAGACCCGTGCCATACTCACATTTCTTCTCGGGGAGGCCCCCGGTGCCCGGCTGCGGGTGCTGCCGCCGGGTGGGCAGCGTGTTGGAGGGGTAGGTGCTGGTGAAGAGGACGTCGCTGGCCAGGGACTGTTCGAAGCAGGTGGCGTTGGTGTAGCTGGCATCTCTCCTCCCGCTGCACAGGCTCTCATCTGACAACGTCCGCTGGAGAGTCTTCTGCGGAGACTGTCGCAGAAACACAGTTACTTTCCGGTAGCACCCAGGGGTTGCTACTGGGAGTGTCACAGTAGCACCGAGAAGCCTCATCGGAGACCGGGGATGGGGACTGCACAGAACCAGGGTGAGAGACTGTCCCTGTCCCAAAGACCTCACAGTACAGTGTGGGAGGGGAAACTGAGGCACAGAGAGGGGAAAGGATTTGCCCAAGGTCACACGCTAGATAAGTGACAGAACTGGGGATGGAACCCAGGAGTCCTGGTTCCCCAGCCCCCACTCCCTGCCTAGAACTGGGAACAGAACCGAGGAGTCCTGCCCACTGGAGCACAAACACCACCCCCTTCCAGCGCCTGACTGCCGTTAGATGGATGGAAGGGAGCAGAGTCCCCCTTGTTTGTGGGGCCCACCCCATCGGCCTGCACCCACCATGGCTCTCTCCTGCTCTGGGCCCAAGCCGTCCATAATGATGAGCTTCTTCAGGTCGTCCTCAATGGTGGACTTGTAGTTCTTCCGCGGGGAGCGCAGGTCCCGGAGTGACGCCCGCAGCCTGGGCTGCCCGAAGACGTTCTTGGTGTTCACGTCAATTTGCCTAGAGCAGTGGGGGGGACACGTGGTTAGAGACTGGCTCCAGGAGCAGCCCCCGTTAGCCAAGAGCACGGCAGGCCCAATGGTCATTGCCCTGCAGGCACAGGGCCACCCGAACCAGGTGCCCTGAGGCAAGAGGGGCATCTGCCTCCCAAGACTCCTGGGTGTTTACAGCCCTTCTCGCAGTCAGGAGAGCCCCCACCCCTGCTCATCTGAATCCTGCGGAAAACTCTGTCTCCCGCAGTGCTCAGGGTGGATTTGGGCTTCACTCATCATCTCTCTGGGCCAGGACTCCATTTGTAAAGCAGTGAGCCCATGCAGGAGCGATGGAAACAATCATTTTCTTCACGAACTTTTGCCTGGTGCGAGTTATTTGTAGGACAGCTGTGCCCACAGGCTCCGACCGAGATGGGGGCCCCGCTGGGTCGTGCTGGGTGCTACACAGGCCCCGATGCGCTAGGCGCTGTCCAGGCCCAGTGAGACAGTCCCTGCTCCAAAGAGCACACTGTCTGGACAAACACAGAGATAGGCAGGGAAACTGAGGAACAGAGCAGGTGAGATGTGGGGCTACAACCCAGGAGTCCTGACCCCCTGCCCAGTTCCCTCCCCACTGGGCATGTGTGATTAGGAGAGATTCACGGGTGGTGTGATTCGACAGCCCGAGCTGGAGCAGGCCCCTCCTGATGCCCAGCAGAGATGGGCTGGAAAAGCTCTGAACTGTCCAGGCAGCGGCTGGCCCAATTCTGGCTTTTCTGGGGTGGTTTTTGTTTCCTGGCCAGCGCGGGAGCAGCATCAGATCCAGTGGGGCCAGGCGACGCCAGTGGCTGCTCCGTTTATTAGCCTTTGTAGGAGGCAGGGGAACCACCTGGATCCCACGAGTGAGAAGAGGAGGCCCTAAACCCTAGGAATGGGGCCACAGCTTCGGTCTCCTTTTCGTCCACCAGCCTTGCTAGCTGAAAGGCCAGGAGCCGTGGCTCCCAGCTGCCTCTTGCCGAGCTGGACTGCAGGATAGCGGCAATGACAGGCCCACAGTGCGTCTCGCCATGCAGCTAACAAACAGCCGGTGCCCGAGCGGGGCCGACGGGAACGCCAAGGGCTTGGCTCTCGCCAGGCTGGCTTTGGCCCCTCTCTGGCGGGAATGCTACCACTGGCCCCTCTGTTCTTCCTCCTTCGACCCCTGGCAAGACGCTGGCTCCATGAACCAGTCAATGGCCCTGGGTCCAGCTGGGCGTCCCTGTGGCCCCAGTAGCTGGCAGGAGACAATTGGAAGCCAGGGCCAGGAGTACAGAGTGTCCCTGTAGACTTAGCACTGAACGTGCCTGGGCCCGCGGGTAGCTGGGAGCTCCAGGCGGAGCATCAGGGGTGCAGCCCCCAGGCAGCCGCTCCTGCGGCCACACTGCTTGGGGGCACTGCTGCACACCTCTCCCTGGTGTGCAGGGCCCTGAGAGGGTGCCTGTTTGCTGCAGGAGGGATCCTGGCGCGGGGTGGACAGGGCAGGCAGGTGCCCATCTCTCGGGCTCCAAGCCCCAGCGCCAGGCGTTGGGAAGCAGCCACTGCTCGCACCAGCCAGGCAGGAGTCGTCTGAGACAGGCACACGGCCGCCATCCTCTCCGACCTTTGGCTTAACCCTCTTGTGCTGGGGAGGGCTGGCACAAGCCAGGTTTGCCATGCATCCTTGTGGGCACAGCCACCCATGCAGAGACGCCAGAGCCTGAGAGAGTGTGGGGGGAGACTCAGCCCCCTTGCACTCAGGCCCACTTGCTAGCAGCAGCTCCAGACCTGCGCTGGGGGGCACGGGGGGCCACCCATGCCCATCTCCTCAGGTGCCAAGCAAGAGCTGCCCAGGCTGGGGGCACAGGGTGGAATGAGGTAGTGGGCACTGGCTGGCCCAGCCGCAGCATTCGCCTGGGAGCGAGCGCGGCTCCCACATGCAGACGGGCTCGGCTCAGAACTCATGGTGTAGAACTGATCCATGAAATTGTTTTTAATTGTTCACTTTATTAACATAACTTCATAAGTAAAGTTTTATGAATGAAACTACATCCATTCATAAAACCAGGTACCCCAAGAACTGGCTAATTGAGTTTCATTTTCAATCCAATTGCTGCTTAAATCACTGAAACTTGCACGGCCTCAACATGGGAACTTCTGCTCCCTGTTTGCCGTTCCTTACACGTGGCCATGGTGTAACCCAAACTCCACTGTACAACGCTCACTTCATTTTCGCTAAACCCTGCTGGAACCTGATGAGTGTAGTTTCGATGCGGGAATGAGGGATGGATGGATGATGGACTCAACCTCCAGCCCCAGCCGGTCCTGATAAAATAAAGTGTAAACACCAAGGGCTGAAGATGCAGACAACAGCCCTGACAAAGCGAGAAGAGTCCACCCTCAAAAGAAAAGAACAGAGGTACAATTGAAGAATCATCGAAGCCAGGTCCCAGGCTGAAAGTCAGGTCTGCAATTGACGGGTGATCACTCACACCGGACCCAGAGGCAGCCTGACACAGCAAGACCTATAGACTCTGGATTCAAACTAAAGCCTACAAAAAGGATGGGTGAGATGGAAGACTTTGGAGGGTAACATTCTGCTGCCAACATGGAAGGGCATCGGTGTATGCCCAGCAGAGACCCAGTTCTTCCTTGTGCCCGGCTTTCCTGGCCAGTTCGCCGCCACAAGCCACAAACTCAAGCTACATTCAGGACTGGTAACTATCTAGCAGCTGCAGAACATTTGGGGGGTGTTTGTGTGTCTATGTGCGTAGGTATTAGATATTAGTTATTGGTCTTAAATCAAATTGTGTTATTCTAATAAACGTGATATCTTGTCTTGTCCCCTGAAACGATCCTGTGCAGTTTTGTCTGTATAACAACAGCAAGCTATTGAAGGCTATCGCTCGAGTACCATTCCCCGGAATGTGCTCCCCACGGCAGAGATCACACACGCCTGGTGCTCTGCTCAGCCCCATCCCACCAGCCAGAGGTTCAACGAGAAGCACTTACTTCTTTGGGTCTATGAAGGCCACAGGTCTTGTGGGGGTCTCCTCGGCTCTCTTCCACCCCGACGCAGGCTTGCCCCTGCTGGTCTGTTTGGAAAAGAAGGATTTGGGGACAGAGGCAGACAGCTGGAAGGAGCTGGACTGGGACACGTGTGGGGGCCTGGGATTCTCAGCCACGGGTGTTTTGTAACCCTGAGCAGGACGGCCTTGTCGCGAACTGAAATTACTACAAAGTAAAACAAAAAAAATGAAAGCAAATCAATTCCAGGTCAGGCGGAAATCTGATTTCACCCCCAGCACCAGTGCCCCCCGGCTGGAAACAAGCCACTCTGGGATGACCCACGGGTAGCCTTTCATCACCAATTCTAAAACAATGCAACCGCTACAAAACCCGGGCGGTTTCTGGGTTGGGATTAAAACTCTGCTGCTCCACGGTAGCGCTGGGTTTGGGCCAGAGACTAGCACGTGGCCCAGTCTCTTGGGCTTTGGCATGTCTGAGCATTTAAAGCAACACTGGAACTTTACAAACCAGCCCTGTCTGATAACATTTGACCTGCTGGTTTTACAATGGGGCAAGATTTGCAGGTGTGAGCAGGGACTTGGATGCGGGACTCTGTAAAGGGCCGGGATTCGGCTGGGGCGGAAACCCCGACTTGTGACCATGGGGACCCCGGAGAGGCACCTCAAGTTGGGAACCCCCAAATCACTTCTCACTGAGGGAATCTTGACCCCCAGAAGTTCGTGTGTAAAGTCTATTTGGCTCAGAGTTTCCAGTTTGTGATTCTGGGAAGGTAACGGAGATTTGAAGAGAATCGCTTTCCCGGCTGCCCCTCTACAGCCCGGTGCCTTGTTGGGGAGAGGAAATCAAGCAAACACAGGGGCTGCAAAACCCCTGAACTTGGCGGGGGAGCCAGGGGCTGGGGCAGAAGCTGCAGCTGCTTTTCACTGTTTCAGTGGAACAGATCTGGGGTGCCCTAAACACAGCTGAACGTGGCGGGGGGGAGACGAGCACTAGCTAACAAGCAGGGTGTTTACTGAACAGCCTGGTGTTGCCAACTCATGAGATTTGGGGCGTTTTTCCTTTAGGGCCCAGCTGCTGCAGTCATGTGAGTAGGGGGTTCTGTGCCTCGGTGGTTACAGAGAAAGGCCTGAAAGTGACATCCCAGGAGCTCCCCAACCAGACAGCAAATACCGAGCCCAGCGGGGAGCAGTTTGGAAATCCCATGATTCAGGGGGCCGGGCTCATGAGTTCTGAACCCTTGGGACTGGCAATACAGCAAGAGCTGGAACAGTGTCACCAACCAAACCCATGCCTCCCGGGGCAGTACAGGGCAGGACTTTTAGCCCGTGCTCCAGAGGGGTGCCAGGAACCTGCTCTCTCTTCGTGGTTCACTGTGACGAAGCGGGACTGTTCTTAATGTTTCCTCTGAATATTGAGGGGGTGCCTCAGTTTCCCCTAGGCAGATCTTAAGTATCTAGGGGGTGGGGCAAGGGTGTATGATCGTTGCAGAGCCCTAGAGGGCGGGTGTGCGCAGGGGTCTGGACCTTGTCTCCTGGCAACTGACGGCCTGGGCCCTTCCCCCCTGCAAGGTGAGAGCTAAAGGGTTGGAGAACAAAGGGATCCGGTGACCTCCTGGCCCGGGAAAGGGACAAAGCCCAGAGGAGGAGGGGCTGGAGGGAGTTTCAGTTTGGGGCTGGCTAGGACATGGAGTGAAGTGCAGACGTGGTTGTCTGGCTCACTGGCCCCCAAAATGGACCCAGCTGAGGGGTCCTGTTCTCTGCACCTACAAGCTCTGTGTTAGACCATGTTCCTGTCGTCTAATAAAACTTCTGTTTTACTGGCTGGCGGAGAGTCCCGTCTGACTGCGGAGTTGAGGGGCAGGACCCTCTGGCTTCCCCAGGACCCCACCTGGGAAGTGCACGGAGGGGCAGAGGATGCTGAATGCTCCGGGGTCAGACCCAGGAAGGTGGAAGCTGTGTGAGCTGTGGGTCCTGCAGACAGGCTGCTCCCAGAGAGGAGACTCCCCCAGAGTCCTGCCTGGCTTCGTAGGGAGCAGTTCCAGAGCATCGCCTGGGGACTCGGTGACAACTGGTGGCAGCTGTGGGATACATTTGGTTACACTCAGACAACTGCTCAGAGTTATACAACATACCAACATTGTTATACACCGGACTTTCAAGAGGATACAATTTCTGCTGTTCTTCCATTGCTTTTTTGACTTGGAACTGAAGTCTGTCAGCTTTTTGTTGCATCTGGTGGACACTCTCCTTAGCAGCCAGCCTTTCCTTCCGTCTTTCAGAAGCTTCTTTTTCCAACTGGGCCAAGGCTTGCTTCTCTCTCATTCGAATTTCTGCCAGTTTTTGTTCATGTTCCGACTGCAGGCCGTCTCTCAGGGCTTGCAGTTTCATTGCTTCTGCAGCGTCTGTAGCCTTAGGTAAGGGCTGTGCTCCTGCCTCCTGATCACTGCCCATTAACAGATCTCTCAGTGCTTGATTTGTAGCTTTCTTTCTAAAGCTTATCCCCTTTTCTGAACACAAACCTTCCACGGCTTTTTCGCCAAGGCCCTCATATGCTCGTTGCTCACCCATTGCAGCTGCTTTTTAACCATTCAAACTCTCGATACCAAAAGTCAGATTTGGACAGCGTGGGGTTCTGACCCAAAGTTTAATTGACCTGGTTCTGTGGATCCTGCCAACTACGCCACTGTAACGAGGCTGGTTCTGGCGGTACCCAACGGAGAGGCGCCAATTCAGGACAAACCGCTTCAAAGCAGGGCAGTCACAGCCCCAGGCTGGGGTTTCTGTGCACACCAAGGAAAACTAAACCAGCCAGCCAGAGAGGACTTTGGTCTCACCCCACTGGCTAACCACAAGTCACATAAGCTATTCCCTTAGACACCCCAGTTTCCCAGTATCCCCACCAGTGCCACTCGTTATGGGGACAAAGGGTTATGAAAACCAATACCCCAGTAAAAGAACAAAGGTTCTCTCGATCCCAAAGGACCAAGCCCCAGACCCAGGTCAATATACAAGTCAGACCTTATCCACAAATCATGCTGTTCCAAACCTTTAGAATCTAAAATCTAAAGGTTTATTCATAAAACAAAGAAGATAGAGACGAGAGCTAGAATGGGTTAAATGGAATCAATTATATACAGTAAGGGCACAGTTCTTGGCTCAGGCTTGTAGCAGTGATGGAATAAACTGAGGTTCAAATCAAGTCTCTGGAGAACATCCCTAGCTGGGATGGGTCATTCAGTCCTTCATTCAAAGCTTCAGTGTAGCAAAGTCCCACCAGAGATAAGAAGCAGGCAGTTGTCACCGAGTCCCCAGGCGATGCTCTGGAACTGCTCCCTACGAAGCCAGGCAGGACTCTGGGGGAGTCTCCTCTCTGGGAGCAGCCTGTCTTCAGGACAAACAGCTCACCCGGCTTCCACCTTCCTGGGTCTGACCTCGGAGTATTCAGCCTCCTCTGCCCCTCCGTGTGCCTCCCACAGCGAGTCCGCCCAGGCATGATCCTGAGGAAGCCAGAGGGTCCTGCTCCCCAACTCCGCAGTCAGACGGGACTCTCAGCCAGCCAGTAAAACAGAGGTTTATTAGATGACAGGAACATGGTCTAAAACAGAGCTTATAGGTACAGAGAATAGGACCCCTCAGCCTGGTCCATTTTCGGGGGCAGTGAGCCAGACAACCAGGTCTGCACTTCACTCCATGTCCCAGCCAGCCCCCAACTGAAACTCCCTCCAGCCCCTCCTCCTCTGGGCTTTGTCCCTGTCCCCGGGCCAGGAGGTCACCGGATTCCTTTGTTCTCCAACCCTTTAGCTCTCACCTTGCAGGGGGGGAAGGGCCCAGGCCATCAGTTGCCAGGAAACAGGGTGTCAGCCATTCTCTGTGTCCAGACCCCTGCACACACCTACCCTCTAGGGCTCTGCAACGATCATATACTCTTACCCCACCACCTAGATACTTAAGAACTGCCTAGGGAAACTGAGGCATCCCCACAATATACAGAGAATACATTAAGAACAGTCCCACTTCGTCACATTCACTAACGGGCATTTCACATCCTGGAGGGGAAGAGGCTTTCTGTGAACGCCCTTCCCTGCCTCTCCCAAGAGACGATTCGTCCAGGCCCATCCCAGCACCAGAACATTCAGGTTCCAGGGGAGCAAATCGGCTTGGCCCGCTGGCTTTGTCGGAGTTAGGGCCGATTTACCCCAGCTGGGGATTGTATTTCTCCAGCACAGACCTAACGCCTTCAAAAGCTACCTGGGCTTCCGTTCCACTGCCAGGTGCTGCATACTGAGCAGCAGGAGGGCTCAGCTGTGCTGGCTGTTACCTGGAGGACACTGGCCAGGAACCTGTTTGGAGCTTTGCCCTCCAGCTCCACAGCAGGGGGGAGCTCCGCTGGCTGTTCACGGCTGCCAGATGTAATGCCTCCCCCAAGCTGGGCCATGGAGAGTGCTGCAGATACAGACGCTGCGATGACCGGAGGACACAGATCCCCCGTCTGCAGACTCTGCACGAAAGCAGCGTCTTTGCAGGGGACAGCAAAGGGGGACCTGACCCACCAGATCTGAGCTATGTTTACGCAAGGCCTCAGCCTTTCCCCCACCTACCTCTCGGGGGTTCCTGGGTATTTTGCTGTGTACTCAGACCTCCCCGGCCAGTGTCTCTCACCCAGACTGGCACAGCCCATGACCGGAGACACTGCCCAGCTCCAAGCAGTGGCGGAGGGAGGAAGTGGCTGGCCAGGAGACTAGCTCTTCCCCACTTTCCTCCTCTGTCAGCCTCCCAGCAAGAGCTCAAGCAGACCCTGGAGCCTTCCCATCACAGGTGGTGGTGGGGGGTTCCCCCTGCTTCCCACCCATCCCCCACCAAGCACTCTGCGCTGCACAGGCCAGGTTACCTTGGCTGCTTGAAGAGCTCACTGCCATGGTCGGGGGCTGCGGCAGGCCCGGCCACACTGGCCCCTGCTGCGTACATCTTAGGCCAGTGGCCCCGGCTCTGGCTGCCCACGCTGACAGCAGGAGAAGGCTCCCGCCTCTTGCTCCCGGGCCGCCCCCCCGTCTCGTGCAGGCTGGCGTAGCGGGCAGAGCCCGGCAGGGCTTTGGGCAGCTGGTCTCTCTGTGGCCCCAGGCGGGGGGGCTTGGGGTAGAGCATGGTGTCAACGCCGCTGTCGCTGGAGGCCCCCTTGGAGACGGGGTCTGGCTCCCCCTCGGCAGGGTCGGGCGCGTCAAACCAGCGCTCATCACTGTGGCTGCTGGAGGCGTTGCTGGACAGCGTGTTGCTGCTGGAGTGGCTGGAGTACTGAGCCTCGCCCTGCAAAGACAGCCCCGCCGCGGGTCACCGGAGAACGGCCAGCGGGACTCCTGCCGCACGCCCACCACTGGGGGTCTGAGCCCTGTCCCGCCTTCTCCAGCCAGGGACCCCCTGGGGAGAGCTGTGGGGATTGAACCTCACGCCTCCGGAGGGCTCCCGGTACCTCGGCAGGGCTGGGACCCTTTGAGGGGCTTCTTTCTGAGATGCTCAGATTGCTGGGTCTGGGGAAGGCGGGTGCAGTCCGGCGGGTCAGTCAGAGCGCCGGGGCTGGGCCCACATCTGAGTTCCCTTGCCCACAGACTAGGCAGCGGTGCGCTCACTGGGGAGATCATGGGGACGGCACAGCGCCCCCAGGCAGGCCGGGCAGGGCGTACTGGCAGCCCCGGTTCTGATGGGCTGGGGCATTCAGAAGCATCACCCGCAGCAGGATCGCTGTGCCCGGCGGGTTAGACGACAGCCATGCCCAGACTACGCTACAGCCGCTGTGGAGACAGCCCAAGGGAGGCCGGCCTGCGTTGGGGATGCAACGCAGCAGAGGCTCTTGTGCAGCCCTGCAGAGCGGGGACAGACGCCGAGCGGCTCCATTGCTCAGCCGCGGTGGCTGCAGCAGCCTCTCCTGCTGACAGATGGGTCTAACTGGCTCCGAACGCTCCTGGAGATTCGCTCAGGTGGGTGTTGCTCTCAGGATATAGCCCGGCCCTTCCTAAAGCACACAGTGCTGGGAACCATGCTGACCACACAATCCGGGGCAGCGTTTCCTGCCTGGCCCCCACCCCCAGAACAACAGCTCCTAGACTCAGCTCCCCTTCAACTGGGGGCAGACGCTGATGCGGGGCTCAGCTTCCCTGGGGTATCTGCCCCGGCACGGTCGCCCCCCCCAGGCCCAGACCTTTTCACTAGGCCTCTGCACGAGAGAAACCCTACGAGCCGAGCTGGCTGCTTCTCACCAGGGGAGAGCCAGGACATCCCTGTGGCTCGCTGGGGCTGGGGCAGGAGCAGGGCAGAGGGGCCTGCCTGCTGTAACAGCTCCCAGGCACCATGTGCTGCAGCCCACGTGACCCAGGCAGGACACTCGCACCCGGAGAATGCAGTGAGTAGCCTGGGGCCGGGTTCAGGGAGAAGCTCCACTCACTTTGGAAGGCCGGTTGGGAGAATCCTTTCCTGCCAGCTCCTGTCTGCTGGGCCGCTTGGTCATGCTGCTCCCCGTCGCAGCAGGGAGCCGGGACTGCACCGGCACGTGCCACAGGGGTTCTGCAACAATCCACCACCACGCCACATCAGGAACGACATGCACAGCAGGCCCCGTGGATCCCAGGGCACCCACCACCGGCCTGCGGCATGTCAGACCGCACCGGCAGCCTCCTCTGGGGCAGAAGGCGCCAGCCTGTAACCGGAGTGCAGTGCCGCTAAACGACAGCACAGGGCAGGGAGGGGGCAGCTTTAGGGAGCTGGTAATTAGCCACGGCTAGAACATCGGCCCCTGCGACGGGAGCCACTAGGGGACAGGACACTGCTCCTCCCTTGCCCAGCCCAGCCCCCATTAACGCAGCACTGGCCTCTCCCAGAAGGAAGAGCACCTCCCGCCCGCACACAGGGATTTCCAGAGAAATCCCCGCCGAGCCGCACCCTAAGCCATACCGCTGGAGGGGCCCCTCCCAAGGGGTGAGTCCGCCAGGGCCGCGGCAGAGCCTGCTGGCGGACACGCCAAGCTGGTCCCACACAGCTGTGCTGCCCTAGCTGGTCAGAGGGAGTTTGCTTTGCTCATGATCCCACCAAAGGAAATCTCCCCGCTTGCTCTCCCGTCGCTGATACAGACCAGCTGTGTGCAGCTGGTCCCCGGTGTCTGTTCTAAGGGCTTGTCTCGGCCACCCCTTCATGCTGAGTGGGGCTAGGGCCCTGTTCCTGCAACCCCCCAGCCTCACGAACATTAACCTGCTCATTGGCTCACCACCTGAGGGCAGGAAGAGCAGAGACACAGAGTGGGGAACATTTTCATAGTACCCAGGTGACTTACCCACCTAAGTCCCATTTCCAAAACAGGCATGGAGGAGCCTAAGTCACCTAGGCGCTTGGAAAATGTGCCCCAGAGAGATTGAGGCATACCTTGACTCAGGGCTGACTGGCCAATCTGAGACACCTCAAAGGGGCCCACTGTACACAAGGCAGAGATGGGCACCTCCACCTGGTCCCCAAACCACCTGTCCCCAGCAAGCCTGAGGCACGCCAAGTGCCAGCCCAGTGCCTCCCCGGATACCGCTGCAAAGAGAAGCAAGCAAAGGATGGTTCAGCAAGGGGTAAACCATTCACCAAAGTGGGAACCAATCCAGTTCTAATCCCCTGTTAATGACAGGGACCTGGAGAACTTTAACAGCTCCAGTCCCTCGGGGGCAGCTTTCCTGCCAGCCAGAGCAGCTGCTGAGTCTGGCTGGATCCAGTGGGTTCTGGGTGTCTGACTCTGGGGAGGACCAAGGTGCGCCAGGCAGACAGGACACCTGGTCTCTACTCCCAGCTCAGCCCATGACCTGCCTTGGGGAAACTGCCTCTATGGGCCTCTGTTCTCCTCCCGCCGTGTGAGGCAGCGCCCGGCACAACAGAGGCCCTGACCGCTGGTGGTAACTGGGCCTACACATTCATTGGGAGCTCAACTGTAAGAAGCATGTGAAAGTTCACAAGAGATCCCAATACCTCGAACTTTTGGCCTGCTGGGGAATGAACGATGGAAAATAGGTCAAGTTGGTTTCAGTAACAAATGTTATGAACAAGGGCAAGAAAACCCGACAGAGGCTGAGCCAGTCCAAATCACCACCAGCACGAGTGACTCATGGACTGGGTTAACATCACGCTTCTAAAAACAGACCATGTGGAGCCAGAAATTAATGCACCAAAATTGGTGCGTGGGATATTAGGCCTAATGGTTGGCTGGAATAACGAGGGACGAACTATGCCACTGGATTTTCCCCTTTCAGGGGTTCTTAAAAAGAGACTGAGAATCTCAGCAGGCTGAGGGAGCAGAGCAGACTGAAGGGTTTCCATCACGAGAGGGTGGCCAGCAGGCCTCACTCCCGTTAAAGGAGCTGTGTGCTTCACCTCAGCCCATGGTGGGGACAGCTCATTGCCACCAGAGCCGAGCCTCTTTCGTTTCCCGTCCCTGCTGTGTTACGCTCTTCCCCTCCATTTCTTTCCTCCTGTCCTGTCTCTCACTCTCTCAGCTTCTAATCAAAGCCTGAAACCAGCTGGACAGCCTCAGCACAGCCAGATGAGATGGCCACTGCCCTGCCCGAGGACGATGTCCCTGAGCAGAATGGGAACCGGGGTCCAAGCACCAGCTGCCCAGGAGGACCTGCCAGCCAAAGCATCCATTCGTAACTGACCAGCAGTCCAGTGTCCCAGAGACATCACCCAAAGCTGCCTTTCCCCCCTTTGCTATCCGTCCCCTCCTCCACATCGGGTCTGTCTGTTACAAACAAGAGCAGCGAATACCCTTCACATACTTCAGCACTGAGTAAAATCACCTCTCCCCTCTGCACCAATGCAAGGTTGGTAATGAAAAGAGGAGATGCCAATATTTTGCCCCAAAAGGAGAGAGGCTTAAATAGGTTTTGCTGAAGTTTGTCTGGTATAACTCCAGTTCGGTTTCACTCTAAATGCTCGTTTTAATTTCTTGGGATCTTTGTGTTTGAGCAATAAACTTTCAGCTTTAGAATAAATGCTTCTGGGTGTTTGCCAGACACCCGAGGAACCCTCCCCCGCTGAACCTTTTCAGCACTGTTCTAACGTCGGACACGAGAGAGTTTATCACACCTGTAACTCCTCTGATCCTTGGGATGAATACATCAGGCCGCTAGCCCGGCTTCAGTAACCTGGCTGGCTGAGCAGCCCAGCAGAGCGAGAGACAGCGCACTGAGGCTCTTCTAGGGAAGATGGGGCTGGACAAAGCCAGCCCCCAAAGCACACCAGCTGGGAATTTTAACATCCCGTCTCTAATAGCTTTGAGTTTCTGACATCGTGAGGCAGCCGCTCCCAGAGTCCGCAGGCGTGCAGCTCCCACAGCGGGTGCTGGGAGACAGGATCAGCCTGGTTAGCTTCTGAAGGCTCTTGTATCAACGCCCCACCTGCGGGGCTCTCACCTCAGAGCAACCCCGTCAGAGCCTGCTGGACATATAAATAAATAGTCTCCCACGTGGCTGGCGGAACAAAAGCAAACTTGCAATCACTGACCCATTGAAGGGCTGGGGCCAGATCAGCAGAGAAACGCCAGGAGAAATCCAGAGTCTGCTTTTCAGCACGTTTCTATTCATTGATTTCTCCCCCTCTCGAAAACAGCCAACTGAGAGTGGAGAGGAGAAAGGCATGGAACCCTCCTGCAGAGCTGATGACAGACCTGATCCGTGGGACTCACCGCTGCAGGCTATTACCAAGGCCAGGAGCTCAGTAAAGATTTGTCAGGACAGCAGAGTGGACACAGCACCGGCCTGGGAGTCTGGAGACCTGGGTTCTATTCCCAGTTCTGCCACTGTCTTGCCACATGACCATGGGCAATTCTGTGTCTCAGTTTCCCCTCCCCCCATCTGCCTCAACCCTAACGACCCCTTCCCCCCCACCACGCCCACCCTGACCCTCAGCGGTGGGGCTGCCAGCCTGCCCCAGACCGAGCAGGGACAGCCAGTGGCACAGGAGGCAGGGCCACCTCCCTAGCCCCCGCACCAGCTGGGCAGGGTTCAACACGTCAGTCTAGGGTGCATAGAGCAAAGAGGTGGCTGGGGAGTTTAGCTCCCAAATCAAGAGAAGACACAGCTGCTGCAGAGACTGCATCATGCCACAGGCTCCACTCCGGCTTGAAAGCAAGGAAAACCCTCGGGGAATCATAATGGAGCCTACGTGCCCAAGTCGTTTTGCATTTGCTGTGTTCAAATGCTTCAAACCCCAAGGCGAGTGCACCGGTAACTGCGCCGGTGTGAGGGAGCCTTACCCGGCTTGTGTCTCTCCATGGTGCTCTCCTGACTGGGGAGCCCTCCGGATGAGGAATCGCCACTCGAGGTCACTTCGGGGCTATAGTGCTGTTCCAACGGCAGCAAAGGACGTTGAGAGGCTGCATATCTGCGAAGGGAACGGGAGGTGTGACAGATGAAGCCGGCAAACTCAGGCTGCTAAAATAATCCTGTGTTCTCATTAGCAGGTTTTTTAAAAGCCAGGATTCAGGCTCGGGCGGGGGAGGGGGAAGGGGAAAAGCTGTGAGCCGAGTAAGAGGCAGAATGTGCAATGAGAAGCCTTGTGAAGTCTTGCCGCTGAACACAGGCACCAGGCAGACCCCCTAAAATAATGGACGAGCCGGAGGGACACAGCACGGAGCCTGGAACTGCAGGCTAGGAGAGCAGCCATCCGAACTCACCAGGGCTACAGTAAATCCGACATTGCCTGGGGGCTGTGTGCAGGAATAAGCCAGCGCGGTACGCGTCAGGCAACGGACAGCCGAAGACCCTATCTGAGCAAACACAAACCACAATGCCGGGGACAGAGAACGGCTCGTTGCTGGGGAGAGACCCCCCAGAGCTCTCTGAGGAGCAGGGTACAGCTGGGCCTTTCTCCACCACATGCCCACGCCCCGGGAGTCACGTGCTGCGGGGGCTCCCGCACTGGAGCCGGTTCATTAGCAGTCTGCTCAGCCGGCGCTCGACGGCTCCATTTCCCTCACTGGCCCCAGAACGTGGCTGTTCCCACTGGAAGCTCTCTGGGGCAGGAGCTGGGTCTCACTATGTGTCGTGCATCGCCCAGCCCGACGGGGCCCCTCTGTTCTCTGTCAGGGGGTGTCTGTGCAGTGCCTGGCCTGATGGGGCTCTGATCTCAGTTGGGGGGTGTCCAGGGCGTTTCCCCAGCTGGATCATGGCTACTGAGCACAGCTCCCCCAAGCGAATGCTACCAGTGAGGTGGCTGGTGAGTGGATCCCTGCACGTCCTGTGGCCGTGCTCTGTGCAGGTGAAAGCAGCTGGCCAGACCCCATTATAAACACACACTGCTCTTCGCCAGATGCAGGGGCACTCAGCTCTGGTTTCAGAGCTCAGGTAAAGGCTGATGGGGCTCACCAGGCGGGCAGAGGGATGGGATCAGCCCAGAAAGGAAGAGTAACTCCTGTAACAGGCCAGTGCATGACAGTCACCTCTGCGGCTGCTGCTCCCATCTTCCCATATGCTCAATATTCTACAGAAAGGGGATTGGCACCGTACGTGGCTCCTGTCCCAGCTGCTGGACTACAGCGTGCCGAGTGGACTCCTGCTCACCCAGCACTGGACAGGACCCTGGATTGTCAATGGGGAGGAGTTCTGCTGAGCCAGGGCAGAGTAAAAGCTGCAGTAACTGGCCGTGAGAATGACGCGTCGCCCCCCTCCTGGTGAAGCAGAGTTGCCACTTCCCGGCTCCCTTGGCCCGGCGTACGCCGTTCTGGCCAGGGCTCAGAGCATCTTCTCACGAGGGGGAGGGTGGATGTGTTAATTGCTGGCAATGGAAGATCCCCTCTGTGCAATACGGGACACAGTGAAATGGGCACTCCCCCCGACATCGCTCCAGGCTTGCCGGCAGCAGACGGGCTATCAGACTCGCGCAGCGGGGTGGAGAGGTTAGCACCTTTCCCCTGTTCCTTAGCCTACCTTTCTGGGGATGGCTTATAGCGGGTGTAAGCGGTTCCTCCTGAGCCTGGAGTTGAGAAGCTGCCTGACGGCTGCCGATAGGGCTGGGCTCTCTCTGCCCCTGCTGGGGAGGAGGCGGTGGAGGCATGTGGCGTCTCAGGGAAGCTAACCGGCCTGGTTCAAAGAGACGCACACAGAGAAAGAAAGGCTTTCAGTGCTTGGTCTGCCCTAAAGATTCAAACATCCCGAGCCAGAAATCCCCCAGAAACCCAGCCCAGCTCTGTGCACTTCCTCCTGCAGCAACCAGCTGGAGAGCCCCAGAAAGTACCAAGACTCGGGCCCAAAAGAAGAAGAGCAAGGCACGTAGTGAGCGAGTGTGACGGCCAGTGGAGCTGGAGAACATGGACAGTGCGGAGAGCGGTCACCGGGACGTGCATCTGCACAGGTGCGTACACGTTCACTCCTTGGTGAATGGCAGGGGACACTTCCCCCCAGCCGTAATACATCACTGCATGCAAGAGTCCCTGGCAAGTGACACGGAGTTGCACTGGAAGCTACTGCTGGGGCTGTCCCAGCTCAGCCCCTCCCTGTGCTGCTAGCCACCCCGTCTCACCACATTCACCCTTTCTGCTTCCCGTTCTCAGCTGGAGAGAAGGAGACACTAATGCAAAGGGAGGCCCTGACGTGCATTAAAGGGCTGGCGCAATGTTGCTAGGGTTCTCAGGAGTTCGTACTGACCAGCCCCTCCCTTGCCGGAAGGGAGTTGGAATGCAAAAGGCCGATTGTCTTGAGCAGCCTGGACCACCACTGGCTGGGCGCGGCTAACGCAGGCTGGGGACTGCAGACCAGGCTCTCAACAGGGAGCGAGATCAAAGGCTGCTGGTTCAATCTGCCCCCAAAAGCTGGAATCCCAGTGTTCAGGAAGGTACGAAAGGGCCGTTCAAACAGGAGCCCCCCACACCCTGGGGTAACCAGCTTGGAAGAGGCAGATTTCCACTATCTGTGGCAATGTTTACAGTAAATTGGGTGTGCCGTCTGCTAGGCCCCATTTTCACAGCCTGTTCCACCCACCGCAGGACCCTGGCCCAGGCAGGAGGGTGAACCTCAGTCAAGGCCACACAGCTGGGGGACACCACAGTGCTCAGTTGTACACACGAGCCATTTCCGAAAGCCTCACGTACTGACCTCAGCGTCAGGCTCGTGCACACGGCTCGCACTCACTCGTGCGCTGCACCACTCAGGCCCCACCCACAGGTCACCCCACGGACTGCCCCTCGGCCCCTGCACCTCAGCCCCACCCCTGCCTTACCTCTTGCTGGGCAAGGGCTGTGGCTCGCGGTACGGGACGACAGAGGCCTGTTTGGGGGGCCTCGTGAGGGACTGGGCATGGCTGAGGGGTGGGGGGTCTGCCCATTTGGCTGCCTGCGAGGAGTTGTGCGAGGCAGGGCCGCTCCACTGCCATGCCGAGTTGCTGCGGTAGGGCGGGCGGTGCCCCGTGGGCACGCTCTCCAGCTCTGCCTTGTGCTCCATGCTGCTCATTTCGAAGGACTCGGCCCATCCCCTGAAAAGCAAACAGCGCTCGTTGCTGCGGGCACGCGAGACTCTCTGCATGTGAGCCCGGGCGGGCAGCTAATGCCGCCTCTTCCCCTGCCGAGGGGCCGCCCATGCAGCCGCAGAGGGAAGAGGCGCTGCTCCTTGGAGGTTGTGCTGCCTTCCCCAGCTCAGCACTGCGTTTAACCGCACAGCACCATGCCAGCAGCAGCATCTCCCTGCTGCTTGCCAGGGCGACGCACAGGCAGCTGGAACGGAGGAGGTGACCTACTTAGCCTCTTGTGGGGGAAACCAGGACGCAGGAGCCTAAAGACGGACGGACAAAACCCTGCCCGCTGGGGGCTTCTCAGGCCAGGGTCCCCCGTGGCCCTTGGAGGGGAGCGTGCTGCGCTCCTCCCACCCACCCACAGCTCCCTCTGTGCGCGGGAAAGGCACCAAACGCCCCCAGGCTGGAACCCTGCTGAGGCCGATTTACAGCCGTCTCAGTGCTGGCGGCCCTGGCCTCCGTGGTTCATCGTCTCGCTGCACCAGGTTACTCTGCTAACAGAGATGCTGCACTACCCCACAGCTCTGCTTCGAAACCCTCCTGCACATCCCATTTGCTGCAAAGGGGAAAAACCGTGTCTGGAGCAATTCCTGCCCCGGCACTAGCTAGGCCACAGCCGCAGGCTGCCAGAGGCAGGTGCGGGGCCCTCAGCAGCTGGCAACGGCTCAGCCTGGTGGAAGGGAGCCTGCACTGGCCCCCTCATTGCTTCATTTCATTATGGGCAGCGAGACAGCGGCACCGCCCGGCCTCGCCAGCGCAAACCTCCTCGGTTCGGTTTGGGGCAGGGAAATGAGCTGGAGCAAGAGAGTTCTCCAGATTTCTTAGCGTTACTGGGAGCTTTTTGTTCAAAACAGCCATGGGGGGAAGCCCTGAAGGACAACGGCTTGGGGATTGGCTGCCTACTGACAGGCAACAAGAGCCATGTTTAGGCTCCTGGACACCTGGCTTGATTTTCAGATGTGAGCAGCAACCGCCCTTCCCACTGACGGGGCTGTTGGTCTACGGACTTCGCACCCGCCATGGGAAGAGTTGGGCCGACGGGAAATGGCAACAGGTCTGGAGGAATCCAACTGTAAAGCCCAACGGTCCTAATTCTGCTGCTGCCGTTAAAAGCCGAGGTTACAGACGATCCCTGCCAAAGTAAGTAACCAATGGCCAGGAGCGAGAGTGGGCACCTTGGCGGATGGCAAATTCCACTGCACTTTAGTTGGACCCCTCGGCTTGCTGGGCAACATCCCTCTCAGCACTAGCAGAAACGAGTGCTGCACCCGCGCCCCGAGGAAGCCCAGGGGTTGACACTCAGGTGAGCACGGCAGGGCCACGCCCGCTCTCCATGTATGCTACGCTGGGACTCTCTCCTGGGAGGCGCTAAACAGCAGTGCGGACGTGTGGAGCCGGGGGGTTTGGATGGGCTTGAGAGCCCGTGCTGCTGTCCTTAGCACGTCTGCCTGCCCAGCGTGAACCAGCCCTAAGAGCCTCATCCCACCCACCCAGCCAAGGCACAGGAAGGGCAGGAGGGTGCTCCATGCTGTCCATCTCCCGGGGCAGTTTAGCTGCAATCCAGAGACCGACTGAGAAATAAGCCCTGATGCTATGAAACGGTTTCTCAGCCCTGCTGCTAACTGGGGCCTGCCACACAGTGAGGTCATTGCACAGCCCTGGGCTGGCAAGTCAGCGCAAGAGCCAGCCTCTCGCTCCTCCCTCCTAGCGCAGGAACTAACTTCACACGCAAGACGACAACTTAGCACAACTCCCCTTAGCTGTGGCCATTACGGTACCTGCTCCCTGCTCTAAGACATCGGCCGTCTGGCTCCCGAGCAGAAAACACGCTCCCATCCCTGCAACACGCGACCACTCCAGCAGCCACCACTCACGAGCAGAGCTCGGTCC
The DNA here is from genome assembly GCF_965140285.1 of Lepidochelys kempii. NCBI lineage: Eukaryota > Metazoa > Chordata > Testudines > Cheloniidae > Lepidochelys > Lepidochelys kempii. The sequence continues at coordinate 1,425,130 of NC_136402.1, read as the reverse complement.
ACGGCCGGGTTTGGGTTTTGATTTGGGAGGAGACGATGCCTACAAGTTTATCACTGTCTGAACTTGCCCTGCAATGCCGCAGAGCAGGCGTGGCTTAGAAGTCAAAGCACAGAGAAAGCTGCAGGGGCCACATGCAAATCTGTTCATAAATGGGCCCAACTTAACCCTATCAAAGCCAGAGAACTCTGAGCAAGCCCCCCCCAGTAACTCAGCTTGTCGTGCTGAGCGACTACAGCACAGACCGTCCTGGCCTTGCCAGCCAAGGCCAGTTGGCTCTCACGCGTCAGGGGTTAGCCAGGCTCATGGCCCCATCTTCCCCTGGCCCAGTGTCCTGCCAGCCGTTGCCCCAGGGGCGGAGCCGGATGGCTTTGGGCCCCGCTGTTTGCACTCCCATCAGTATACCTTCCTTTTTAATGGAAGCTATCAGCAGCTCAGCTCCCCCCTGCCGCGGCGGAGCGGAGGGCCCGGGGAAGCGAGGCGAGCCTGAACGCCATGTGCCACGGCGCCTTGCACAGCAGGGCCCCCGGCGCTGCACTTCGGTAGCACTAAGGCCTGGCGGGAAACGCGTGACAGCCCCCCGGGGAACAGCGCTGGCAACGCTGCAGGGCACAGTACCTGCGAGGGACGCCGTCCTCGTGGGGCGGGACGATGACCACTTTCACCGTGACCGAGGTCCGCAACAAGTCGATCATCTGGTCGTGGGACAGCGTCACCACGGCAACTTTACAGATCTCCACCAGCCGGCTGCCCTGCCGGAGCCCCGCCTGCCACGCAAACCCGTAGTCCTCCACCTCGGCCACCGTCCCGTCATACTTCACGTGGAAGCCGAGCTGGCCCAGTCCGTTCCTCCGGAGGGTCATGTCGACTGTCTCGCAGCCCAAGGTCATGACCTGCGGAGGGCACACGGAGCAGCAATCCCAGCATCACCAGACCAGCAAATGGCCCCCACTGGGGCAGCCTGTTTCAGCCAAAGCTGCCTGCCAAACTAGCCTGCAGCCTCAGCCTCTCCTTTGGTGCCGGCTTCACCCCGCTGCCCCCCGACGCTGCTCACAAGAGCTCAGGGGCTCGTGCTTGGCTTGGCACAGCAGGGAACCTGCTCGGATGCTGCCACCCTCTCGAGCCGAGCGCCATGGGGCAGTCTGACCGCGTGCCCAGCGTGGAGGTCCAGGTTTCACGGACAGGCTCTGCACCCTGCTCATGCTCCTCTGCCACAATACGCGTGCATTTGCACTGGTGGTTTTCACTGAATGCTGCCCTTTACCTTCCTCCCAGTCCCCAGACTCAACAGAGAGCTAACAGCTAGCACCCCTGGGAACCAGGCAGCCACTTTGCTGCTGGCTGCTCCATGGAGATCAGCTGGTTGTGGGCAGCCCCTCTAACACGGCGTGTGCAAACCCATGTCCTGTAGCGCTCGCGGCCGGCATTCTGTGCACAGGGCGCTCCCCTATGCTGGGCTCCTGTTCATTTCACCTCTGCCTGCCAGCAGGGGGCCTGCTGGGCTCCCCCTTGCACCCCAAGATCTTGGAGAGAGGAATCGGGCCCATGGAGATGAAGTCCCAGGCAGATGGCCTGACCCTGGGCTGACTGTGCCTGGATCAGCTGCTGCTCACTGCCCAGGAAACGGGGTCTGCACACAGTGGGCGAATGAATACAAACGAGGAGACAGGAGCCCGAGACAGTCACTGGGAATCCTGCAGCGACTTGGGCCCATGTGTGACCCCATCACACCCACTGGCAGCTGGAAACATTCTGCCCACACCACTGAGGAGGCAGTTTGATTAGCAGGCAGCCGGGACGGCTGGGTTCCATCCCTGGCTCTAGGAGGCGAGTGGGGGCTGGTGGGTTAGAGCAGGGGGGCTGGGAGCCAGGACTCCTGGGTTCTCTCCCCAGCTGTGCCACTGATCTGGTGTGTGTCAACTTGGACAGCCTACCTCCCCTCTCACCCCCTTCATCGGTCTCATCTATTAAGAGTGGAGGCTCTCTGCGCAATGGGGCCCCCGGGCGTGACACTAATGCACCAGCCAGCTTTGCTCCTACCTTGAGTCGCTGCACTATCTCCTTGATGTCCTCAGGGCTGCTGTCCGCGGCCTGGATGGAGACATGGTCCCCTCTGCCGTAGAAGATCCGGAGGGTGCTGGGATCAGGAGTCCAGCCGATCACATCCCTGCAGAAGCAGTTGAACACCACCTCCTTGGTGGCGAGGTCCAGCAGGACGATGAACTCGTTGGAGATGGCCAAGATGCACTCGATCTCCACCCCCTGAGCAAAGTCCTGGGCTGAGACGCGCCAGGCGATGGCCCCGCTACTGTACTGCTCCGCCCCCACACGCGCCTTCATCTTCTCTTTCTTCTTGGAAGTCAGGGAGATCAAGTTGAATTTCCCCGTGGAGTCGATGGGCGTATTAGTGACGCAGTTCTCTGCCAGGTCCTTCAGGTACTCCTGCCTGGTGCGCGTCGCCATGGTGTGGAACTTGTCAGACTTGTGCGCGGCATTCTCAGCATTGATCACCTTGGCCAGTAAGAAGTCTCTAAAGATGTCAGACTTGCAGAAGGTGACGCCGCTGGGGATGGGGGGGCCGAAGGGGGGAGCATCTTTGGATCTGGTCACAGCCACGCTTAGGAAACGAAGGGGAGGAGAAAAACCACTTAGAAGAGCTGTCTCCCGCTAGCGCAGCAGCTTCAGGACACATCATGTGTCTTCCTGGATAGGGCTAGCTGTGCAAAACTGGCTAGGGGTTTCTGTGCGCCCGAAGGAAGGCGCCTTTCGGAGGGCAGGTGCTCAACCCCAGCTGAAACTCAGGCCCCTGAAGTAAGGCACCAGGTCCCGTAGCCTGGTGCCAAGTAAGGCACCAGGTCCCGTAGCCCCAGTCTTCTTCGAGCGATTCACAGAGCTGGAATCAGAAAGCCTCTGTTCCCAGAGCAGAACGGCAGGAGAAACATTAACTCAAGCCACCCACACGTCCCCCACCCAGTGACTGCCTGGAGCATTCAGTCATGTTCGCTCCCACACAGTGCCAACATAGCCTGAGACCTCGGGTCAGAGCCTCGCCAGTGCGAACAGGCATCCTTCCCCCAGCACCTGCGGCCAGTTGAGCGGAAGAGCAGACAGCACCATCCCGGTGCAGAAAGCCAAGGGGCGCGGGTGGTGACACAGAACCCGAGCTGGCAGCCGAGAGCCAGGTGTCTAAAAGCTAACGGTGGGTTAGCAGCAGTTGAGGCTTACCTATAGCAAACGTTCTCAGTGCAAGGGCTGTGGACTCTGACAATGATAAAGACATGCTGGAAGTGTGAGCGGATATTCTGGGGGGTGAAAGGCAACGCTCCAGGCTCCTGGAAGATGATTGTGACTATGTCGTTTCCTATGTGCCGCTTCCTGAGTAGCTACCAAGGTGGGAACACACACACACGTTAGTGCCCCGGGTGCCGCATAAAGACAGCATTAACGGGCAAACACGCGCAAGGCAGATGACAAAGGCTCCGGGGGACCTCGCCGTCCGGTCAGATGGCGAGAGGAGAAGCGGGCAGGAAAATCGGGCCTGACCCAGCACAGAGACGTAGCCACAAGATTTGAAATGTTAAAGCGAATCCCATTTGGAGAGCCTGGGCTGCTGGCAGCTGCATGGAGAGCGGGATCGCCCTTCACCTCCCAAACCAGCGGGCACCACATTGCTGTGTTCTCCCCGCCAGAGCACGTGGAAGGACTCGGCAATGCCAGTCAGCGATGGGACAGAGCCACAATCACTGCTAGCTTTGTGGGGAGCCCAGCAGACTGCTCTCCATCTGAGCTCTCTGTGCCCATGGCACGGCTCCTTTGCAGACGGGGAAGGGTATCGAGACTCTCAGGCCAGTTCCTGGCAGTCTGGCGCCTAGCTCCGATTACAAACCCAGATTGTCAGGAGCCCAGCTGCTATTTGCCCCCAGCCCAGCCCAGAGGAGGGATGGGCCAGTGGGCAGGAGACCCAGGTTCTCTTCCCAGCTCTGCCATGACTATGACCGTGGCCAAGTCATTCAGTCTGGCTGTGCGTCAGCTCCCAGCAGTGCGTCCAGCGGGGACGACTGCACGGCTTTCCTCCCGGAGCGTGAGAGGATGAATCCACTGGAGTGTGTGCAACAGAGCACGGACACTTTCTCCTTCCTTACTCATCTACAGGACCCGCACCCAGAGCACCCTGGACATCCCACGCTGCCTGACAGCCGAACCCGGGAAGTCTGAAAACACATTTGCCTAGGAAGCGAGGGGAATGCTGACCCTGGTCATCAGAACAGCGCCACCTCCAGCCATTGTGCGGCACGCCAGAGCCCCGCAGGCTCCCCAGCACCCTGGGCTCTGCCAGCTGAAGGGCCGTTTACCTGCTGCCGGTTGTTGAGTGTGTAGGGGAGCATGGTGGAGACGTGGAACATGATCTCGTAGTCCTGATACGTGGTGTACAGAGAGTGGGTGCCGGTGGAGTCGGCTGCGAAGCAGAGGAAGAGAACAGACTCCGTGAGGGGGAGCTAGCTGACGCGCTCGGCGAGCTGACATAGCACACGCGCAGAGGTACGCTGTGCCGGCAAGCTCCGCACGTGCTCTGTAGCCACGGGCACCGATGCCCCCTGCCCGCAGACCCCTTGCCGCACGCACTGGGACTTACTCTTTGTGTCCAACTGGGCAGCGTACTTGCTGAAGGCTTTCAGACAGACCTTCTCCCCGATGAGGGAGAGGAACTCTTCGAAGGCTGGCCCAGCCTCCTCATTATTGTACATCTCCTCCTCTGAGCTCTGGCGTGCTTTGCAGTACAGGATCCCCACCTTGTGCTTCCTGCAGAGCTGCGCGAGTGGGAAGGGGCGTGAGACGCTGCCTGCTCTGTCACCAATCTCCCACCCCTCCCACCAGCAGGGTGCCACGCCTGGCCGAGCGCAGCCCAGCCCAGAGGATGGAGCGCTCAAAGGGGCCTAGGTGACTTAGAAGCATGAGTCCCATCACAAAGAGGATGGAGCCCCAGGGCCTAGCTCTGCTCCGAGATCAGCTTTCTGCCTTTGCAGACTGGCTGCGAATGGCCGCAAGCTATGCCCCTCTTCTAGCCGAGCTCAATGCCGATCCCCGAGCCAGCCCCTCATCCCCGTTCCCAGATTTGCAGCGGGTCTCCCACAGCTGACAGCAGGACCCCCAGAGGGCACGAAGCACAGCTCAGCACTGCCCATCTGCTGCACGCGACTCACCCCCTGCTCGTCAAGTTTCAGGAGCTGCTCTGTGACTTTCGGTGTGTTCATGGCAAGCCGCAGACAGTGGATGTTCAGCTCGGGGACCACATACTCCAGCACGTCCTTCAGGGGGAGGCCACGCACCGTCCCATGCTTGGTGGTGGTGGGAGTCGCGTCTTCCAGGATGGAGCCTCGCAGGGTCACGAGCTGCACCAAACACATAGAAGTGGGGAGAGGAGTTACAATCCTGTTCTCTGGGAACCGGCATGTCTCCAGGCAGACCTCCTGGCACAGGACGTCAGCCACTTCAGCCACGAGCTTGCCACGGAAATCCTGCTTAGAGAACTAAGAATGAGATGGCTTTGCTTAGGGAGGTCGGGCACGCCAGTGAGGGTCTTTGCAAACCTGCAGGGATGAGCTTCTCCTAGGAAAACACACTGTGCTTTCTAGACTCAGTAACCAGCGCAATGGTAAGGTCTCCAAACATACAAGCCAATGTAAAAATAAAGCCAAGTATCAGCATTCGACAGACTTGAACAGAGGTAGCACCTAAGCCCCCAACTGCGCCAGGCGCTGCCCAGACCCCAACCAAGGCCAGGGCCCTGTGGCACTGGGCACTGCACAGCCCCTGACCGAGGCAGTCCCTGACTCAGAGAGCTCCCAGTCTGAATAGACAAAACAGGCACAAACTGGGAGAAAGGAAGGATCCTCACCCCCATCTCGCAGACTGGGGGAAACAGGTCCACAGAGATCCAGTCGTGCCCGAGGTCAGACAGGGTGTCTCTCCTGGGTTCCAGCCAAACCCCTTCACCATGGAGCCCCCCTTCTTTTACAAGTACAAATAAAACAGTGCAACCCTTCTTCGGGATCTCCTCCAGCACTCTGCCTGCCTGGGGGAAAGGTGGCGAATCTCTGGAACCGCCCTGTCCCTTGCACCGACTGCAGGTGTACCTGGCTCTTCATTCGAGCCACACACCTGGCCTAGGACAAGTCACCAGGCCAGCCCCTTTGCCTACTGCGGGGCCCTCAGCACCTGCGATTGCAGAGGCCGGACCAGGAGAGCACCAGGAGCGGGAGCCCCCAGCGTCAGCACTGAGACCCTGGCTCGTGGCGCCGACGCCCGCCCCTGGCAGGAGCACGGAGGCAGGGCCGGTCACCAGGCTCGCGGGGATGCCGGAGAGTGCTGAAACTTCCCGCTGTGGCCTGTTCCGGCTGCCGCTGCGAGCAGGCTGCTTGGCAAGCCGATGGCAAGCCACGGCTCCCTCTGCTGGGGGCCAATCGGATTTCAAGGCCCGTTCTAAAGTCTCTCTAAGGGCATGTAAGCCCAGGGTTTTCCAACCCGGGCTCGAACCCAGGGCTCTGGCATGCACACTGCAGTAACCACGTCCCAGAGTCCGAGAGCCCCCACTCTAGCCCTAAGACCGCAGTGCTCGGGGGAAAACCTCACTGCCCGCCCTGCACGGTACCAGCAGGCAGCTCCCTAACCCACCTGCAGCCAAGCACTTACGCAGCTTGCAGAGGTCCTCTGCTGAGCCCAGACCCGGTCCTCTAGCTCAGAGCAGGGTCCCCGATTCAGGCCCTGCCGCCTGCCCAACCCCTGCAGGGAGGGACCTGGAGCCACCCTCCTGACAGCTGATTGAACCTGACGGGGAAGGTTAGCGCCGCAGCATACCAGAACCCTGCTTGTGCCCCACAGGACGAGGCTGGGGGGCCCTCGGACAGAGGTGGTTTCCAAAGACCCCCTCGATCCAGAATACAGACACACAGGCACTCTCTGGAGGAAGACGGCAGCCGTGGCCGCCCCAGATGAGAGGACGTACCTCGCTGGTCCGGAAGATAATCCTGTACTGGTACTGGGGCCCGTGGTCTTTATGATCCTCCAACTTCTCTCTCCTGATGCTCACAGCCACTGGTCCCAGCTTCTCATCCACGCCAAAGTAGTTGGAATGCTCTGAAAAAGCAAGGAGGTGCCTTGCCAGAGAACAGGAGCAGGTACCGGGCAGAGGGGCTGGTCGAGTGAACGGCATCCTGGAGACACGAGTCACTGACGTGCCCTCAGCAGAGAGCAATGGGCCGGTCCGAGCGGAGCTCGTTGTTACGGAGCCCTGGAACTGTGCACTCGTGTATGGAAGCTAGTTTCGGAGCACTCAGGAATATAAACCTTTGTACGTGCCACGAGGGACATCCTAGTTCTGGTGCAATGCTCAGCCCTGGCACCGGCAAACTCAGTAGAACCAGAATCTGCCCTGACCACGAGCTACCCTAGCAGATATGCACACACCCATCCGCCCCTGCAGGGTTATTGTTAGAAAAGCCCCAAACCACCAGCTCTCCACTAAACACAATTCCATCAGCCCAGCCCCACATTAGACACGCCAACAGACCCCTTGGGAGCCACCCTACAATAATAAGCCAGGCTGTGGGCACAGAGTCACAACGACAAACCCGGCAACATTTCAGCCCCAAGGTGATCAGACAGAGCTGTTCACCCCTCGTGTGTGACAACACAAGGCAGAACACTGAAGGCTGATACAGGAAGTGACTTTCTCTACACAATTAGCATGCGAAATTCATTGCCACATGCATCACTGAGACCAAAAAATGTAGCAGGGCTCCGGCTTGGGTATCGATATAGTTACAAAGAATGCCCAGAGCAAGGCTTTAGCAGCCCAGGCCTGGGAGAGGGTATTAAACCCTCTTGCTCTGGGACACAGACAAGCCTTTAACTAGTGAGGGTTCGGAAGACCCCTTCTCAGGGGGCAGGCAATCCCATCACTACGGGGTCTCTAGCACTTCCCGTTGGTGCTGGCCTCTGTTGGGAGACAAGAGGCTGGGCTGGCCAGAGCCAGTCTGGTAACGCAGATGTTACCTGACCTGCGGGAACTGGGCCGAGCGGCAGGACGCCGCAGCTTTGCAGGGCTGGAGGCGACTGCCCGAGGCGCTGCTGGGGCGTTACCTTTGCCATGGAAATAGAGTTGGTAGTAGCGGGCCCCCAGGTCGACGTGCTCCACGTTGTAGCGTGTTAGCCTGCTGGGGCTCCTCTGCAGCTCCCTGGGGACCTCCAGCACGGAGATGCTGGCATTGGTGCAGTAGGCGTTGAGGGAGGGCTCCAGGAAGCCCCCCTCGCCCGCAGCCCCGCCGGGGGAGCCAGCCGACGCCCTGGAGAAGCTGACGGTGCGCTCGCACATGCCGCCCACCTCGTTGCGGAAGTGGGGGCAGCTGAGCAGCAGGTCGTTGCTGTTGTTATCCCCGAGGTCGTGCTCCAGGCTCTCCTTGTCGTTGAGGTCTTCGGTGCTGGCGAAGGCCGGGTCCAGCTCCCCCAGGCCGTAGGCCCGGGAGAGGGCAGCCGAGACGGCCGAGGCGGCCGAGGCGCCCGTCGTGGTATTCCGCCGCTGCGCCACCACTACTCGGGTGGCTGCCACCTGGTTGAGGTTGAAGAGCAGGCTCTGCACGTCGTAGTGAGCGAAGCTCTTCTGGCAGACCCAGGCCTTGCCACCCTCCTCCGGCTCCGCCAAGGCCCTCCCGGGCTCCCCATCGCTCCGGCTGCTCCGCAGCTTCTTGAAGATGGAGTCGCCTCCTGCCTCCCCCTTGGGGCCCTTCTTGCGGGGCTTCTCCTTCGGAGGAATGGGGGAGTCCTCAGGGGGGAGCCCCAGGCCGTTCCTCACGTCCGCCTGGGCGCTGCCAGCCGCTTGCAGGCTGGAGGCTGTGCTGGTGTTGGCCAGCAGCAGGTCGCTCGGCTTCTCGGGCGGCAGGCATCGCTGGGCTGGCTTCTCGCCGCGGAGCTCACTGAGCATGTCGAACAAGCTCTGTTCCGAGACGCCCTGCACGTCTATGGAGGAGGTGCTGCCGTACTCGCGGAAGAGGGGCAGGCCGCTCCCCAGCTTGGCCCCACGGGGCTCGAGGGCCTCTTCCAAATCACACTCGCTGAGGGTGATCTCGCTGTTACTCCTGTTGCGCAGCGGGACGAAAGCCCTGCCAGGCGATCGGGGCCAACCCTCCTGGAACTCCACGTCCTTGGATCTCCTCCTGGAGAGCCGGTGCAAGCCCCTGAGCCCTGAGGAGCCCAGGCTGGTGGGAGGAGGCTGCTGCCTATTCTGGAATCCCTTGGGTGAAAGAAAAGTCCTGCTGATGCCTGTCGAAGTTTCCATGTCCCTCGTGGGGCTTGGAGCGGCTGGATCCTTCAGTGTCTCTCTCTTTGGGGGCCAGTCGGCAATCCTGGCGCGCACGCCCATCTTTGGCATGGCAGGCGTGGTGGTGGTGGGCCGTGGCCCAGGCAGACTGTCCCCAGCTGGCTGCGAGGTGCCACCATTCTGCGCCCAGAAGCCTGGCGAGAAGTAATCCCCCCGCGTGCCAGCCAGACCGTCATTCCCCTTCAGCGCTGGTCCGCCAACATCCACACTTGCATGTGGAATGGGTCGATAGGATGTCATACTCCAAGGTCAGCGCTAAACCCTACTTCCAGGGGGAAAGGTCCGCTCATCTCCAGTGTGAAACCGGCCCCTCAGCCATTGCTGGGTGCAGCCAGGGCAGAATGGAAAGGCAAGGGCTTGCCAGAGCCAGCGTTACGACTTTCTGCCTGCTCGTCCCATGCTGCCATCCTCGCTCCCCGGGAGCCTGCAGCCTTTTATCGGGAGGCAACAGATTGGATCTGGTCCGAGGGGAAAGTCACTGCTCAGCCCTTGTTCCCAGCTGGTGCTGCTCCGGGGATGACAGTTCCAGATGCAGGCCAGGCGGGTGCAGTACCATTTCCCAGGCCTCCTAAAGCAGGGAGAGTAAAGGGAAACATTAGCAAAACGATGGAGGATTGAGCTTGTGAGTTCTTTGCAATGCTACTCACAGCAACTCTACAAATGGCCTTGCTTCTCTCCCCCTCCGCTACTATTCATGGTACCGCCCGGAGCCCCACCAGGCAGACAGTGGCCGACTCCTCCCCATTTCACAGGGGAGATCTGAGGGCCAGGAACTTGCCCAAGGTCACCCAGGCAGTCTGCAGCAGAAGTGGGGATTGAACCCACAACCAGTGCCTTACGCTCCCTGGGTTGCTAGGGGTCTGGGTTTTCCAGGGTCTGGGGCAGCCTGCCTTGCACGCTGCCCAGTGGCCTGACACCCATTTGGAATAAAACCCAATTAACCCCAACCCCTGCCAATTTCCCACACACTGGAACCCTGCATTCTGACCGGCTCGAGCTTTAATTCCAAGTCCAGCCCCCTTCTGTGTGACTGCCACAGGGAGCGACGCGGGTGCGGGTTTGGGGACAAAGCAGACGTGCCGGCCAGGCGTAGGACTGACGGCTGCTAGACCAGGCTGTAGTTGCAGGCACTGGTTTCTTAGGCTGCACGTAAAATCGTTGCAGGTTGAGTTCCTACTTTCGTCCTGCTCGGAAGTTGGTGTATTTAAAGCAGTGCACCAAGCGGCACTCACGTGAGCCGCAGAGGTGGTGACTGTCCTGAGGCTGCAAAGAACGAGCGCCACTGAAATGCACACCTGTGTATCACACGCTCCGAACTGATAACAGCTAACTGGAGATCCCCCGGGAGTTCCAGGAAGGCTGCTTTGCTCACTTGGCTGACTGACAACAGTTCACTCCCCACTCCGGCTCCACCTGTCACATTTCCCCCAAAGAACCTTCCCTCCTCAGGTAAAAGCCGTTCAGACCTTTCCCCAGGGTTAAAACATCTTGACTGGGTAGTGCTGCAAGTATCATCTAAGCCATAGGAAACTGAGTGACAGCTGCAGCATGAAATGGATTTAAACCCACAAAAGCAAGGAAAGCCCCGAGTTCAGACTGAATGTGCCCAGGCACCAAAAGGGAAAGGAGGCCGCTGTTGGCCCGGCCACCCGAGCCAAACAGAGACCACGGAGCAGACTAAACATGAGAGGACTTCCCTCTTCCCCCATGACTGTTTAGTTTCCCTAAGAGCCTTTGGTGAGGGACCTTGTCAGGCTTTCGGAAAGGCCAAGAACACGAGCCACTGGATCCCACCTTGGCCACATGCTTGCGGATTCCCTGAAAGAATTCGAACACGTTGGCGAGGCGGGATTTCCCTTTATAAAAGCCGGGCTGACTCTTCCCTGACCTATCGGGTTCAGCTGCGTGTCTGAGAATTGTGTTCAGAATTTTCACTGCGTTTGGATCAGGCTGTTATCCGGACAGCGAAATTAATCATGTGACCCATTTTTATATGGCAACAACATTTAAGATCACTAGTAAATGCATCTAATACTGCAGCTGGAACAGCTCCCACGTCTGTGGAAGGTGGGCAAAGGATCTCGCTGGCTAGAAAACAACCAAGGACTGTGAACGTGAATTCTCAGTGGCCCTGTCTTTTTCTCCCCACCCCCCGAATGTTTTCTGAAATACCAGTTGGATCTTCTGTCTACAGCTGCAGAGTGCGGCCCATTGGATTGCTGGTGCCTCCCATAACGTGGTGGGCCTTCGGATACCTAGCACCGTACAGACCTCCAACTGAACAAGACAAAGGGATGCTCCAGGGATCGCATGACACTTCCATTCTGAGCTCAAGCAGAGCAGAGGATTTCAACCAGTTGGCTCCGTCAGTGTTTGCAGAGCAAGGCCACTGAACGTGGACATTTTTCTGTATAACAAAAATATAGCCCAGCACCGTTCCCAACTGGCCCTTCTTCGACACCAAGTGATTTGCAGAGAATCTCTTGCCTGTCCTATGGTCGCACACAGCAGTCCCACGGCGCCAGAGCAGGGTACTGTGTGGTGATAGCCACAAAGCGAGGCAGGCCCTGCCGTGAAGAGCTCACAAACAAGACACTTCCCCTCCACACAGAGCTGCAGAGAGGGGGAGTAACTTGCCAAAGGTCACCTAGCTGGGAGCAGAACCCATGCTGCCTCCTCCCAGTAGGCATTGAGCAATTATCCGGGTGCTGTGCAGGGCAAGGGAAATAACCTAACCAGAACAGACTCAAACCCGGGGGCCTGGGAGTGAGAGCGTTACTGAGTGGGCACCGTGCTGGGGCAGTGTATAAATCCGAGGAGAGGAACACCAGAAATCCCAGTGGTGATTTTAGCCAGGCTAGGAGAAGTCATCCCCAGCCCATTGGTTCCAAACAGGCTCTGTGACAAAGCACGACTGTTCTTAATGTTTCCTCTGAATATTGTGGGGGTGCCTCAGTTTCCCCTAGGCAGTTCTTAAGTCTCTAGGGGGTGGGGTAAGGGTATATGATCATTGCAGAGCCCTAGAGAGCAGGTGTGTGCAGGGGTCTGGACACAGAGAATGGCTGACACCCTGTTTCCTGGCCACTGATGGCCTGGGCCCTTCCCTCCGCAAGGTGAGAGCTAAAGGGTTGGAGAACAAAGGAATCCGGTGACCTCCTGGCCCGGGAAAGGGACGAAGCCCAGAGGAGGAGGGGCTGGAGGGAGTTTCCGTTTGGGGCTGGCTGGAGACATGGAGTGAAGGGCAGACGTGGTTGTCTGGCTCACTGCCCCCAAAATGGACCCGGCTGAGGGGTCCGGTTCTCTGCATCTACAAGCTCTGTGTTAGACCATGTTCCTGTCGTCTAATAAACCTCCTGTTTTACTGGCTGGCTGAGAGTCCCGTCTGACTGCGGAGTTGGGGGGCAGGACCCTCTGGCTTCCTTAAGACCCCGCCTGGGCGGACTCGCTGTGGGAAGCACACGGAGGGGCAGAGGATGCTGAATGCTCCAAGGAAGGTGGAAGCTGCATGAGCTGTGTGTCCTGCAGACAGGCTGCTCACAGAAAGGAGACTTCCCCGGAGTCCTGACTGGCTTCATGGGGAGCAGTTCCAGAGCATCGCCCGGGGACTCCGTGACAGGCTCTTTGCACAAAAGTCCTTTTAGATACCACTGCCGCCCGTCCCTTTCCCTTACAAACCCTGCCCCACTCAGTTACCATGGGGCTGGCCCCCCACAACTGTAAAAGAGCTGGAGGCTACAGACTGGATTGACAAGGCAGATGGGAGGCTGGAGACAGGATATACTACCAGAGTAAATTCTTGCTTTATCAACCTCCCAGAATCATCTGCAGAGCCGCTGAGCAAAGAAGCCCTGGAGGAAGGATGCCCCAGGAACCCACACTTTAAACAGCTCCAGCCTCCCTTCACCACAAAGCACAGGGAAAGTGCCTCGGTTTCACTTTCATGCAGCTGGGGGACAGGAGACATCTATTTCAGGGGCCAGGGCAGCTGCTTGGCATCTTACCAGTTCCTGGACGCTTCTCATTTCCGTCAGCAGCTTCAAGAAAAGAGCAGAGAACCTGCCTTTCAGCCTTCTCTGACAGAAAGGAAGAAATAGGTCAGCCACTTAGATACACAGAAGGGCAAGAGACACTAAACCACCCTCAGCAATGGAAATCAGATGCCGGACAGACTGCGGGGCTCTGCTGGAGAGTAAGACTGGAGAGCTGCTAACCTCCACGGAGAGGGTTTTCGTACTGAAGCCTGAAAGCAGGCGCTGGGTAAGGAGGTGGCAGTGAATGCAAGGTCCCAGACAAGGTGAGGAGAGTGCTCTGATGCACAGATTTGATCAGACAGAAGGTGGCAGATTCGCTGTCCAACCCCCTCCCCCCGCACACACCCCCTCACCCCCAGTGGCACCAGGGGCCTCGATCAGGGATCAGGGCCGTTGGGCTAGGCACCATGCAGCACACAGTACAGTTTCTTAGGCGCCACTTCTCCCTTGCCCTACACCTGGTGCCGTCATTTACACCAGTGTAAAGGGATTGCAAAGTGGAACCAGGCGAGCGCAAAGCAGGCACAAGCAAGTGCTCACGGTGCAGGACTAGAGGGAATCAGGCCCACAGAGTTTCAAGCCAGACGGGAGCATTACAGTAACATAGTCTGACCTCCTGCACAGGGCAAGCCAGAGATGCCCCATCCAGCCCGAGAACTAGCGGCTGAGACAGAGAGATTTCAAGTCTCCGTGCCCCTCGGGAAGTGCTCCAGCATTCCTAGAGACGACCGGATGATCACAATTCACTCCCAGGCACGCTTTGCTGCAGCAACATGGACAGAACCCAGAAGGAGAAGAACATGGAGAAATACGGGTAGATCTCCTACACCTCATAACTTCTCCAAGCCCAGGAAGGCTGAGAATCAGCAGGACCAAGAAAGGATCTCTAGGGGCAGGACAGCAGCTCGACGGAGCCTCTTGAAGGACCCCAAGTGAAAGAAGATTGATGGCTGCATCTCAGAGCATTGCCCGGCACGGGGGTCCCAGGGGGCTCCAGGTGAGCGATGGCTCAGGCAGCCATGGGGAAGCGCGCACCACTGCAATGAACTGGAGTGCCCAAGATGTCAGTTTCTCAGCCCTGAAATGGCGGCACTCTCCCTTTCTTTGGTAAAAGTGGCTATTTCTCGGTGTCTCAGCGACCCCTTAGCAGGGATCGGGTCCGTACGAGTGGGTCTACACTGCAATTACAAACCCGCAGCTGGCCCGTGCCACCCGATTCGGGCTAAGGGCTGTTTATTTGCAGAGTAGATGTTCTGGCTTGTGCTGGAGGCCAGGCTCTAGGACCCTGCGAGGTGGGAGGGTCCTAGGGGCTCCAGTCCCAGCCTCTACACTGAAATGAAGCAGCTCCACCAGCCGAGTTGCAGTGTAGACATACCTAAGTGCTTGCTCGTCGAAGAGGACCATGTTTCCCAAACTGGGCTGGTTGCTCCACACCTCTCCGAGACAAGGGGGGGCCTGGGCGAAGAGGCGATCAGAGCAGGAATGTGGCACCAGGCAGCTCAGGGACTGTGAGCTGTGCATTTCACCCCCTCAAGTAGATTCCTGTGCTCCTGGGGACAACAGTGCATGCACAGTGAGCACGTGGCAGATCCCTGCCCTCCTAGCCGCCCTGGCCCTCTGGAAGTAGCACCCAGATGAGTGATGAGCTGCTGCATCCTTTCACCAAGCAGAAGGGCTTTGCGCTCCACAGAGGAAGAGCAGCCTGTGGGTATGGCATTGACAGGGCTCAATTCCCAGCTCCGCCATGGACTTCCTGCGCCACCTTGGGCCAGGGCAGGGAGTGGCTATGAGCCCAGCACAATGGGGGCCCTGATCTCAGCTGCCCTGCAGACACTGCTGAAGTACAGACAACTACTAAGGCACTCAGGCACTTTCCCTCCTGCCTGACAGGGCCCTGGAATAGACTGATACAGTGATTGAAGGATTAGTACGCCTGTGTGTTCCTGCTGCCAGGTCTCTGGGGTAAGAACACTGTCTGCCTCTCTCCTAATTCCACTGCAGCCCCTGCATAAAGCATGCACACAATCCTGGACCTCTACACTAATCTAAACCAATTATAAGAGAAGCCCACTAAGATCACCTCTGTTGAGAATGGATATTAAATCAATATCTGAACGTCTTAATTAAATGCAAGCCAAAGAATCCTAACGAGGGCATCTGCTGCAGACACTGAAAGCTGAGCTACCCTCCCCTTGCCCCATGGTCGGCAGATTCTCAGCAGGAGCCCAGGAGTTGCCATGCCAGGAGGCTCACTGCAGAATCCATCTGCAAGCCCAGCGGTGAGAGAAGCAGCTGGGGCTGGGGAAGGGAGGGCGCTCACCTTGTGCTCCATCGCAGCGCCTGGGGATCACTTCCGGGACTGTCCTGCTCTGGAGTGGCCATGGAAGTGCTCGCTGTAATGTTTAGAATGGAGCAATAGAAATGGGCCAGTACAGAAAAGTCAAAACACTCTCTGACATTTTCACAAGTCTCTATTCCAGGCTCCAGGGGGAAGCGGGAGGCACGTTCCGTCTGCGCTGTTGGAGGCATGTAAACAGGGGAAGGAACGTCTCTGCTATCCCCACATTTTAGCTGCCGAGTTCCCAGCGATGGCACATACATTTCTTGCCACATTCATAAAAATAACTGGTTGGAGCTGTGGCTGGCGTCCGCTGAGCGGCCCCGGTGAAGTCAGTAATACTGTGAGATAGCCAGACTTACCGACTCACCCCGGGCCACATAGACCACATCCTGCCTCCCACAGCGGCCAGCACCAGATGTTCTGAGGAAGGTGCAAGAACCAGACAGGCAAATGTGAGATTGTCAGCCCCCTTCTACCACTTAACAGAAACTGGTTTCAGCCCCCAAAGCCGGGGGTTCTCGAGCCTTCCCAAAGTATTTTACTGAGCATTGACCACAACAACTCTGGACAGTTCTGTTATCCAGAAACCTCCAGTCTCTCTTTATTGAATATGGCCAGTTCCTCAGTAGCAAGGAGTTCCACAGTCTCATCATGGACTGAGTTAGACCTTTACACAGGGGATTTGCTCTGTTTTGCCATTAGTGCATCAGAGAAAACCTCTACAACAGATGGGCAAAGCCATTATTTGCACTGAGCTAAATCATCTCAGGTTTAACCAGGGGTAAACTGAACTGGTATGAAGTGCAGCCCAGAGCAACTCTGCCCGTCCCCACTCGGTGGCTGGGATCCCTAGTGCAGAGGAGGCCAGAACATTCTCTCAGCTCCCAAAGTCCCAATTTGCATAAACCTGAGCGCCGCTGCTCTTTACCAAGTCTCAGCATGGGACGGATGCGCTGCCCACAGGTTTCATTTGTCAAGAGTAGGGGTCAGCAATCCCGCTGTTCTGCTTTGCAGAAGACAGCAGGCGGGGACCAAAAAAGTCTCACTTCTTAACAGCATCTATGCCCTGCCAGTGCAATCTAAACGGAAGTGCAGAGCCGCGTCGCACAGCTCCCCCAAACTGCACTCCAGCCTGGCTGGGCCTCCCCCAGCCCCAGGGAAAGCCAGGCTCTGGAGGAGTTTGCTCACATCACCCAGCAGAAGAGGAAAGAACTCACTTCAGGCAGAATCAAGTTCTCTCTTCGGTCACCCTTGCTATTTGACATCAACTTTCCCATGCGCTATTCTGCAGCTGACGGATGCCAGGTGGTTTGTTCTGTGCCAGGGACAGCATGACACGGTAGCTGCGGGGAGGCAGGAACCAGCAGCGTCAGGCGGCCTACGGAGAGCTACCGTACCACCATTCTTCCGCCATTAACGACGCTGGGCGGGGAGCCACGCTGCCCTGCTGGCACATCTTCCAGCGGAGACGCTCCAGGCCACTCCTCAAGCTCCAGAACACCCCCCTTCCACCCCCGAGGCCCAGCGGGCCAGTCACTTCCCAAACACAGAGCAAGCGGCACAGCAAGGTGAAAGGACTTGCACAAAGCCACCACAAGTCAGAACTAGATCCCAGGAGTCCTGACTCCCTGCTCCCACCACTAGAGCCCATTCTCCTTCCAGGGCTGAGAAAGAGAACCCAGGAGCCCTGCTTCCTAGCCCCTCCTGCTCTAACCGCTAGACACATTCCCTTATCATTCAAACCCTTTGCCATTGTTTCATGACACAAGGTAGATGCTGGAAACTGCCTGCCTCCCTGCAGCAGAGGGAAGTATTTTTTATAAAGGAAGAACACGACTGAACTGTCGAGAGCCAGAGAACCACCCTAGTAAAGACCGTTTCCCCCAGCGCCACGCGATTGAACGAAGCCATGGAGCAGAAGGGTGTCTCTGGCCAGCCGCCCGCAAAGCAGATCACGCTCTAGTATTTCAAACAAGCATTCCCCAGAGTTAAAGAGCACGTCAACTGACCCAAAACCCGCCTAAACCACTCCAGCTTCGCTCGTGTAAACACTGTGGAGGGAAAGCTTTTTGGGTCTGCCTTCACCTGTCTGGACGAAGGGGCTAGAAAGACGCCAATCCAGGCCAGCAGAGTCAGTGGGTTTTACAAAGCCTCTTTGTTCAGGATGCCTTTTTGCGGGGGGGAGGAGACAACAGCTCTGTTTGCAGAACGGGAGGACGTTGAAAAAGGAAGCACAGCATCACACCTGCTTTCCTACCCGCCTACCTCCTGCCGGAGGGTGTGGCAGTTGCTGCCACTCTGCACATGCCCCTAAATCTGGGAAAGGGGCAACAAGACAGAAGGCGGGAGGGTTACCTTGTTCACAAAGCAAAGGCTGGAGTCGTCAAAGCAAGGAGCTGCTCAGGGGAGATGAGCTGGAAAGAGGAACTGAATGCAGCACGAGAAAGATGGGACTTTAGCTTTGCTGTTTGTACGGCTGCCCAGACACGGACAGCGCTACACGGGGGGATGCATCGGACACATTCCCGGGCCCGGCAGACACTATGGCTGGGTAGCATTGTGGTGGGGGCGGGGGGGGAGAGAAGAAAGAGTACCCAGATGTTAGCAAGAAACCCCAGCATGCTGCAGCCCCTGCATCGAGGTGACTAGATGTCCCAAGATTATTGGGACCCTCCTGATATTAGGGGTTGTGTCTTATATAGGTAACTGTACCACCACAATCCCCCCCAAAAAAGTCCCAATTTTTCACACTTGCTCTCGGGTCACCCTCCGAGGACCCCTCACCGGTCGGCTCCTTGGTTACAAACATCTCCGCACCGGCTCAGCTGCAGCCAGTTCTCTGCAGCTCTGCACCAGGGAGCTGTTCCAAGCCCTTGCTGGCTCCAACACTCAGCTGCAGTATTTCCTGGAGTAGAGGGGACGGAGGCTTTTGGGGCAGCAGAAGTGGAGAGACTTGCAGGCTGGCTGCTCTCACCCAGCTTGGTGCAGCGTGGCACAGCGGATCAGTCTTAGAATTCCCAGAGGTTTCACGCTACATTGCGGGAGCCCTCGGGAGTCTCCGTCACAGACCAGGACCCTACGGTGCTAGGCACTGTGCAAACCAAGAACACAGAGAAAGCTCACACAGCAGCATTGCCAAGGTTTGCCAGTTCTTCCCCCGCACGCACGCTGCAAAGAGCATGCCCCTCACGGAGGGCTCCTCACCTGCCACTGCGCTGCGTGTCCCCGCCCGGAGTCACAACAGCCCCTGGGCGCTGAGTTCAGGCACAGAAAGCCCCAGCACACAGGCAAGTGAAACCCAGTGGCTAGCTACAGCACGCACCGTGGACCAGACCCCCGTCCCCAGCCCAGCGTGCCAACAGAGCTCCCTGAAGTGCTGCAGCCGAAAGAGAGGTCAATGACGAGCGTGAACTGGACACCGCCACAACTCGTCTGATTCAGGCAAGGGAGAATATGGGAACTGGGCCTGATCCAGATCCAGCTGATGGCAGAGCCCCATTGATTTCAATGGGGTTTGGATCAGACCCTCAGGGCCCAACTGAACTCCAATGGAGTCCTTTAGTCCTCTTGCAAAATTTCAGCCTAAGGTCCCAACAGGGGCCAAGGGCTTGCTACTGTCCTGCACCTTGCGCACAGCAAGTACAAACCCACCATGCTGACCTGGCAGCATTTTGCAGCCATTTTGCCCTGGGTGCAGGTGAACCAAGCCCCATGTGTTCTCGGAGAACCTGGCCAGTCTTTATTCTGGGCTTTACCTCCTCCCCCACACCTGCGACAGAAGACATGCCTCATTGACGTGCCCTGGAGTCCCAGGGGCCTTGCCCAAGGCAGAATCTGTCCCTTTGCTTATGGTTAGTGCTTCCCAGATTGCACACGCAACAGAACCCAAACGAACACAACAATAACGACTGTTGGCTGCAGTTAGCAAACACGAGACTGGGGAGGGGAGGGTGGGGAGTTGTTGGCGCAGATGCTCAGAACTCAGTCAGTGGGGTAAGTCAATGGAGATTTCGCCCGACTCAGCAGGACCCACGGCAGCCGCATGGAGCCAGCTTTCAATGCCCCCAAGGCGTTTTCCCAACTGGCATATTTGCTAAGGGGGCAGTCCTTAGAGAAACCATCCAAGTCAAGTTACCGCGGGCACATCCGGCATGTTGTTTACCGGCAGTGCAAGGAACCTGTTCCTCAGAGCCACCCAGAGATGGGCTGTTAACGCTGGAATCTCCCTTCTGAAGGGGAGGCAGAGGAAAGAGTCCATTCACCAGGGTGACAAGACATCCAGCGAGCAGCTTTCATGACGAGACAGCTGCCCCAAACCTCACCTGAATCAAAACGTACTCCCGTCCACGCTGCGAGGAGGGAACACACGTTATTTAGTCTAGGAACCAGAGAGCTGAGAATCAGAGAGAGCTCAGTACTAGCAGCTGTGGGCTTATCCTCCACCTCAGGGCTGTGCTTCAGAGCCGGGAGCTTTGCAAAGCCCCTTTGCTAGGTTTCAGAGCAGCAGCCGGGTTAGTCTGTGTTCGCAAAAAGAACAGGAGGACTCGTGGCACCTTAGAGACGGACCCATTTATTGGAGCAGAAGCTTTCGGGAGCTAGGTCTGTTGGCAAACCGGCTCCTTGCACACGTGCAATCAGCCCCACGGGCGCGCAATGTTCTAACCGGGACACGCTGCTGTGCAATGAAGGCTGTAAAGCCTTCAGAGTTGATTGCTTCATTTTCCAGAGCAACCTGGATCTGTCTGATAGAGCGGCGAGATTTCTACCCCCAAATAACAACGTTTGACTCTCCCTGTCAGCGCGGAAGGCGGCTGCGTTCACTGCAAACAGGGAGTTCACTGAAAGAGTCTCCATTTTGGTGCACTATAGTTTCAAATTCTACACCGTCTCAACAACCACATCTGTTTAGCCCAGGAATCCTGGCGTGTCCTTCTCAGCCGCTGGAGCAGCAGGGAGGAAATTGGAGGCAAGGCTGCCATGCCTGCAGCGGCTGGTACCGAATCCAGGGGTCATTCCCAGAGCAGCGCTATCGCAAGATCAAACCAGACCGTGAGCTTGGAACGGCCCACAGGCCCAAGGCCCCAGTTAGTTGCTCTCAGGTGCTCAAAGCCAGCAGTCACTGTCTTCACTTTTAGCAGACCGGGCATGCTCCGTCCTCGCACTGTCACACCCCACCCTGGGAGCTGGGGGTCTCACCGCCCTCCAAGGCTGCGCGAGGGAGGCAGGAGAGGTGCAGGAGAACACTAGCTCGCAGTCCAATAACCAAACTGAAGCCCTGAGGCCAATGACCGAGGAAAGGCACCTCACCACGGAAGGGACAAGGCATAATGCAGCTCCCAAGTGACCAGAGATGGCCCATGGTGGCTGGCAGCAGGTGCGACAGCGGTGGGGAGGTAACACACACAATTCCTGGATCACAGGTGAGCAGGGGTGTGACTGCACCCAGGATCCCGCCGGTTTCCCAGCAAAGGGGGAGTTCAGCCAGGTGCAGAGGGTGAGGTGTGAAGGAGCAGCCAGGCACTGGAAGGGGTCCCAGGATGCAGAGGTGGAGCAGGCCTTGGGGAAAGCAGGGCCCCTAGCAGAGGCGCCCTGAGATGGGTTCACTTCGGGAACGTCGGCACAGCAGTCAGGGGTGCGATTGGCAGCTCGTGTAGACGTACCTGCACCGCCTACCTCGCTAAAACAGACACGAGGCTGCGGCTTGGGCTGCACAAGCCGTCTGAGCCCGCCCCGGCACGCACTGTTGCCCCCACCACACTCTAGCCAGCGCACAGCTGGTGCAGGTACCTCACATGTGCTGCCAATCCCACCGCTGGCTGCAGTGCAGACGTACCCACGGGGTCGTGAGTGCTACTCCTACGTGCTCTGCCGGCTCACTGGGGAGATAGCTGCTGGCCAAGGGGTCCTCCTAGCAAACCACTGGAAGAGGTGCAAGCCCCCAGTCCCTGCAGGACCCTGCGCAGCACGCAGGAAGGGGGCACAGCATTATGGTGGTGTTGCCAACCTCAAAATGTTCACAGGGAGTCAGGCCCTACAATCCTGATCGATAACAAGGATCTATACCTGGGGGGTTCTTTTTATTTGCCTCCTGGCTTTTAGCCTGCAGCGGTCCCATTTGCATTCTTTTCACCACATCCAGGAGGACTAGAAACTTACTTTTCCTTGAAACGCAAGCTGAGATTCTCACATTCATATGACTCCAGGAGCTGGGGCTTTAATGTAGACACCCAGTGTGGGTGGTTCTCTGTAGCTGTGTGTGGGGGGGAGAGACAGGGTTCTAGGCGCCCAGACACATTCCCCCACGTGCCACAGATGCCTCTTGAGACTAGTGCTAAAATCACAAGAGGTGGCAGCGTGGTTCAAGGGGAACAATTATTAAACCAGCAGACAGACGCGCTTAGAAATGCCTCAAGCTGGCTGGGGCCTGACTCCCCTCGGCCTGGACTCGGTGCAGTCACTCGGTGCAGCTCACGCTGCACACTCCATTACGGTGCAGAGCCAAGTTCCTGTAATAACTGTTTAGCATTCACGTAGCACTTGCCAGCTTCAGAGCACTGTGCAGCATGAACTGACCTTCAGCCCCAGGGGAAGTCACTTTATGGTCCCAATTTTGCAGTGGGCTAATGAAGGCAGGGAGGTGTTGTGAGAGCAGGGACAGAACACGCCAGCTAGTTCTGCCTGCCAGCATCTGCACAGATTTCAGAGTCCCGGGCCTTGGTCTGCTGCCCTGCACCCTGGCCAGCCACACCCCCCACGGCGAGATGTGACACGATCCAAGCAGGGCTGGTTGCCCCCATGCAGTCACGCGCATGGCTGCACGAGGTGCATGGCCACGTGGACTCCAGCCGATGGCCCCTAAGGGCTGACCGGACCCCCAAGAAGTGACCACTTTCTACCTGGCCTCACCGACTACTCATTCCACGAAGCCAGTGCACACCACGTGTGGGGTAGGGGAGAGGCTTTCCAACCGCCCCCATTATACCGACTGTGCTGCCCCTGTCCAGCCCAGCCCTCCCACAGGTGATGCTGCAGCTCTGGAGTCTCTCTCCTGCCCAGGGAGATGGGAGGGGCGAGTTTTAGCAGCTTTTCTCTCAGCACGAGGTTGCACAGCTCTGACAGCTGCTCCTGGCTCACCCAGCACTCTGCGTGCCCCGTCCTCTGGGCTGGCCCTGCCAGGGTGGGTGCCTTCAACTCCCACTGACTTCAGTGGATGCCAAGGTGCTCAGCATCTCCCTGGATCACACCTGCTGCCCGACAGCCTCTTTCTGCAGGTCTGCAGTGCCAGAGCGGGTACAGATGGGTGCAATGCCTCAGGCTCATCTTGCACCCTCCTTGTTTGCCACTGTCCATCCCCCCCCCCCCCGCCATTTTGCATGCCCACTGGAAACCAGACCGGTGTGCCTTCCACTACTGTGAACAGGAATCTGAACGCAAGCAGGGATGACCAACAGCCCAGATCCAGCCCGGGTTGGAGCACCGTCAGGCACTTGTACGGGTTGTCCCCTGTCACACGGGCACTGCCCTGACCCTTGCCCACAGCCATGGGCCTCTAGCTGCAGTGGTTGACGGGGGTGCTAAGTGCTGGGATGTGGTGGCAGGCTCTGCTGCAGGGTGGGTGCAGTCCAACTCGGCTCCCTTCTGTCAATCACCTCTACCTGCTATTCAAATATTCCTTTGCACAGCAAACACGCTGCTTCACCACGGCGCAGCTCAGCCCACCCCAATGCTCCGTTCCCAGGACGAGCCCGGTCAGCCTGGAGCAGCTCCCAATGAGCCTAGGAGGTCTGCGCGAGGGAGCCCCTTAAAAGCACAACACCGAGCCAAAGGAAGGGACCTGATGCAGAGATGGGCCCTGCCACTCACCCTGCTGGGCCCAGGCCTTGCCTACACTAGGGGAAGAGGGGTTGGCTGGCATGCTTACACTGGACTTTCAGAGCTGTGCTGACTAATGTGTTCCAGCCACACCCTGCATCCCAATCTAGGCAAGGCCCAGCTGCCATGGAAAAGCCCCACCAGCCCCGCTAACTGGCCAGATGGTGCCTGCAGAGCAGAAACCTGCTTGTTTGCACAGCTAAGAAATCCTCCAAGGTCAATGAACACATCCCAGAGCGCACCACTCTGAAATCACAGAGCAGAGCACAGTGCTGGAATTGGTGGTGCATCTCTGGTCTTCGCACAAAGACTGCATGGGTTTAATTAAAACTGGGGGTTTGTGTCCTGTGTGGGCTTTCTGCTCTATTTAACCCAGACTTCTAGCCATTCAGCCTACATCTGCAAGGAACTGACAGTCAGGTGTAAAGGGACTGAAGAGTATCTGCACAAGGCTTGCACCACTTTAAATCCATTTACAAAACACACCTTTAGTTAAACTGGTGCAACTGGGGGTAGACCAGGCCCTGCTGGGTGAATTGGAGTATAGCAAGGCGAGACAGACAGATATTTACATCTATCTATATCTTGGGCCCTGACTTTTCTGAGCTCTTTTTAATTTAAACAGGGATTGCTCGTCTCTCATTTTTTATTTAATGCAGTTGGGAGTTCTGGGACTCTTCCTGCTGTGATCAGTGCAGACAAACAAGCAAACGTGGAAAAAGCCAAGAGCAAAATTAACCCCAAACAAACATGTTTTATAAAGAAAACCCTTAAAACATGGATTGCCAGGCTCTTAATCCTCCATCTATTATCTGCTCCACGTGGCCTCAGGCCTTTCTGATTCCAGACGCCTTACCACGCAGCTGGGCTGCACCACCACTCATGTTACCTCGAGGATATTACACAGGAAGCAGCAGCATGAACCTCCATCCAAACTTACTCCATCGGACGCCCCAGGAGCTGTCCTTCAGGATTATGAAAACACAGGGAGAAAAAATGTAGAACAGCGGCAGGAACACTGCTGCCATGAGCTCACTAGCCGTCCTTCGCAAGCAAGCCTACGGGCAGATCGGTTTAGCTGAACAATTCTTTGTGACATATTCTCAGCAGTCACTGCATTGCATTTGCATGCCACATCCTCAGCACTTGAGTCACAGCTGTAAGGAACTTCTGACAACTGCTGAAAAGCAGCAACACAGATATCCAGTAACAAGACAATCAGATCCCTTGTAAGGGGAAGCTCAACAGAAAACAAGAAATGGTTCAATTCCCTGCTCTGCCACAGATGCCCTGGGTGACCCTGGGCTAGTCACTTAGTCTCTGTGCTTCATTTTCCCTCTGTGACACGGGATAACAGCCCTGCACTCCCTCACCGGGGGCTGGGAAGATGAACATGGTAATGACGGTGTGGCGCTCAGCTGCTAGGGTCACCGGGGCAACGTAAAGTACCTAAGAGATGAGATCTAGGAGCGAAATCTGGATTTCAGAGTCAATGGAAGTTTTGCCACTGAATTCAGTGAGTCCAGGATTTCACCCAGAGAGTTCTGTGAGCTACCTGACCCTAAAAAAGCACAAGCACCTTCTCAAGTCAGACCACTGTAAGGTGGGGCTATTGCCTCTCGGGGTTGTGGAGGAAGAGCAATGCATCTTTCTAACAGGTTTCAGAGTAGCAGCCATGTTAGTCTGTATCCGCAAAAAGGAGGACTTGTGGCACCTTAGAGACTAACCAATTTATTTGAGCATAAGCATCCGATGCAGTGAGCTGTAGCTCACGAAAGCTTATGCTCAAATAAATTGGTTAGTGTCTAAGGTGCCACAAGTCCTTCTGTTCTTTTTGCATCTTACTAACGAATCAGAGGCTCAGAAAGCAGCATCGGGCACCGGGAGAAGGGGGAGACCAAGCTGCGTAAGGCACAGTCAGCCCCCCTGCGTAAGGCAGGAGGCAGAATGTCAGACGCCCAGAGGAGAGGGCACCCTAGAGAAAGCCCTGTGTTGCATTATTAATAGAAACTGACCAATTCATTGAACACAAATGGCAGAGCCCCCTTTAGGAAGCTGCAGACAGAAAAGAATTCTGGTGGCTGACTGGCCGTGTCAGCACAGGAAGCACCCTTGGCAGAGACTCAGGCCTAGCATGAGAATAGCAGGATTAGGGATAAGGGAAAACTCAGCCAGGCTTGAGTATTCCCTGGGGGAATCTCCCTTTCAACTGGCCGTTTGTTTCCAAGCAGATGAATTAGCTCAGTCGCCCCCGGTTCAAGCTGGATGTTATCTGTTCTGTGCAGCCTTTATTAAATACTTCTGTACAATCACTAAAGTCAACTGACAGGTCCCCTGGAAATGTGCCAAAGAACCCTCAAAGAAAGCAAGCAGCACCCTGGAAAATGATATTAACTGCAGGGATCTGAGACTGCAGAAGTGGGTGAAGTGTTACAGAGATAATTAGAGATGACAACCTTCATGCAAAATCATCTAACATTGCACTGACCTATTTGCTACATCGTAAGTAAGGAAATCACAGTGTCGCATTTAATTTGGGACTCAAACTAATAGTGAAAGGAATCTGTGGCTCCTGATCATTAGAGGGCAAAGCAGTGATCCCATGGCAAAGTACAAAGAGTCCCAAAGAACTGCAAGGAAAGAAGACTGTCTCTAAAATCCAAGTGGAAAAGTTTGGAGCTTGCCGACAACGAATTCCATTCAAAACAAAAGCCTCCTGCAACTCCGCTGTGAAGAGCAATGGCAAATACATTGACAGGCCACCTCCTGCCCCAGAGGGAGAACAACGTCCCCCCACGATAACTGAGGTGTGCATCACCTGCTCCAAACATCATAAAAATGGAGCCAAGTCACTCAGTGTCGTTTGGTGGGGGTGCCCAAAAGGGACTAGGTGTTCTCCAGACATACAGGAAGAGATGGCTCCTGCCTTGAGGAGCTTGGAGTCAAAGGGTGGGCAGAGGTCCCAGAAGGGGAACCACAAACAGGATGGTCTATACGGATCCAGGCAGCGTGGCAGAAAGAGGTTAGAGAGACACCTGAGCAGGAGAAGAGAGGCCTTGCAGAGGAGCTCAGGGTGGTGCACTGAGCTGAATCGTCCAACATTAAGACACAGCTAGCTGACTGATTAGGGAGGGTGACCAACCACTCCTTTGGCCAGCTCTGGTCCCAGAACACCCAGGTCTTCCAGACCTGAAGGCATGACACCTTCTTCCTCCAGCAGCATCCAAGCAGTCCGGCAGTGCCACCCGGCAGGCAGTAACTGATCAAACCCAAGCACTGTCTCCAGCTGCAGAATCACTAAATCCTAACCGGATTATGGATCACTGTGGGTTTAGTCTGGACATTTAACATTTTAAATCAGAGCCCTACCTTTAGGGAAGGAAAATCCCACGTCTCATCTATGACACTACTTCCCACTGTAATATGCCTGTTATCCCAACTGCGAGAGCTGCTCAGTGAACCTTCCAGCAGCTGGCAGGGAGCTGTGCTTTTCTCAGGAACGCTGGAAATAGCTTCCAAGTACACAAGCTGGGGGAAGGAAGCCAGTTCTTGGGGCTGTTTGCAGCCAGGTGTTGGGAGTCCTGTCAGTTTGGCTGACATACTTCACAGCGAAGGAAATTCAATACACGTTGATTCGCATCTCTGACCTTTGTGAAGGAGCATGTCAGAGAATGAATTTCCAATCGCTAACAGGCTTCCCTCAGCAACCTGGGGGCTGGGAACAACCAGTGATCTTATCACGGCTTCAGTGTTACATAGAATCATAGAATATCAGGGTTGGAAGGGACCTCAGGAGGTCATCTAGTCCAACCCCCTGCTCGAAGCAGGACCAATCCCCAACTAAATCATCCCAGCCAGGGCTTTGTCAAGCCTGACCTTAAAAACTTCCAAGGAAGGAGATTCCACCACCTCCCTAGGTAACGTATTCCAGTGTTTCACCACCCTCTTAGGGAAAATTTTTTTCCTAATATCCAACCTAAACCTCCCCCACTGCAACTTGAGACCATTACTCCTCATTCTGTCATCTGCTACCACTGAGAACAGTCTAGATCCATCCTCTTTGGAACCCCCTTTCAGGTAGTTGAAAGCAGCTATCAAATCCCACCTCATTCTTCTGTTCCGCAGACTAAACAATCCCAGTTCCCTCAGCCTCTCCTCCTAAGTCATGTGTTCCAGTCCCCTAATCATTTTTGTTGCCCTCCGCTGGACGTTTTCCAATTTTTCCACATCCTTCTTGTAGTGTGGGGTCCAAAGCTAAACACAGTAGTCCAGATGAGGCCTCACCAATGTCGAATAGAGGGGAACGATCATGTCCCTCGATCTGCTCGCTATGCCCCTACTTATACATCCCAAAATGCCATTGGCCTTCTTGGCAACAAGGGCACACTGTTGACTCATATCCAGCTTCTCGTCCACTGTAACCCCTAGGTCCTTTTCTGCAGAACTGCTGCCGAGCCATTCGGTCCCTAGTCTGTAGCGGTGCATGGGATTCTTCCGTCCTAAGTGCAGGACTCTGCACTTGTCCTTGTTGAACCTCATCAGATTTCTTTTGGCCCAATCCTCTAATTTGTCTAGGTCCCTCCATATCCTATCCCTACCCTCCAGCGTATCTACCTCTCCTCCCAGTTTAGTGTCATCTGCAAACTTGCTGAGGGTGCAAGCCACACCATCCTCCAGATCATTTATGAAGATATTGAACAAAACCGGCCCCCGGACCGACCCTTGGGGCACTCCACTTGATACCGGCTATCAACCAGACATGGAGCCATTGATCACTACCCGTTGAGCCCGACTATCTAGCCAGCTTTCTATCCACCTTATCGTCCATTCATCCAGCCCATACTACTTTAACTTACGGGCAAGAATACTGTGGGAGACAGTGTCAAAAGCTTTGCTAAAGTCAAGGAACGACACGTCCACTGCTTTCCCCTAATCCACAGAGCCAGTTATCTCGTCATAGAAGGCAATCAGGTTAGTCAGGCATGACTTGCCCTTGGTGAATCCATGCTGACTGTTCCTGATCACTTTCCTCTCCTTTAAGTGCTCCAGAATTACCCATCTGGCAGCACCGAGTGGCGCTGGGAATCTGAAGTCCTCTCCTCAATGGATCCATTTACTCAGCAAGGTCACGAATACACTCTGGGGACGGCAGAATTATGGCTCTCGTGAGACAGGAGCACCCACAGCTCTTTAAAATGCGACCCCAACCGCTGACAGGCAGGCCCAAGACTTCTTGTGAACAAACCTAGGGGCCTCAGGTTAGAACCCACCATTCTTGGTTAGGCACAGATTCACAGATCATAAAGCCGACCTCCTGTGTAACAGGCCACAGGACTCGCTTGCGTTAATTCCTGTCTGAACTAGAGCAGAGCTTTTCGAAAAACACCTCATCTTGATTTAAAAATGGCCAGTGGTGGAGAATCCACCACACCCTTTGGGAAATTGTTCCACTGATTAATTACCCTCCCTGTTAAAAATCTGTGCCCATTGCCTGTCTGAATTATTGTCTAGCTTCAATTTTCAGCCATTGGGTCTCATTAGACCTTTGTCTGCTCCACCAAAGAGCCTACATATCTGTTCCCTGCATTGCTCCTTAGAGACTGAGATCTAAACACCTGAACCTTCTCTCTGCTAAGCTAAAGAGAGTGAGCTCCTGGAGTCTTTATTGATGGATTGGCGATCCCTCGATTCGAGGATGATCTCTACCACGGATTTACATATGGGTCCTGAGACATCATCACTTGTGCTGAAGCCACCCCTCTGGGAAGTAACCCAATGGCTCAGAAGTGCTGTGCACACAGCTGTTCCCACAGACTCCGCATCTCAGCCCAGCTCCTGACCTGGGTGTGAAAACGCTGACCGCCTGTTCTCCTGTGTGTGATCCATGTGATGGATCAACAAGAAAACGTTGACCGCCTGTTCTCCTGTGTGTGATCCATGTGATGGATCAACACCGTTCTGATCAAAAGTCATTGTAATCGCAAACTCTCTCTACGGTTCCAATGTGTGTTTGTACTGGTGTTCACTGTCGCGTGCATCTTCAGGGGAAACTACATGGAGTCAAACTGTAGACTTAGAAAATTCATCTACCTTCCCCTCCTAATACTACCTCTGTAATGACACCGTGTTCATGGGAGAGGGAAGTCCCAGCACTAAATTTAGTGAGTGCTTTTTAACAAATGAACAAAAGATAGAGTGATCAGCTTCCTCTATAGCCAAGGATGCAAATGCAGCCCTCACTCAGAGATTACCAGATCCCACTACAACCTTTCTCCAAAAGCATCAAACATTTAAGGCAGAGGTTTTACAACCTTTTCCGAACAGGTACCCTCTTTCCATTTAGCAATATGAGATGGGCAAGTTGACAGCCACACCCATTTGCAACCCCATCCTGAGACCCTGAGAGTCAAGGATTTTATTTATTTTTTTTTTGGTCACACAGGTACAGAGGTGGGAAGGGGAAAGGAGAAAAATGGACCGAACTCACATCATTGTAAGTTTCAGCAACACAGCAGTGTCCTGACTGGATTAGATTGGAGGCCCATCTAGCCCAGGGTCCTGTCTCAGACAGTGGCCAGAAACAGACGTTTCAGAGGAAGGTGCAAGAACCTCACAGTAGCAGTTGTGGGATAATCTGTCCCCCAACATTAGGTCTAATAGCTAGAGATCAACATAACCCTGGTAGCAAGAAGTTAATATCCCTTCCAAATGTTGTTAGCATTAACTATAACAACTCTGGATAGTCTTGTTATGCATATAAATGTCCAATCCCTTTTTGAATTGTGCTAAATTCTTGACCTGAATGATTTCCAAAGCC
Source organism: Lepidochelys kempii (assembly GCF_965140285.1). NCBI lineage: Eukaryota > Metazoa > Chordata > Testudines > Cheloniidae > Lepidochelys > Lepidochelys kempii. Next base: position 1,394,699 of record NC_136402.1, on the reverse strand, counting down.
TGGCTATCCTTTGTGTGAAAAAGTATTTCCGTTGATCAGTTTTGAATTTGCCACCTTTCCCTTTGTCTTTTCCTCTTTTGACCTCTCTAGTAATAAATAAATTCCTGGGGAAACACACAAGCCAAAGAAACTCTTCTTCCGCAATAGCCTACTCCCTCCCCCACGTCGGTGCGTGCATCAGATGGCTAATGGAAAGCCTAAGCAAGATGAGCATGCGGTGCAGCTCAGTTTGCTGTGCTAGGTACAACCAGACGGAACTAATCAGGCATAGCAGAAATGTCTCCGTATTGATGAGAAAGAATGGCACGGAGAGCTCGATTGTTCCTTGGTGTGTGGAAAAAAAATACAATGAGATCATTAAAAGCAGGAAATGTGATGCACATGACCTGACAGTTCAGCACTCCCACTCTGGGTATCCTAAACACAGACTTGCTGGAACAACCTTGCTGCACTCAGTGTGCCCAGACCTTTGCACTGAGCAATTGTCATCCTGGCCCTCAGAGGTGCCCAGAAGTAGTAACATAGTTAACTTTTGTCTAATTAGCCATGAGGCATGCCCTGCCCTCAACTCACAGGTTGGCACCAATGAGAAAACCACCAAGCAAGAGGAAGAATTCTAACCTTCCTTCGAGACAGTCGTCTTAATTTTGTGGCACGTCTGCTCAAAATTTAGCCTCAGATTAACAACATTCTAGTCCTGGAGATCTGCACCATAACGGAGTCAAAGCCAACCCCTGCATGCCAGCAGGGACGAGTTAACAAGGCAGGGTTGTTGGCTGAGTTAGTGAGTTGAGAGCTGATGTCCATGGCAGGAGGGTGGAAAGACCTGCAGTATTAAGGGCTGGCAGCGGCTCAGCACTCGGGAACCGGTTTCCACGGTATTTTTGGGGGTGGGGGGAGCCATAGAGGAGGGGATGAACAGAAGGTGGGGCTGAAAGAAGAGGACTCTTGTCTTACCTGCTGAGTGGCTTCTAAGCATTAGCTGCCCAGAGTAGGGACAGGCAGGGCTGAGTAATGATCTGCTTGACGAATGGGTGTAAAGTCACCTAGCACAGGGCTGCCTGATGCAACTCTTACGTGGGCTTTGTCCCAGCTGCCCTACCCAGGAGGTGGTCGGATTAGAAGAGCGCAATGGCCCCTTCTGGCCTTAGAAACCATCACCCACAGACAGCATCCGAGGTGCAGCCTTTGGCATTTCCCACGCGCCCGGGCTGGGCACAACACCCAACCTGGACGAAAGCCTCGGCTGTCCTGCCACCTCCTGCAGAGACGACTATTATCCCACAAGAAACCAACTGGCAGGGCTTGGCCTGTGAAAAAAATACTGCAGGAAGCCAGTGAGAGAGAGTTCACTGCCTAAACAGCTCGGCACTGGAGGTACTTCCTCTGCTCTTTACAGACTTCCACGAGAGGCCACAGCATCAGAGCATCGAGCCCAGGAACTTGGGAATGAATTGCAGTGCCTTTTTCCAGAGATCCCCAGTGTTCAGGGAGGAAGCGAGCGGCAGCGACCAGAGCTGACTTGTCCAAGGTTACCCAGCAGGCCAGCAATACGCTTTGCTACGGTGGGCACCTGCCACTTGAACACTCACGCAGCTGATCTACTGCACTGCCCTGCTGGGCACACGGCTCCTAGTTCTCTGTGCCTGGCAGCCACTCCTGCAGCCTGCTGCTCGTTAGGGCGTTAACGGTTATTGGCACCCAAGCGAGACAAGTACAGCTGGTAAGCGGAAGGAACACGTAGGTTCCAGATACAGGGCAGTTCTGCTGTTACTTTGCACCATGCTGCAGGGACTCAAACGAAGCTGCAGGTGGTGCAGACGTCGGGCACGAAGCACGAGAAGTAGGCTGGCACTTTCGTCTTGGGTAAACAGCAAACCGATACCACTTTTGTACAATAAAAGAGTCACATGCTCCATGGAATGCTCACTGAACAGCAGGGTGGGGCCACTCAATTCCGCACCCACAGATCCGGAGGCCAGACACTTCACTTTAAAGAGGCACCCAAAAAGTCGGCTAAAAATTCTTTTTAAAGGCTGGCAGGCTTCCTCAATTATACCCAGCGGCAGGTACACGGTCAAGTTTTAATTTCTCCATGTTTCTTCCAGGGATTGTGGGATTGTTTAAACTCCAATAAAAAAAAATAAGGGGGGGCCTTATTTCGAAAGCACCCCAATGCCAGGCGCTGGAGACCTTATCTGACTCTCCTGAGATACAGCGCTTGGGAGAGCTGCATGCATTGTTGCAGCATTTAATCATGAAACAGGACCGGGGGGAGCATTTGTAGGTATTTAAGGCCCCTGCATATAGCATCAGTACTATTTCCTGTTCAGAAAGGTGTACAATTCAGTTTGGGTTCTTAGAATCTCTCTGGCAGGGAAACACAACTCAGCACTGGGTCAGCTCATTTCTCTGATCATGCAGCCACCAAACTGAAATGCGTTCCTGCCCACTAAAGGCCTTAGCAGGGGGACCAGAGAAAACTGCCCTTTGAACAAAAAGGCTCTAAGTAGGATTCTCAAGCACCCAACAGCTCTCACTGAGCACAGAGCAGAATCTCACCTATGCTGAAAGCAATGGGAGCTGCTGGACGTCTTTCGGATATCTGGCTCACCGTCTCCTCTAACAGCTCGAAAGAAGTCGCTGCTTGCTCTGACCGGGACAGAAGGTTATGGATGTGAATGGGATTTTGTATCTATTGTCCCTTTGCCATGCGATCCGCACATGGCGCTTTGATCCATTTATGTGGGACTCAGACTCCCAGGTTAAATAGGATGAACTCAGATAGGATGGACCGGCGTTTCCAAACACAAATGCTGCTCGGAATGCTGCTTACGTCCCTTCAGGGAAACAAACGATGCATGAGCACTTGAGCTGCATGCCTATTCTCAGACTGATGGAGTGATTTATTCATGCTAAACTGCTTCTCTTCCGTGCAGCAATACACTTGAAGGACGAGGAAAACAGATCTGCACTGTGGAGGTAGCTGGATTCCCCGCTTACAGAGATGGAGCGTCCCCATTTAGCTCAGGACAGTCTCACCTCCCCCGGGAGCCTCATTCAGCCTGACTCCCGGCACTTCTACACTCAGCTGCAGAAGAAATTAGAGGGGAGACCTGTATTAGACACTTAGGAGTTGGTCATTTTATTTTAGCTCCAAGTTGTGGCGTTCCCTGTACTAGTTAGCACAGCTCGGGCTCAGGGTGGTTTTACCTGGCACTTCTTCGTGTTGGCTTGAGGAACAGGAGAGCTGCCAGGCTGCTCATCTTGCCCAGTAGCCTGTCTCCAACAGCTGCCAGGACCAGAGACTTGGGGGGGTGTCCAGAACAGGGCAATTATGGAGTGAGCCACCTGTCTTTCACTTCTGGCTTCAGAGGTTTAGGGTCACTCCAAGCACGAGGTAGGGTCCCTGACCATCTTGGCTAATAGCCATTGACGGACCCATCCTCCCTGAACTTATCCAGTTGTTTTTTGAACCCAGTTATACTTTTGGCCATCATAACATGCCCTAGCAATGAGTTCCTGGCTAGCTGTGATAAAAAGTACTTCCTCTTGTTTGTATTAAACCTGCTGCCTATTAATTTCATTGCATGACCCCTGGTTTTTGTGTTCTGTGAAAAGACCAATACCACTTCTCTAGTACCTTTTTCCACACCAGTCAGGATTTTATAGACCTTTTTCTAGCAGGTCCAGGCCACCAGAAAGTTGGAAATGCCCACTGGCCACTAATTTGGCAAGAGATGATCAGGACAAGCCCTTGGATCTAGTCAGGAGAAATAATGATGACAGCGAGATATAGGTCTCCCCTCTTCTACAGCTCACAGGCTCTGTGCTTCCCACCCAAGGGCATGCGGAAACGTGGCTAAAGTCATCATACACATTTTGTTAAGGGTTAATAATAGATGTTTTAATAAATGGTTGTGCAATTACTAGAGATTGTCAGAGTCCAACAAGTCAAGAGGTTGGTTATAACCAACCAGAACCCCTCCTATTGTGACACATGTAACCACTTAGAACATGTTAGTCATGTTTATGACAGGCTAGTAATAGCGAATAATCCTTTCTTAACTCTTTATTGATGGATTGGCGATCCCTCAATTTGAGGATGATCTCTACTATGGATTTATATACGGGTCCTGGACGACTCAGGAGTCCGATCTTGGAACCGTAAATGCGCCCGCGGTAGGTACAGACATTTCCTGGCAGGTCAGCTGCCTACTAGGAGAAAGTTCTTTCTTTTTCCCTCCTTCTCTCTCTCTTTTCAGCTTCAAGGGCAAGGCACTTCTCGAAGCGGGCCGCTGTCTGATGGAGGATATGGTGCCATTTGGGTTGGTCGGTGGCTTGCTCCTCCCAGCTTGGGATGTCCACATTAGTTTTCTTAAGATGCGCTTTCAGTGTGTCTTTGTAGCTTTTCCTCTGGCCACCCCGGGATCTCTGACCATGGGTGAGCTGAGAGTAGAGAACTTGTTTTGGGAGGCAAGAGTCTGGCATCTGCACACATTTGAAGCTGGTGCATGAGGATCATGGCTTCCATGCTGGTGACATTGGCGTCAGCAAGGATGTTGGCATTAGTGCGGCAAGTTGACGCGAAGGATCTTCCAGAGGCATCACTTTTTAACCCTTCATAAACCATGTATAAATGGCTGATAAGTATAAAGTGAGACTGAAAAGCCACATGCACCTTTGATCTACCTTCATTTTTATGTACTCTGTAGCATGAAGGGCTCTGAGCATTGTCATTCACTGATGTGTACATTATGGAGCTCCTGGCTGGAATTCCCACAGAGTCAGGAACGTTTTTCTGAAGGAGGAAGAACTCTGAAGTGGATCTGGGAGTCCAACCCTCTAAAATATATCCCTAATCCGAACAGCAGGTTACCATGACGACAGGGCAGCCTTATGGAAGCCTTCAAACTGGTGCAATCTGATGATTTGAAATCCCTGTATTATCTAGAAATGTAAGGGCTTTGATTAATCTACCAAAGTGTCTGCACAAAGCAAGGATTTATTCCAGCGCGCTGGGGAAGGGCTGCAAGAGTTTGCACCGAGACTGAAATTAGGTTCTCTCCTGGAGTCTGGGGCAGCTAATTCCAGCAGCACGTGACTGAGTGTTAATCCTGCCTTTCATACAATGACATATTGAGAAGGGGCCATGCCCACGTTGTCTCGTTAGAAGCAGCACATGGTGGTAGTAGTTCCTGAAGAGACCATCACCACTGGGCAGGATGAACAGGGGGTTAGATGCTGGTCACGTTGAAGACAGAAATTCACCCAAATGTAAGGGGACTGTTGCCTCCTTATTAACATTCAGTGGGGGTGTTTTGGTTGGCTAGCTCCCAGTACTAAAAGGGGAAGGGTCTATGGGGAATCAGGACCCTGAGACTGATAGTCCCCAGGAACAATGGGGAGAGGCCAATGCTCCAGGTCAGACTGAATGACAAGGTGGGCAGGCTAATCAGGGAGTCAGGAGGCCAGGGAGGTCCCGTCCTCCATGTGAGCTGGATTTGCCTGGGTCAGACAGAGTGGGGCCGAGCTAAAGAGAAAACAGGGGCCTGAGCTGAGCTGGGGAGCAGAGCTGGGCCAGATGCAGAGGGACCAGAAAAGAAGCCCCGAGAGAGCAGACCCTGTCCTGGGAGCAGAGCTGCAGCCCCAAAGCCAGAGGCACAGCCCAGAGAGAGCAGACTTGTCCTGGGAGCAGAGCTGCAGCAACCCGAGCCAGAGGGGCCAGAGAAGCAGCCCAGGAAGCAGGTCAGTGCTGGGAGCAGAGTCACAGAAGCAGCCTGCAGAGCAGACCTGTCCTGGGAGCAGAGCTGCAGCAACCCGAGCCAGAGGGGCCAGAGAAGCAGCCCAGGGAGCTGGGGGCAGAGCAGCAGCCGTGCAGAGACCAAGTGGTGGGGCTGGGGCTGGAGAAGTCCGGAGCTGGGTGCGGTGAGCAGCTGGGGAAAGCGAGGGGGACCCTGGGCAGCGGGCCCCGCACAGGGAGACACCTCAGCCCAGAGGCTCTGCAGGCCAGGCTTGGGTCGTAACCCCAACAGGGCGGGGGTGACACTGGGAAGAAGGGACCTACCACTTCGAGCCTGAGAGCGTGTGGCCACCACCAGAGCAAGCGTCCAACCCCCAGCATCCCTGCAGCACGGCCAGGGCCGGAGCAGGATGCCTGGGACTTACAAGAAGCAGACTGTGAACTGCCCTGACGTTCCAGAGACGCTGTTTGTGATGTTCCCAGCCACAGAGCGGGGTGATGTGTTTCCTTTAACCTTTCCCATTTTCCCTTATTTTTTTAAAAATTAATTGTTGATTAAATAACTTGCATTTGCTTTAACTTGTATGTAACAGTCAGTGGGTCAGAGAAGTGCCGAGGGCAGAGAGAGTACCTCGGAGTGGGGACACCCTAGCCCCTGTCCCAGGTGACCACAGCAGGGTTGGGGGTCGAGCCCCCCAGGAATCCTTGTTGGGGTTACGAGGACTCTGCCAGACAGGAGAGTGGAAGGGGAGTCCTCAAGGGCAGGGAGGCCACTGCGTAAAGGAAGTGGGAGTGAGGACTCAGATCCTTTCGCTAGCCCACTTCACCGGGGTTGTGCAGAAGCCAGGAAAATTCCCCACAAGAGCGGGACTATTCCCCCCCTTACACAAAGCTCAGCCCAAGTGTCACTGAGCCTGTGGGAGTCCCTGCCTCTGGCTACAGACTGAAGAACACGGCGCAGAGCATACAGGTCAGGACAGTCCCCCCAGGTTCTCCAGGCCCCGGCCTGCCAGCTCTCATGCTGTTTAGTTTTAGGCAGCTATGACAGCTTATGTGCTTCACAATAAGCGTGTGCTATTGGGGAAGGCACAGATGGGAGTCAGGCACCCAACTCCCATGGGCTCAGGCTGGGATTTTCACATGTGCCTAAGGGCTTATCTTCCCTTCTGTTATAGCTCAAGTGTTCACACTGACGCCTGCCCACACTAACTACTCCCTCACGTGCAGCGGTGCCAGTAACATGAGTTGGCTGGCATGGGCGGGGGCTACCGTCAGAAACTGACAGGGAGGGGTCAGACCCGGGGTCAGGAGTGCAGAACAGGGCTGGAGCAGGCGAAGGCCTGTGGAGTGTCACCATGATCAGGAGGGGACATTGGGCAGGCTGAGCTCCTGTTTCTCCTGGGAGGCTCACAGACCAGCCCTGGGAGTTGCCAGCCCGGCTCCTGGCCTGCGGATTGGCAGGAGCCCAGCAGGAGTACTCGTCCCCGCATGTGGCTCGAGTTGAGAGACATCACCTTTGAGGTAGCGGCTAGTGCCCACTCTGGGCACAGGTTAGCTCTGCGATAACACTGGAGAGTCACGGTCCTGCAATCCCTTCCCACAATTCCCCTGGGTGACTAAGGAGCAAGGTGCTTTTGGGAATCCTACCCTACACTGCCTAGCTACCCTTGGGGCCTTTGAGAAATCTCCCCCCTGCACAGGCAGGATCAGAGCCGGAGTTCCTGTCCCCATATGTAAAGCAGGTACTTTGACATGGGAGCCATGGCGTACTGCCTACTGTCCTGCACCAAGCACACCTCTAGATGGGCTCGAAGTATTGCAGCTTTATTCGTACAGGCAACCCTAACACATCTGTAGGAGATTCGAAGTCCCAGAGGGCTCCAAGGTAGTAAAGACAAGCTATTTAGATCAGTGGTTTTCAAACTGCAGGTCGCAACCCAGTCCTGGGTCGCGGAGTGTAAGGCACTGGGTCGTTACAGGCCATCAAAAGCCCCGTGGGCGGTGCTGCCCAGCTAAGGCAGGCTAGTCCCTGCCTGCTCTGACACTGTGCTGTGCCCCTGGAAGCGGCCAGCTGCAGGTCCAGCTACTAGGCGGGGCGGACACGGGGCTTCACCTGCTGCTGCTGCCCCAAGCACCAGCTCTGCACTTCCATTGGCCAGTTCCCAGCCAATGGGAGCTGGGGAGGCGGTCCTGCAGGCGAGAGCTGCATGGAGCCCTCCGCATAGGAGCCAGACCTCCTGGTGGCCACTTCCGGGGCGCAGCGTGGTCTGCGGTGCCAGGACACCTCCCTTAGCATCCCCACTGTGCCGCTGACCGGGAGCCCCTTCCTGCACCCCAAACCTCTCCTCCCCGGCCCCACCCCGTCCCGCACCCCAAGCCCCAGCCCAGACCCCCCTCCCACACCCTGAACCCCTTATTCCCGGCCTCACCCCCGCACCACAACCCCCTGTCCCAGCCCAGAGCCCCCACCCACACCCTGAACCCCTCATTCCTGGCCCCACCCCACAGCCCTCACCCCTGCACCCCAACCCTCTGCCCCAGCCCTGAGCCCCTCCCACTGCCCAAACCCCTCATCCCCAGCTCCTCTGGGTTGCAGGCAGCAACAATTTTCTTCAACTGGGTCCCCAGAAAAAAAGTTTGAAACCCACTGATATAGATACAGCCCTGTTGGTGTATTGTACATTCCCCATATCCTCGCCTGATGCTCCATTACCATGAACCTTTGTGAGGGAAACAGATCCTTTGTTTCCCGAGAGCGCATCTGTGCCTGCCGCTGCTCATTCCCCACCTGAAGTCAAAATCTCTCATTTGTCACAAGACAAAGGGGTGACAGGAAAGTGATTAGCGTCAGTGCAGACAGATGCTTACGACTCGCAGTGGAGAGGGGAGCAGGATGTAGGGGCCGAGTCCTCCTTCCCGAGGAGAGGGCATCTGGAGGTTAAGGCCTGGTTTTCAGAAGGGCGGAGCACTCGGAGCATCTGCTGAAGCCAATGGGAGCTGCGGAGGCTGAGCTGCGGTCCTTGCAGAGACGTCAGAGCTCTCAGTTTGAGTCAGTCTGGCGTCTGATCTCCCCTTAATCCCTGGGATGCCCCGCAGTTAAATGGAGGGCCCAGGCCCCTGCTGCCCTGAGCTGTGTGTCACAGGTGCACAATGCGGCTGTTGTGATGGTGACATTTCACTTCCACTTTGCACAGGTGTATGTGACTGCACAAGGCAACAGGCGACAGAGAATCGGGCCCAGGCAGCATCTCTTGCCTGGGGATACCAGAGCTATCCCAGAGCCAGCCCCAGAGCTATTCCATAGCTAGTCCAAGGGTTCTGCTTGCAGGAATGCAGCTAAGTGAGGCTCTGGATGCAGAGGATCTTGGTCTGTAGAATGAATACAGAACAGCAGGCTGCTACTTCAAACACCTCATTTAATGCAATAAGCCTCTTAGCCCTTGTCTACACCTGAACTTGCTCCAGTTTAATTAAACTAGCTCACACAGGGGTATACTCACTGATTTCGGGTTAAGAGCAGCTTGTGACGAAGTGGGACTATTCTTAATGTTTCCTCTGAATAGTGTGGGGGTGCCTCAGTTTCTCCTATGCAGATCTTAAGTATCTGGGTGGTGTGTGATCATTGCAGAGCCCTAGAGGGCAGGTGTGTGCAGGGGTCTGGACACAGAGAATGGCCGACACCCTGTTTCCTGGCAACGGATGGCCTGGGCCCTTCCCTCCGCAAGGTGAGAGCTAAAGGGTTGGAGAACAAAGGAATCAGGTGACCTCCTGGCCCGGGGAAAGGGACAAAGCCCAGAGGAGGAGGGGCTGGAGGGAGTTTCAGTTGTGGGCTGGCTGGAGACATGGAGTGAAGGGCAGACCTGGTTGTCTGGCTCACTGCCCCCAAAATGGACTCGGCTGAAGGGTCCTGTTCTCTGCACCTGCAAGCTCTGTTTTAGACCATGTTCCTGTCGTCTAATAAACCTTCTGTTTTACTGGCTGGCTGAGAGTCCCGTCTGACTGCGGAGTTGCGGGCAGGACTTTCTGGTTTCCCCAGGGCCCCACCTGGGCAGACTTGCTGGGGGAAGCGCACGGAGGGGCAGAGGATGCTGAATGCTCCAAGGTCAGACCCAGGAAGGTGGAAGCTGTGTGAGCTTTGTGTCCTGAAGACAGTCTTGCTCACAGAAAGGGGACTTCCCCAGAGTCCTGACTGGCTTCATGGGGAGCAGTTCCAGAGCATCACCCAGGGACTCCGTGACACAGCTTAATTCAGTTCGTCTGTTCCTAAGTGGTAAACAAAACAAACTAGCTTGGCTTAAACAACATATTGCACCAGTTAACTGAATCGGTTTCAAGTCACTCCTAGTTAAAGTGGTGCAGCTCTGGATTGAGACCAGGCTGTCGATGACTTTTGGGAGCTGACTGAACTCCACCAGCTTTTCCACACCCCTTCTCTCTCTTTAGAGGTGTTTCTATGCACTCATAGAATATCAGGGTTGGAAGGGACCTCAGAGGTCATCTAGTCCAACCCCCTGCTCAAAAGCAGGACCAATCCCCAATTAAATCATCCCAGCCAGGGCTTTGTCAAGCCTGACCTTAAAAAGTTCTAAGGAAGGAGATTCCACCACCTCCCTAGGCAACACATTCCAGTGTTTCACCACCCTCTTAGTGAAAAAGTTTTTCCTAATATCCAACCTAAACCTCTCCCACTGCAACTTGAGACCATTACTCCTTGTCCTGTCCTCTTCCACCACTGAGAATAGTCTAGAACCATCCTCTCTGGAACCACCTCTCAGGTAGTTGAAAGCAGCTATCAAATCCCCCCTCATTCTTCTCTTCTACAGACTAAACAATCCCAGTTCCCTCACCCTCTCCTCATAAGTCATGTGTTCCAGACCCCTAATCATTTTTGTTGCCCTTCGCTGGACTCTTTCCAATTTATCCACATCCTTCTTGTAGTGTGGGGCCCAAAACTGGACACAGTACTCCAGATGAGGCCTCACCAATGTCGAATAGAGGGGGACGATCACGTCCCTCGATCTGCTCGCTATGCCCCTACTTATACATCCCAAAATGCCATTGGCCTTCTTGGCAACAAGGGCACACTGCTGACTCATATCCAGCTTCTCTTCCACTGTCACCCCTAGGTCCTTTTCCGCAGAACTGCTGCCTAGCCATTCGGTCCCTAGTCTGTAGCGGTGCATTGGGTTCTTCCGTCCTAAGTGCAGGACCCTGCACTTATCCTTATTGAACCTCATCAGATTTCTTTTGGCCCAATCCTCCAGTTTGTCTAGGTCCCTCTGTATCCTATCCCTGCCCTCCAGCGTATCTACCACTCCTCCCAGTTTAGTATCATCCGCAAATTTGCTGAGAGCACAATCCACACCATCCTCCAGATCATTTATGAAGATATTGAACAAAACCGGCCCCAGGACCGATCCCTGGGGCACTCCACTTGACACCGGCTGCCAACTAGACATGGAGCCATTGATCACTACCCGTTGAGCCCGACAATCTAGCCAACTTTCTTCCCATCACTCATTCACTCATCCCAGGAGTCCCCACTGCAGGTTTACCGCCCTCCCCAGCTTGCAGAAGCCCTGCCACCTTGGCTGGAGAGCGGGAGCTGGGCGGCACAGCTCCTGCGGCACCAGATACCCTTCGGAGTGAGGCTCTGAAGAGATGCTCTCAAAGATGGATACCACATCGCCGATTCATGACCAGTCTCCGCTAGCCTTACTGACGCCCTTGCAGAACAGCCCGAGGCAGCGTCAATGGAGATCAGGCAGTACACTACGTTCTAAATAATGAAGTGAGCAGTGCTTGTCAAAGCGGTGTTACGGCGTACTCCAGGAACACGCAGCCTGCAGCCAGCCTCTCCTCCTTAGCCTGCCTCAAAGATCAATCCCTGCCGCCCCTTCACACTCCCTTCTAGCCCCTCCCCCAAACCCTGCCCATCCCTGCCGCGCTGAGGAAACATCTGCAGCGTGGGACGGCACGGCCCAGGCAGTAGGGCACAGGACTGGGAGTAAGGATGCCTGGGTTCTCTTCCTGTCTCTGATCCCCTGAAAAGTCACTCTGCGTCGGGTGCTGTACAAACACAACGATGGCTCGGTGCCACCATCTCCACCGGAGCCTGTCCGCACCACCGTAAGAGATATAATAGAGAAGGGGCCAAATTTTGCTCTCAATTACTGATGTAAATCCAAGTCGCTCTCCTTAAGTCTTATTAGATTACTGCATATTTTGCTAGGCACACGTTCTGATCCGAGGGAGGGATGGGATCTTGCACGGGTGGATACGATCTTTAGGAATCTGGTGATGATGGGGTTGGAAAAAAGGGATCTGCTAGCCACCGAGACACGGAAGGTCAAAATAGCTGTCAGATGCACCCTTTCAAAGCTAACAGCCAAACTCTGTTTTGGATAGAGAAGATAGTCCAGTAGCAGGTCCAAGGAAGCCTGCTCTGGAGATGCACCTTTCTGATGGGACCAAATGGAGAAGGGTTTCCACTTTAGCCAGGTAAGTGCTCCTCATTGAGGGCTTTCTGCTATTCAGAGGCACTTTGTGAATGTCCTTAAAACAGGATCTTTCAAAGGGTGTTAGCCAGGAAGCATCCATGCTGGGACGGAGGAGGTGACCGTGGTGCTGGGAAATCACATCTGGGTCTAATGGGAGAGACTGGAGGCTCAACTGATAAGGTCAGTAGAGTCCCAGTGCTGATGAGGCCAAATCAGGGCTATAAGGATGAGACAAGGATGGTTTTGTTGGACTTTGCACAAGATCATTGGCAGCAACGGAATCGGATGGAAGGCGTACAACGAGGGGATTCTTCCCGGACAGGAGAAAAGCATCTGTTAGAGAGCCTGGGCCGAGATCTCCCCAGGAACAAAACTGATGGCATTTTCTGATGGTCTTTGTTTCAAATAGGTCCACTTGGAGAGCCCCCCAAGCTAGAAGATGGATCTGGCCAGGTCTGGGTGTAATGACCACTCGTGGTGACTGGAGAAGGACCTGCTCAGCTGATCCGCTAACGTTTCCCTGGAAGGTAAGCAGCCCTGCCACGAATTGAGCTGGTTATGCTAAAGCCCCAGAGGCAAATTACTTCTTGGCACAGTTGGGTTCTCCCAAACATTTCAAACCACCTGGGTGTGGGTCGCTGACCAGCGTAGGCTTAGCGCACGTCTGGCAGGACTTAACCTGTGAGTGGAGCATTGTTCCAGTACTGATCCTGGTACCGAACGAGAGAGTGACCCAAACCAAAACCTACAACTAAAATCTGGCTACACTAAACCCAACTAACAAACAATAGTCGGATATGTATACAAAACAGGGAGGGAAGCACTTGTCACAACAGGTCTGCAATTGCTCCAACAACCCTCGCTGGTGGTAAGAAGGAACTAAGGAGGGGCCAGGGGCAGCTCCACCCTCCCATACCAGCACGCAGGGGTACATGTCCACAGAGGGCACTTGGGCCACCCCATCAGGTACTGCTGAGGGGAAAAAATTCCCTGACAACCGTGCACGAGGCAAGCACACGCTGGCAGCAGAATGGACAAGTGGAGCCACTCAAAGAACGTAAGGGAATAATTCTCTCCCAAATTGGGCTTGTAGGTGGGCGTGCACACGCACACGTGCACACCCCCTACCTGCCAGGCTCCTATGGAAAATTCGGCGTGGGAGACGGATCCGGCAGCTGATCCGTATCGTGATTAGTTCTGGACCTAAGTACTATTACACAGTCTCAAAAATCCGACTACACAGCCCCCTACGCAAGACGAGAAACTGCAGAAAAGCCAATCGAGTCAGGATCTGAAACCCACTTTGCTGCACCAGTGGCTCTCCAACCTATCAATTCAATAGCTGTCTCTATAGGGAAGATGCCTGTTCCCATCTCTCATCGGTCAGATGGAGATACAATCTTTTCTCCTCACCCACTTTACTCTGTCTTGTCTGGGTTGTAAACTCTTCAGTGCAGGGTCTGTACCACACTCCCGGCTGCTGCATGTCTATACTGCACCCCGGCACAGCAAGGTCCCCCCAGGCTAAAGCCCCCTAGGCACTCCTATAACCCAATAAAATAAGCTTCAAATACTTCATTCTCTGGGCCACCAGGGCAGGCTCCTTGGACCACAATTAATTCCTGCCCACTCCCAACAAAACTCCCACTAAACGATTCAACAGCATAGTTCAACCCCTTTAACTCCCCCTTGGCATCTTGTCCCACCCAGTAAACTCCCAACACAGAAAATCTCCTAAACATCAGGTATGATGGTGGCAACCCCAACATGATTGCTTCTGCTATTTTATATATATAATATTTCATATTCTAGTCATATACCTATGCACTATCCCTCAATGCTGGTACCATCCCAATTAAAACAGGCATTCCCCGAACGTTAAACAGAAGGCCAGAAATAAATGTGAGAGACACACATTGCTTCTACAGAGAATCACTCCTAAAGTTCTCCACAACCCCGAAGAAGAGCTCTGTGAAAGTGGCAAGGCTTGTCTCTCTCACCAACAGAACCAACAAAAGGTAACACCGCACCCACCTGGTCTCTCTAGCAATACTAACAAGGCACAAGTGGCCCTAAACAACACTTAGGCCACTAGACAGAGCTCTGAGAAGGCAGCATAGTGCCCCGAGAAGAAAAGATTTAACATAAAACCACAGCAGGTAGAGAAACTTGCACAGAAACCAGTCTCATAGACAGCCACAGTCCTGGGAAATACACACAGGGAGGGACTGTGTAAAACAAAGTGACTTCGGAGCACGATGCTTAGTTAATTAGATACTTTTGGAATTAATACAGAGCAGTTTTCCTCAAACTTAAACGAAATCAAAGGCACAGTGGAAACCCAAGAAGCAGCAGCTTTGTCATCACTGGGAAAGATGAGACGGGCGCCATGTAGAAACCCACTAAGCTCGGAGCAACCTATCCCAGACTAACAGATACTACCTGCATGTTGTCACACCAATAATTACTCAATTGAGAACCCTAAGCAACAGGTTTTCCTATAGTGCATCCGTGTCAGATGCATGAAACCAGGCAGCCAGGCTCCCAAGAGAAACCATTGATGTTCAGCGTTCAGTTGAGCTGTCAAAGGGAAAAGAAAAGATGTGCTCTAACCTGCACTGTCCCCTTGACCAGATGGCTATCGGAGCAGAGGGCAGGCTGTTTGGTCAGAGAGAGGCCAGATGACCATTTGGTCTCCAGCATCAGACATGCAAGCAGGTTGGAGGGCTGTTCGCCATGACAACTCACGGAGCGGAAGCTAACGAAATGGGGCCAAAAGAGAAATAGATAAAGAAAAGGGAGCCCGATTCTGGTCTCATACCAGCTTTACAGCAGAGCAAGTGACTCCGCAATCCCAATTAGCATCAGGTCCAGGCTTTTGAAAGGGGGACTTCAAAAGCACCTAAAGAAATCAGGAGCACAAGACGCCCCGACTTTCGCTGGGACTTGTGCTCCTAACTCTCCTAAGTGAAAATCTCACTCCGCTTTCTTTATGAAAGAGTTATAGCAGATTTAGGGTCAGATTTCCAAGTGGCATAAGGGAGTTGGGCACTTAACTCCTACAGGCTCCTTTGAAATCCCAGCCATAAAAATCTTTACTGGAAATCCTAGGGCCAGATTCATCCTGGTGGAATACCTCTTCACTCAGAGCAGCCACCCACCATGCAGACACATGCAACCCCAGAACTCATTGCTGGCCATGGATTTAAGACACAGTAGGTTTATGGCCAGTAAGAACTTTCAGAGGCGTTTGCTGATATTGTTGGCAATTCCATCGTTAACAGCAGTGAGAACAAACAGGCAGAGCACCCTAATGAGATTTTCCCCTAGGTAACAGTTCCTGGATTCTTGCACTTCGTTACAACGGATACAATATTTTGTTTACTTTATGACTCAGTCTGAAAGAGGGCAAAATATTTCACCAGCAATGCTCAGAAGCTGCCCCTGGACACTAGAAACCCTGAAATTGATCACAAAGACAAATGTCTGCCACATAAGGCCATCAGAGATGCATTCTGACTTCTCCATCATCATGCACTCCTTAAGTCTGACGTGCGAGACAATACTGCTATCTTCTGCTCCTGTGAAAGCCTGACCCACCTCCAGTTAAATAAAAGCTATGTTTTGCTGCAGGGGTCATGGGAAATGCAACTCACCTCCTTCTGACACAGTTCAGGGAAAACAAACAAACAGAGAGTGTTTTAATTGGTCACCAGCTGTAATTATTTACGGATTCACAATTTACAACTGTGACTGAGTGAAGTACTGAGGCCAACAACAGAAATCAGCCTGGAAAGAACGAAAAGTCCAAAGAAATGCCTCCTAAACACGAAGAAACAGCTCAAGCAATTCACAAGATAGCCAGCTTTCACGTACAATTGGATTCCGAGAGCACAGACACACTGGGAATCGTTGAGCAGTGCTCAATTTCATTACAGCAGCTTTGCTTAGATTTAGTACTAAAAGAAACTGTAAACTCTGTATTTGCATAAACCGAGCAGCATTTCCGCTTCGGAGAAAATCCATGCAGAAGGCTTTGATTCCAATGTTAAAAATACACATGCGCGCGCACGTACAGACAGACTTGAAGAAAGCGGAGAAAAGTGAGAGTGCTTGAAAGACTGACTTCATTTTTTCAGGATAAAAGGGATGTTTACAGTGGAATAATTACACTGAATAAGAGCCATTCAGTCAGTCAATAAAAAGCGAGCAACAGATGGCTTGGCAGATATTAGCATAAATTATGCATACTGTTGATATAGGCGATGCTCTTTGGGGCTGCCAGGCCAACACGGTGGGAGAGGACGGCAACCGAAGTAAATGCGATGAGGAAAAGGTATTCTACCTCCTGGAACATGATAAAAGTTGCATGAACAGTTGGTGTGTGATTTTAGAATTCAAGTGACTGCTCGGATCTAATTAATTCCCAGTCTAATTTTTAAAGAGGTTTTTAAAATAAAAATAAATTGGGCACATCTCGCACTCTGAACTGTGCAGTAACTCGAAGACAGGAGGAGAGCTACTCTGATCTGACAGGGCTTAGAAGATTTCATTACATGTTACTGGTCATTTTAAGCATAAGTACAAAAGTATGCACCAACGTATCAACAGGGAAACCCTCTCTGCCTCTTTTGAGGAAGTCCCTAGTGCTGTAGAGACAGGAACACCCTCTCTGTGTGTTTCTATTACTGCAATGCCCACAGGCCTGCACCACCATGAGGGCCCTGCTGTACATAAGCCTAGAAAGCTAGTCCTCAACTCCAAGTGCTCACAATTTGAGGCCCCAATTCTGCACGTGCTTAACTACTGGGTAGTGCCACTGATCTGAAATCCGTTTACAGTGGTGAGGCTAAGCACCGGAATAAGTGGTCGCAGGGTTGGGGCCTAAATAGTCAAGACGCAAAGAGTGGGAGAAGAAAGGCAGGCTGAGCGCCCCGTGTTACAGCTGGGGAAGTGACCTCTGGGCAGAGCAAAGGTCGTACAGCGAGTCTGTGGGAGAGCCGAAACTGAACCCAGATCTCCCAAGTCCATTCCAGAGTCTTAACCACAAGAGCTTCTCTAAATTACACCAATAAACTAGCCAGTAATCAGGATATACTGATTATCCCTCCACTTCCCCAGGGCACTCTCTTCAACCCGGCTTTCTAACGGGCACGTAGCAGTGACCCTTTGCAGTACAAATATATTCAAAGCCTGAGTAGAGAGAGGGCCAAATCCATCCCAACAGAACTACACATGTTTAAACCAACAAAGCAGCTACAAAGTTATACCCTCCCACTCAATCCAAGTGTGAAGGGAAAAACAATCTGAAGGGTCAAATTGTCACAGTCAGAATTACCTGCTTTTAAATATAGACTTCAGCTATTAAAAGCAATTACCTGAAAGTCACCCTGTCCCCATGCCAAATGATTCACAGACCAAGCATCTAAACGTTAATTTCATTTGGAGGATTCGTAGCAGAAAGCACCTCCTTTGATTTATTCAAATGTACTTCACAATCCATGGATAATTAATTCCATGTACATTCCACACAGCGTTATGTAGCGACATGCTTAAGCATTTCAAAGGGACACAAATATTTCTTTTCCATTCTGATAGACTATTCAACCAAGAAAACAATTCTGCAGAGGCAAAGGTGACAGGCTCCCAGTCTACAGTCTGATTTACAAACCCACTTCTCACCACCTGCATTACCTACATCTTTAGCTTCTCCTATCCCCTCCTTAGCTCTTTCAAGTCATGTATTGCACCAATAAATTCAATGCCATGCATGTTTTCTTTGGATCCTAGGGGTAAAGCCATTCACATGCCTATTGGAGCCCAGTACAAAATGGGTATCAAGTTCCAAAATCTAATCTGCACATATTGGTAACTGTCACAAAAGCAGAACAAAATCAAACTAAAGCAGAAGCAAGTAACCCAAGATGCAACATGCTGTCTGATCCAGTCGGAGCATGCTGCATGAACAAGCTCCAGAGGGTTAAATTCCAAAGGAGTTCCTCATCCGCATGCCATCCCAGTCTGGACTTTCAAAGGAAAGCCTTGGTAGGAGTTCATTCAAAGCAAAACAAAACACTTGTATAATCTATATTTACCTCAAGTAATTGCAATGTCAATTGGAAGCATCTCCAGGAAGCACCGGAATAAACCTTTATTCCTCCCAGGAGCCCTTTTAGAGACAGAAGTAAACAATGCACCTAGAGATAATCAGGTGGCTTTTCTTCCTTTATTGCCACATTACAAATAAGGAAATTCTCAGGCTTTGAGGCTTGGGCTTCTAGGACCAGCAGTTCATCCCACTGAAGTGTTCAGTTCTAGATTCCTGGGCCAAATTCACCCCCAAGATGGTTCACCGAACGGCAATGGGATGAGCTTGACTCCTGACCTCTTGACTAAGCTGTGACTCCTGCTGAAGAAGAAAGCCCCAGATTTCCTCTGAGTAATCTTTTCCTTTCCCATCTCCACATTCACATGTCTTCTAGGCACTGAGGTTGCAAAGCGAAGGAAACTCGCAGCATGTCATTTCTCAATTACTCACAATTCTCTCTGCAACAGCATTTCCTCCAGGACATGAGAAATCATCAGTAAGAGTGAAAGCGCTGGACAGCCCAGACGGTCAGAACTATCTGAGCGATGATGCAGCATCCCCTAAGTAACGTTCCTAAACAATGAGCCTCTGAAGATAACAACGGTCAGCAGATTCTGCTCAGTTTCCCCACCAGGGAATACACTGAACATCTCTACGCTGACTAGTTCTTTATAACAGCTGTTATTGGAATAATGTAGCAGGCATATGACCAAGAGTTACCAAAGAATTATTCATCACAGACTACCTCCGGTGTAGTTATTAAGATCATTCATCTATCTTCTACCCATCCTTCAAGCTCTCGTTACTATCGTGGGAGGAAAGACCTTTCCTTTCATGCTCCAGCACAAAGGAAAACACCTTGGCCAAGATTCCCAAAGCCAGGCTTCCAAGGTCATTTTTGGGCACCATAATAGTCAGTGGAGGCTGAAATCAATGGGACCCAGTGAGTGCTCAACACAGTCACAAAAAGCCAAGCCATTTATTTAGGTGTCTAAATGCAGATTTAGGAACCTAACCGTGGCCTGCCAGCTACAGAGGCGGGTTTTCAAAGGTGCAAATGGCAGTTCAGTTCCTGACTCCCAATGAACATCAATAAGAGTTCGGTGTCTGAGTGCACTTTAGAAAGCCTTCCCCAAAGTCAAATCTTCCTACTCTAAGGGTGGTTATAAAGTTGAGATTCCCACACTTGAAACAACAATGGCAGGCAGACTAGTGTTGAAACATAGACCTAAGTGCACCGAGCAGACAAGCACTGGGAGAAACTGGGAAACAGGAGTTCATAGACACTTCTTCAAATGCGTCAGTCTCTTTCCAGCTAAGCTAACTCAGAGTAGCCACCTTTATGTGCACTGAGGATTAGCAAGAGCAAAGTCAATATTTGGCCATTACAAATGATAAGCCAGTTCAAATTTTGCTCTTTTGTGCATAAATTCATCCCCCAAAAGCAGGTGAGGGGTTGCAGGTGTCTCCCCCAACAGCTGCATAATTACAAAGCTAGACACAGAATCAGAGGGTTAGAAGGGACCACAAAGGTCAGCTAGTCTAACCCCTTGCCAAGATGCAGGATTTGTTGTGTCTAAACCATCCAAGATAGATGGCTATCCAGCCTCCTTTTGAAAACTCCAGTGACTGTTATCCAAGGAAGGCCGGCAAAAGAGCGTCTCTAGGCAATGAAATGTAACCAGTATATAAAGAACATTCCTGGAAGTAAAACCAGCTCCCTATGGGGTGCAGTGAGGAGTGGGGGGCCAGGTCCAACCCCAGCTACGCGTTCTGGGCAGTTCTCTTCCAAACATGGAGCTGCCGGGTTAGCTCCACCCAGCAGGCTCATCTAGTCTCATATCCCATCTCCAAGAGTGGCCAGTACCGGCTGCATTGGAGGAAGGTGCAGGAAGCCCTGCAATGGACACTGACACAGATTAGTCCAGGGAGCACACATCTAAAACGGACACTGACTAGCCAAGGCCATGGGCAAAGCCCAGCCTGCTGGCCCTTTACCAGGGAGGAAAAGGGGCTGGGAATCTCCAGCTAGGTGCTGTCATGACACCCTACACTCAGAGCTCAGTTTTTCACATAAGTCACTGGCTCAGAGACCTCTGAGGAACTGGAAGTCTCCCCTCCTCCTGCGCCAGCTGGAAGACGGGATAGCATGGGTCTGCTCCAGGATGGTAGTTCCCAGGATCCCATTCCCTGCCCTGTGCACACACCCAGAGGCATGCCCACGGACCCCGCTGGAGCCGCAGGACTCCAATTGCATAAGAAACTGCAGTGCACAGGAAGCTCCTTTCAGAGCTGCTGGCCGGAGAGCTTTTGTTTTGGCTCTTTGGTCTTGTCCAGGATACGTTATGTTCCCCACTACAGGTCACCTGCTGTGCACCCACATCTCGTCCCACTCATGCCCCAGGGCCAGGCAGCATGAGGTATTTTTAGTTGGATTGGAGGCCAGAGTAACAAAGCCACCAGGGGTGTGAACAGAAACTTCAGGCCTTTGTTTGAAGAGGCAGAGAAAGGTGCAAGCGTCCGAAGGCAATAATTGTTCCCCATTACAGCACCACTTTCCATGTCATGTCAGAGCAGCCGCACCGGACACAGCAAGGCAAGAGGGCCACTGGCTCCCTGCTGGCCATTGCCCAGCGAGCTGCTCTCACTGGGGGGAGGGGGCAGTTTTTACACCTCTCTCTGCTGTGCGATTTCTAAGGCACTATCTCCCGGCAGCCCCCGGGACAGGCTGTGATTCCTGACCGTGGGCCTCTGAGCGCCACACCCATACAAGCAAACAGCCACTCCGCTGCATTGTCGGGGCTGTAGTTCCATTCCTAAATGGGGGCCGAGACCTCATCTTGTACCATTTCAGAGGCCCCCAATCCTACCAGCAGGGTATGCCGGTCCTTGAGTACCACAGATAAACCATCAGTGCTTTTAGATAACCTGGACCGGCCAGGACCAATCAGAGACCCACCCAAACTAAGAAATGCTCTTCACTCGGACACAAGCCATGAAGGGGGAGTAATTCTCTCCATTGCAGGAATCACTGGGTGCATTTCCATTTCTCTGGCCTGTGCTATCCAGGAGCCAGGCTAAATGATCAGAGCAGTCCCTTCTGCCCTTAAAGTTTATGCAGTGGGTGCCTAACTCCTTTGAGTGCCTTTGAAAAATCCTAGCTAAGATGCATAAAGGAGGGAGGCTGAGGGATACGACAGACAGCCCTGGCAATGAACTCTCAGACGTGCTGTGTGACTGGACAGAGGAGTAAGGCTACGATTCTGTAATACATTTATCTGCACATGAAGCATCCCGGGAGTAAATCTGTAAAATTCCATCAGCAACCAGGCAACATGCCTCTGATTAAGCTGCTTGGTTTGTTGCAGGGCATGTTACCGGGAGGTTTGTAACATTTTCTCTCCCTCCATTTTAGAGTCTCAGACCCATTTGTTTGTCTCCAGAACAGCCTATCTACCTAAAAGACCAAGCCAAACCCGCTGTGGCTTTGGAGTCGGATTCAGAAGGGCAGCTGCTGCATCTCCCTGCTCCAGTTCACATGGACGAGAAACCCTTGCCAAGACGTTGGGGGTTTTTTAAACAGTCAAGGCAAGAGATGGAAACAGCAGTTTCCTTAGCCAGGAGAGGCAGAGCTCCTTACACAGCTGCTGAAGTCTGTGGATTAACTGCCTGATACAGGAAATTATGTCGATAATGCTGGATTAAAACAGTACTAAGGAAGTGGGAAGATGAGGCGAGTGCAGTGAAATGGGAGCCGATATTGGACTCCTGGTGCTGGTCACTGGGCTTGGTTCTCTCAGAACTACCAGGGACCAGCCATTAAACCCTGTAAAACTGGGGAGAAATTGGCATGCAAACCCTTCCAAGCCCCAGTACCATAAAACCTCAGCATCTGCAAACTCTGTGTACATACAATGCCTAGCACAATGGGGCCCTGCTCCCAGCTGTAGCCTCTGGATGTTACTGTAATACAAATTTATTAAATTATGGTTATACTAAGGTTAGGGGGAAAAGAAAAAATCTTTTGATTAGCCCAAGAAAACCTGCTTTCTGCAATACACTTCTGATTTCACAGAGAACACTAACACAGTCCAACACTACCACTTAATGTTCTCTTTCCCCTTAGGAAAGTCACGGACTCTCTCTGTGCTCGCCGCCCCCCTGCGAAATGGGGACAGCAATCCTTCGTTTGTCTTGTCTGTTTCCATGGTGTGCTCTTCTGGCAGGCGCTGTCCCTCACTGTGTGCCTGTTCGGCTCTGACCTGAGCTGGGCACTCCAGTGCTAACTGTCACACAAATAACACACCTTGACTCACTAAAAAAGGGCATTGAGAGGAAAGCCTTTGTGTCCCGCTCAGTAATGCCACATTCTACTGGCTTTCCCCTAGTCACACCTGCACTACAAAATTCACACACCAACAGCCCACAACAGCCATGAGTGCAACTGAGCCAGAAATTCAGAGCTGGGCGTGAAATGTAGCCCGCTGAGTCTAGAGACTGCAGCACAACCAGTACAGGTCATTTTCCACTAGACAAAGTCCTCCCAGGGAAAGGGAGGAGGCAGAGTTTGGCTTAAAACAGAAGAGCTGGAAAATGAACACATTTGAAATGTAAGCAGTAACCCCTTTGCTGAACTGTATGCTGCTTAACACAAAAGTAAAGAAAGCAACTTACAACAAGGACAAAACTGAAACAAGACAGATGCCTATAGTAACGTGGCTGGCTCCTGTCAGCTAAAATTCAAAACACCTACCTTTCTGCCCGTTGTGAAAGGTCAGCGAACATGTTCCGTGCAGGTCTGATTCCCAAGCCTGGAAACAAGTGCCATCCCCTGGCTGCCAGGACGGTCAGGAACGGCGTTCCTTCACAATTCCCACATTGTGAGCCAAAAGCACAATGCTGGGCTACCGCTGAAAACAGCCAGACAATACACAAAGAAGAGCCCCGTTTGTCACTGATCAGTGGGGCACTCCTGAACGCAGCAAAACAAGGACACCAGTCAACTCAATGAGCAAACCCAAATCAAAACCAAATTAAAGGCTCACAGAGAAACATTACCAATTAGACACAAAGGCAAGTCTGCTGCCTGGAGACAGCATGCTTTGCATGCTGCATCTCTGTCGGGCCTGGAGTGCAGATGTTTTGGTGCGGAGTTCTCGGCTCTTCATGTGCAAATTTCAGTGCAGAATACTTAGCTATAACTAAGCCTACGCTCGCTGGGATTTTACCTGCACTGGTTAATTTCATTTTTCTGTCTATCACAGAATGCCCATGCAGCACTGCTGCACAACCACGGACATCAGCTGGAGATGTAGGATACTCGCCACTTCTGAAAAAATTCAAAGCCAAAGTGTCAAATTGGGGACCCAAAAAATCACAGGCCACTTTGAAAATATGGGTCAAAGTAGCTGGCCCAAGTTCCTGAAGTGAGTCAGCAAAATAGCCAGCAATGTAGCCAGGAGTTTCCAGCACTCTGGTCTATGCTGCCCCCTTAGACTGAGAGCCAAGTATAAGCATACACTGAATTTATTATAACCATCTTTTAACATCTTCCAATTTTACTCCTGTTTATCTGAACAGCAGTTAAAACTCCAGAGGGAAATATTAACTCCTACTGGGCTACGAACAACCTGTCAATTACTAACAAAGTTAGTTAAAAATGATCATCATCATCATCCCCCACATTAGCGTCATGTTTAAATATTTTAGTATGAAGCTTTACATTTCTCCTCATTGTAAGACAGACTCATTTGTATTAACCTCCTAAAACATTTGGCTGCAAGCCCAACAAAATAATTCCCCTCAACAGAGCCAGAGCGGCAGGGGTTGGAATCCTTCAGGCATTTGAGGGCAGAGCGTGGCCCATACCCGTGGCTCAGGTTCAGAATCCAAGGAAGCATTACATAAACTTGCTGAAAACTTAAGATGCAACAGTTACCTCAACTATGTTGCCTAATTATGGAGGATTATAATGTCTTTCTCTACATGCAGTTGAAGAGACCTGCATTCCATTTTTTAGTCTCATGAGATGCAGAAGGGTGGAGATTTTACCTCTGCAGATACTAGAGTTTATACCATAATACTGACAGAAAGGGCCTTTGCAGGTACATACAATATATGGCTTGCTGTAGCATGTCATTCCCTCCGGCCTTAGGAGCGTGGTCTCTGTAACTCAGGCTATCTCAGGAGAAGATGAGCCATGGCAAGCTTCTGAAAGAGAAAGATGGATTGTGTGTAAACTAGAGGCTAAAAGACTTAGGACCTGCTCTTGCATGATGCTCTGACGGCCCTCAGAGGATTGGGCTGTGAATATCTACGCTGGAGCTACTTTCAGAAGTAGCCTCATTGTTTGTAAACTGTGTGAGCAAGTTACCCAAGGAAGCGTATCACGGGCGTCACTCCCTAGGCCTTACTGCTAACAGGACAACTCCGAGCTTCACGACAAGCGCAGACATCCACACAGAGTGCAGACATCCACAAATAAAGGTTCCACCAGACTCCTCGCTGTTTTTGTGGATACCCACTGATACACAGAGCTAACACTTTGATCTCTGCTGGTCACCGCCAGCCCTTCATTCTGAGCCATTCAAGTCTTCACGTCGCAACGTGAGTGACCCAGCATCCCCCTGGAGCGCAGGGTGCTAGTACCTACGACATGGAGGCCCAGCCAACCCAAACAGCCGCCCAGGCTGTGTAGACAAGGATGGAGTGTGCAGGAACCTGACTGAAAGGAACGTATACTGCAGCTTGTAACTAATCCTTTCAGCAAAGAGCTTCTGAACACCCTCGCCCCCGGGGCCGGACGCCCAGTGAAGACCTGCTTTCAGTCGAAAGAAACAAGACAAATGGCATCGTAAAGAGAGAAGTTAAAGTGAGCTGCTTTTGCTGTTTTAGAGAACTGACTAGGATTCCTATCAGAGGTAGTAACCCTATTACAACGCAATGTACTTAAATGCAGCCCGAAATGTATTAACCTTAGGGTGAGGCCTGAAGATCTATTAATGATTATGTATAAACAGGTCCAATTTTCAACACTAATTCCTCATAATTATTGACTCCCACATCTTGGTTCACACACCGAGGAGGAAAGGTCAATGCTAGTATTCCAAGATGATAAACACACACTCCTGTATATACAGCTGAAAGATCAACTGGAATCGACTAGCTCCGTGGCCGAACCCCCTGAACTGCAAACAGCAGCATTCCTGGAAATAAGAACTGCAAGTGCTTCCTCTGTTTAAATGTCTCAGGAGTACAGAATCCTTTTTACATATGCTGCATTTTTAACCCTTTTTAGTTAACTGACTTGCCATCTGAAAAAGTGATTTTTTTTTAGAAGGCATACTAATTTAAGAACTACATCACATATTAACCCAGAAGCACCTTAGGAAATAAAACCATGCAGAGATTTATAATGCCAAGTACCTTTTTCAAGAAATATTCAAGACCAAAACTAGAAGACTTTAATCTTATTGCACCTTTAACACAGTCACAGTTGCCACCAAAGCCTCCATAACCACAATCTGGATTGTGAAACAAACTTCTTTAATGGCTATATTTCTTCTAAAAAGGGATCTGAATGTTGGTTAAGGCAACAACTCTGGTGCGTGTGTGAAATGCACAGCCATTTCAGACACTAAATTGTTTCGTTCTTTCTGAGAATGCTCTCGTGCCATTTAAATTGTCAGAATAGTGTATCCTGTGCAAACCTTTCAGAGAGCCAGGAATCAGGAATTCTGTCTTGAATAGAAGTGAAACCAAACAATTCTATTTACCCAGATTTCATGCATCAAATGAAACATGAATGGTGGGGGGATACTTTGGAGAACCTCACCAACCAGGTGATCCAGCACAGTTTAGTTTCCATCATGTAAAAAAAAACCTGTTAGCCAAAAACCAATAACTTACAAGAATAACTGCTGCAAAGGGACAAATGAACAGAAGAGAACTAAACCAGCAAAGAGGGGAAAACCCGATCAGCCTCTCTGTAACTGACCTGGAACACCGGAGTGATATTCTTCAGGGCACTTGATCAGCCAGCAAAACAGCAGCAGACGAAACCTAGCACTGGCAACATCTTTATTTCAAAGCTGCTCTGATAAGTGCATCCCTTCAATCAAACCTAAAATTCATCAGAACATTTTTTCCTTTTCTTCACCTCTAGACTTTTATTGTGCCTTATGCTACCAGAATGACAAACATTGATTGATAAATAGCAAATGTCTGACCACATGAGTGGAGGAAAACACGAAGTCAAAATATTTTCTCATTACAGACAGAAAAAGGTGATCACTCATTTCACCCGAGAGCCGTTAGATAGACTAGGTGAGTTCCCGCACCACCAAAACTTCTCCTAGACCTACTTCCTAGAGATCTTTCTGCACATACTCTAGAATAGAGCCCTGCAAGGGACAATTCTTTAATCCTGCTCCCGCTATTATGGCAGCAGGCCCCGCAGGACCCGCGTAGACATGAAAGTGGACATGGAGCAACTGTTCACCGTGACCACTGGCATCCATCGGAGAGGAACAAATTAACTAAAGCAACTCTACCAGCCCCATGAGATCTTGCAGGCAAGTCTGATGCACTTCCTGGTTGTCTCTGTCAAAGGGCTTTTGGGTAAAAACCAGATCTTAAACTAAGATCTTTTCTTCCATAGCTTTCCCATGTGCACTTGGGAAAGCCTCTTCAGCTTCGTGCAAAATGGGAACAGCCCTGTCCGAGGTCCCTCTCTGGTGTTGAGACCCTACATTGGGAAGCTCTCCACGTCAAATTATTAATACACATTGTGCAAAAAGTCTGTTTAAGTAGTGTTACAGCTGTGAGAAAGCAAACAAAAGTAAATAGATAATGAAGGCTGGAATGCTGGCCATGCCCTGTGCAGTGTTTGTCTATTTGTCCAGTTGAAGACATACACAGTAGATTAATGTTCTGCCTGATTGTAATGGTCTCATTACTTTAGAAAACCAGGAACTTGTTCTACTAGCACTAATAGAAGTACTAAACTTGTCAAAAATACCTCGTGTTAAAAGTCTATGATGACAATGCACAAGTGTGCGGCCTTTTTTTTTTTTTTAAAAAAAGACTGTAATACAGCTGCAAGATTAACTTGTAAACTATTTAACATGGCATATAACCTGAATTGAACACATTTAATTCAAATTTCATTCCCTGTTTATTCAGGGTCAGGTTTCTTGTTTGATCACTTATGAGTTGCAGTTCAGCAGCCTGGGGAACAATTAATTTGGTTAGCAAGAGATACAAGCAAACGTATCCAGCCTCCCTTCCATTTGATTTTCAAGAGACTTCCCCATAGTTTAAAATATCTTATAGCTGAGCAGCTTGGTATTTTTCAAGCCTTATATTCCAAAGTGCTATCAAATTTATTTGAGCATAAGCTTTCATGAGCTACAGCTCACTTCATCGGATGCATTCAGTTTTCCACTGCATGCATCTGATGAAGTGAGCTGTAGCTCACGAAAGCTTATGCTCAAATAAAATTTGTTATCTCTAAGGTGCCACGAGTCCTCCTGTTCTTTTTGCGAATACAGACTAACACGGCTGCTACTCTGAAACCTGTCAAAGTTCTATGTTACAGTTAACACACATCTTCCCTGAGTGTATATTTAGGAAATAAAACATTTTTATCCCAAAATACATTGTTTATCAGGTGAAAAGTGAAAGCTGCCTTCTGAAAGGCATCCCTGGATCGACAGCACAAGCTCACGAGCCTGTCTTTGGAAAGACCCTTTTTTTCCCTACATGAATAGTTATCAGAGTAACAGCCGTGTTACTCTGTATTCGCAAAAAGAAAAGGAGTACTTGTGGCACCTTAGAGACTAACCAATTTATTAGAGCTCACGAAAGCTTATGCTCTAATAAATTGGTTAGTCTCTAAGGTGCCACAAGTACTCCTTTTCTTTTTATAAATAGTTATGTTTGTCCACCTACAGCAAAGAGATCACCAAGAAGAACAGGTGTTCCTTTCAGCACCAAATCTCAGATTCTATTGTGGGCAAACTACAACCTGGAGGTGGTGTGTATCTCCCTACATGTGTAAATAAAGCCACACACATCCGCCCCCCCCCCCATCACAATTCCACCTTTAAAAAACAGCAGCATGTCTAAGATGCTGCTACAGTGAAGGTAATTACAGCTGCAGTTGGAATACAGTAGAACCCCTTTATCACTCAAGACAACTATCCCACTGCCAGAGAAAGCTTTATTGGAATGCGCACACAAGTATCGTTACTGAACCATGAAGTGGCTGCTAAGGGGCTTAGAACACATGAGGGAACAGCACACTGGCCCAGCCAACCAACCTGCCCTGGTGCTGCTCCATTTCTCCCACTTCCCCAGATCCTCCCCTCTCTCAGACTCATCTACACTCAGTCCCCGACAAGGTAAACAGGGAAACTCCAGCCAAACATGTTAATATTTTTAAAGTGTCCCTCTCTCTACCCACACCACCCTAACCCACACCAAAACTCACTATCCACCGGCCTGCACCATGACTGATGAGATGGAAGGAGCCTTTTCCAGCAGTCCTGTCAACTCTTATGTCTTGGCTTCAAGAGAACTCAGGAGCCTGGCTTGGCAAGGACCCCCCCGGCCTCATTCCCAGCCAGATGACTTTATTACAAGCGAGAACACTCCCTACACATTTAATGAACAGCGGCAGAAAAACACAGAGCAGCTTTAAACACTCTCCCACAGACACTCCTAGGTAAACTGGAGCAAGCATAAAAGATTTACAGCAGCATTAATTATTCATTTGGTAGTGATACATTCGTATGTGTGCTGGAGAGACTGGAAAAACCTCTAGGGAATTCTGCAGGGATCTGAATAGCGGCCTGGCCACGACGTGTCCATGTAAAACAACAGCAGCTATGCTCCCCAGTTGTAGGTGAATGCACAATAGGCCAAACTCTGCAATCAATGGGACTGGCAGAGGGGTTCAAGTCAGTGCAGAAATTAGCTCAGAAACAGCCACCTCGTTGTCCCACGCCAAACAGTAAGCTATAGCATACCTAACAAAGTCTTGTCCAGTAGTCGCAAAAAGAAAAGGAGTACTTGTGGCACCTTAGAGACTAACCAATTTATTTGAGCATACAAGTCCTCCTTTTCTTTTTGCGACTACAGACTCACACGGCTGCTACTCTGAAACTTGTGCAGTTGTGGTTTTTTAAGTATCCATTGGAGGCAGTACAATCTAGTAGATAGGATACTGGGCTTCTATTCCCAGCTCTGCCACTGGCTTGCTGTGTGATCTTGGGCAAGTCACATCATTTCTCTGGGCCTCAGTTTCCCTTCCCCACTCTTCCATCTGGTCTAGCACTCGTGAAAGCACTTTTGGGCAGGGTCTGTATGAATATGTGCAGAGCCTAGCACAATGGGGTCCCAATCCTGGTTGGAGGTCCGGGTGCTACTTTAACAAACTATTAACAACAGATCCCTTAGCACAGCAGGTACTTAGAAAGATGCTTCTGCCAGGAACCATGTATTTAGCCAATGTGAGACCCATTGAGTAAGCTTCTGAAATTGTTTAAAGTCATCAACCGGAGGAGGTGGCGGTGACATCACCACCTCATCTAGTGAGGGCGAGGAGATGGGGTTTTGTCAGTTCACATTCAAAACCAGCGAGTGAGTATTTAGCCGCTGCGGCACATTAGGCCGACACTGGCAGTGCTGGTGGGACAATGGCTGGAGGCTCAACACGCACGGGTCAGTTTCCCTGCCTCTGTGGAAGGATGTCGGGGAAGAGTGCTGCACGGAAGTCAAGGGTGGACGGGGTAGAGCAAAGGGAGGGGGAACCACCTCTGGAACTTTAGCAAAGCAACAGATGATTCAATGACACAGCAGCCATGTTGGCTCCCACTGGCTTGGAGCTTCTCTACCCACACAGCTGCATTGGTTCACAGTAAACTTTTAAACCAGCTTGGTTAATCTGGTGCAGGAGGCTGAGTGGACACTCTGATTTCAGTTTAAACCAGGCTTAGTTTGGTTTAGCTCAAATCAATTAGGAAGAAAGTTAGACTAAACCTAAACAAGCCGTTCTTAACTGAAATCAGAGTCTCCAGATGGGGCTTTGCATCGGTTTAAACTAAACTGGTGTAGGTTTGCGAATAGACAAGACACTGGGCTCTAACCTACTAATAGCACTCTTTAGAAGGCAGTGGGCCTGATTCTCCTCTGCCTTGCACCTCGATGCAAAGTGTGGTATTCCGATGTGACAGCTTATTACTCCTACTTTGTGCGGGTGTAAATGCCTGCACATAGTGCAGGGCAGCAGAGACTCAGGCCCACTGTTTAGCGAGGACATTTGATTGGTCTGCAGACATTTTTTTACAATGAGATGTTAACAAGAATTGTCTGCTCAAGAGTTGTTTTGCGCAGCGGTAGCTAGGCTGGTGCGCTGCACTGGTGTAAAAAATGATTTGTGCTGGTGCTTTTCGCACCCTTGCAGTGACATTTGTGCAACAGCAAACCTGTGTGGACAAGCACACAAAGAGATACACATAACCCACCCCTGCATTTTAGCCTATGCCTTTTTAACACTCTGATCACCCCCTGAAATATACTGACCAATTAGAAACACCAAGTTAGTTTGTATGTTGCATTAACACAAGGAGCACAAAAAGAAAGTGGAGTTTTCATTTCCTACAAAATGCGCAGTGGAGGGTGTTTTCCCTTAGGTTTATGGAAAGCTTGATTCAATCATTTTAAAGAGCTCAAAATGAAACTAAGATGTATAAATTCATTGTGATTATGGATCTCACTCAGCGCAGAACCAGCCTGCTCTAGAAAGCTCTGAAAGATCCCAGACTTCAAAAGCTACCAGATTAGGTCTCCCAGAATTTAACATCTCCTCAATGAGGTCACCTTCTCTGAAAAGGCTGTTTATTAAATTGTATTGCTTTATCTGCTTAAGGAAGTTGGCAGCCAAGGCACTCCCCTCCTTTCAGCACAGAACTAGGAGTAAACCCCACCCAATCTTCCATCTCCCACACTCACTCATTTGTGTATTCCAATTTCTCACTAGGAAGCATGGACCTATGTCCCTATCCTATACTTAACCAGTAAGGTTAAGTGGAGAAAATAAAGAACGTAGTCCATGAGAAATGTGTCCTGCCATTTGCTCCGGAGTTGGTGGCAGCTGCAACTTCAAATCTGAAATCAGGATCGAGCCCTTTTCTAGGTAAAGTACTAACTAAAAATGCACTGAGTTAAATTGGTAAAAAGCCTTGGGCAGGGGGAGGGAGTATTCTGAGTGCAACAGCAAGCAGACAGAGCAGATATTTCGGCAAGATACCCAGGCACTGACATGTGCACTTCAAAAACTCTTCTAGTTTGGGGGAAAACATTTTAATTATTAACCACAGACCTTTTGATAAACAGCACTAGAATTTTTATGCCTCTAACAGAAAGCTCTACAGAGCACATGCAGAATATATTTTTAACCTTCCTTTAGCCCTCAGTGGAAAAGTGTTTGTAGTCCAAACTGAAGGAAAAATAAAGTCAAGCCTTCTTCCTTTTTAAACGAAAAGGGGGAAGGAGAAACCCTTATCTAGGAATGAAACAAATGTATTGTTTCTTTTTTTGTGACATAAATTATCTCGATAAAAGAAAAACCAGTATGGATGTGGATCAAAGTGATCCAGTCTCACAAAGAACGGCTTTTATCAAATATGAATTGTAAAAATCAGTGTTGTAGAAAGAAAATACAGCCCTGTTTGAAGTAGTCACGTGGAAAACCTAATCTGGCCACAGAAGGCCAACCCCTATCAACAGGGAATTCAGATTATTACAGACTACTGCATCTCAGTTTAACAATTCATTCAGCCCCACAGGGATTCATTCAATTGTCACAAGCTCCAGGATGCCTTCCTTATGATAGAGCTACTTTTGGAATTAGCCTCAGCAGCCCATGAAAATATATCCCAGAGGTTTGTTTTCATACCCTGTTTGTAAAGTAAACTGCAGCTAGCCTAGCTGGGGCAAGAGAGCACAGATATGAACCATGTACCCTTTTGAATATTTCAAGAGCATTTACAGGGACAATGTCAGGGCTAGCGAGCTTAAAATTAGACCTGCCAACTTCATGTTGGCCCCCAGAGGTGCCTGTAACCCATTGCTCTGATCAGAAGGCTCCCTCTTCCCTTCTGAGCAACCAGGCAGTTGAAATTCCCAAGAGTTTCAGCAGACAGCAAAGAGGGATCAATTTTGCCACGAGAGGCAGGAGGGAGGGTTCAATCTGCAACGGCAACCAAGACCTACCCCTTGTGGGAGCGGGAGAAGAGGTTGCTGGCGTTTTAGATACTGCTGCAGCCTTGGCTTGGGAAGAGGAGAGATTTCATTTTTTAAAATGACAGGTTACACATGGAGATTCTCAGTACCCACAACATCCCATCGAGGGCCAGATCCTTAGGTGAGGGAAATGGGCCCTGCTTCATTGACTTAAGGTGTGCCCATGTGTACCAGGTGAGGATCTGACCTGTGCCCCTCAAATCTATTGTTTGTGAACGACCAAACAATCTGAACGCTGTGCCAGAGCCTTCTGGAGCCCAAGATGTCTAGTTCTGATGGGACATCACTTTACTGGGGCAACAAATGGCTTCTGGGTAACTTCTCCAAAAGTTCCACAAGGCAGACAGCTGCACACAAACTACAACTGTCCTGTTTCATTCCCAAGGAATAGAAAGAGGTGCCTCTGCTTAGCATACTTGCAAAGACAAGCCCTCAGATATCACCACGTATGGAAAGAACACAGTTGGTTTTACAGACAAGGCCCAGGCTGCGATAATTGCTTCTTGTAGGATGAAATTATTCCATAGCAGAAACTCAGCAAAGGAGAACAGCTGTTCTGCAAGGGGAAGGGTTTCTAATTTCACTAAGACCCAAATTCTGAATACATTATTGCAAAAAGCCTTATAAAACGTGTGTGTTATGTTTACAGGAAAGCTGAGCAGGTCTCTCCTGCACCTTCAGCTCTGCTTTGAAGTTCTCTACCTAGGAACATCTGCAAGATATTCCTAGTCTGTTCGTCTGAGTCTGTCTATGGCCCCAGTACCGTAATAACTGAGTGCCGCATAGACTGTAATATACTTATCCTCATACTCACGTCAGGCAGTATCCCCATTGTACAGATGGGGGACCAAGACACAGAGAGGCTAAGTGAGCTGCCCACTGTCACAAGGGGAGTCTGTGGCGGAGCAGGGGATTCGAACCCATGTCTCAAGTCCCAGGCTAGTGCTCTAACCACTGGGCCATCCTTCCTCTTAGTCAGGGCACCCGGAATTCTATGGCACTTAGAGGCTAGGTTGCAATAAACTTGTAAGTCGTGATGGCAGCCAAAGGACAGTCACTAGTGCCAACTTAGTGAATTCACACACACCCCTTATTCTAAATCAAACGGCCATTTCCCTCCTTTTAGTCAGGTCCAATGAACCAATCTCTAAAATATATTTACAGCATGAGTGTGACCTTGAACGCACCAAAAAATCTACTGTGCTTTCACACCAGTGGCAAAGCAGGCATAACACACTCGCAAATCAGAAGGTAGGGCTTTGTAATGGGGAAAATGACTCATACAAAGCGCAGGACAAGAGAGAATCAGGCCCAGCTGTGTTTTCCCCAAGACAGAGGGCAAAGGTCTCTTGGCAGGTTTGCACTGCCACTAGCAAACAATCATGCGCCAACCTTGCAAACACACCTGACCTTTTTGTCCTTCCTGTTTTCCAAAGAGCATTTATGCAAAGCATCAACGTAAGTGAAGAGCTAGTTAATTAATAAGCATTCCCCCCACTCTCTGTGCTCTTCGCTCACTCGGAGGTTTAAGTACATTGCCTGGCACTAAAGACCTTAGAGGAGAGAATTCTGTGCTAGATCAGTACAATTAGGCCAAAAAATATAAAAATTGTAGAGATTGAGGCAAGCGCACCAATACAGCCAACAAGCCCACAGGTACTGCAGCGGAAGCTACACTTCAGTCAGCTTTTACCCGAGGCCCAGGGTAAGTTGTTGCATTTCATGAATCCATGCACCGACATGGTTACACCATTTTCAGAAGCAGATCCAAGATCAAACTCTGCAGATGCACTCCTCGGCTGGAGACTGAAATCAAGGGTTTGTAACTCACATTTGGCTACAGGTGGAGGAGGGGTGGAATGGAGTACGTTCACAACCTTCCACTTCACAATGCTTCAATAAAATGGCTCTCAACCTTTTCCACAATGGGCCCCCAGCCCATCTAGCTGGGACCTTCATTTCTTCTACCGAGATGGGATGATGGGCAAGGCAGTGTGTGACCCCGCAGCTCTAAGGGAAGTCAGAGCCCACCAGCTAGGGCACTACAAGGTCACTTCCGCACAAGCATTCCTCATTATTCTTAGTGTAGACAGGACACTGGTAGCTACTCGTGTTGTAAGCCATGTCATCCAGACCTGTTCTGGGCAGACCCAGCCAGCACAGCGGCTACAGCACCAGTGGCCTGCTCTTTGCCAGTGCTCCCACCGGCACTTAGGCAGTGGCGGGAAAGTTAAAAGAAAAATGCACAGTCCAGGAGATTTTGTTGACATGGTAGCGTGCCATGAAACACTCTTTTCTCAGTCAACAGAGAATGTGCATGCGTCTCTGCCCCTGCCTGCCAAAGGAGCAGTTGGCCAGAGGTCGGGGATTGTCATGGCATCAGGGTACACATCAAACTAGTCTATCATGCAGCTGTGATGAGAGGGCATCTGTACTGCGAGCCATGCCAATGCTTTCCAGAAGAGCAGCAGGTTTGGACTGTGGCAGCAAGAGAAAGTGAATGTGTGAGTATTGGAGACAGGAGAAAGTTACACATGACTGAACCAGTGTCTCCTCAATCCAGGTAGGTTGGGGCTAAACAAATACAAGTATTCAGTTTGGTTAAAAAGAGGAGGTTTTTTAGCTTGTGGGGGTTTTTTGGATTTGTTTTTTTAAGGGTTGCCTCTGATTCTCCATTGCCCTACGCCTTGCGCCCTCATTTTCACTTGTGCAAAATGGATACAAACACTGGCATTTTGATTTGGTCTTGTTTCACTCTCAATTTGCACAGGTGCAGGATGACAAAGAATCTGACACTTTGTGCTTCATTATGTTGTAATTCCAGTTAAGGCAGTTTGTTTTAATTGAAACATATCCTTTGTAGCCTTTGCAACCCGGACATTGCTGGGTCATGAGAACCTGAATGCTGTGACCTGGTTTTCACTGCCCAAGGCAGGTGAAGTGCAAGACATAAAGAGAGTATGAATGGGGAAAAGAAAACTAGATTGTTTAAATTCTAAAACCTTTCAGCAATCTCAGGTGTTCTTAGTAACAGCTCATAATATATTACAAAGAAATACCCTCCTTTTTCATCCACAGAACATCTCTGGAATTGATTTGCACAACTGGAATCCAGGACAAATTGCAATGTGAGTGGGCAACATGAAAGTGACAAGTTTCATCTGTGTCCCCTGAGGATCTCATGCCCATTTACTGCAAGGTCACCATACTGACACACAGCAGCAGACTTCCCAAATAAGTGCTCCATGTCAAACCTGACCAGCATTTGCGAGATGGGTGAGTGGCAACATTTCAGGGGCACAGTTCCGCCTTAAAGACATGCCAAACACACTTTGATAACAGCAACCAACCCCTGGTGCATGAGAATGTCAAATCCATGTGTGCAGGTATACACATATGTTTCTAACTACACAAAAGACAAATCAGATCATCTAGGAAATTCTCGCTGAAAATGTACCTCCTTTGGAGTAAGCACTGGGACAGTTTTTAAAGTAAAAACTGATATGTACAGCACCTGTCTTTATGAAAAGCAGCCCCCATGCCCACTTTGGAAATCTATGATAGATAAACCTCAGTCATCCAGCAGAAATCAGATTACAGAATAATCGCTTAAATTTGTCAACTGTTTTGCCCTTTATTTTTCAGCTAGTAGGACTTATCTTTTTTTTTTTAACCACAACATTGGCATAAGAAACCATTTTGTTTCTTAAGTCTTTAAGAAGTTTGCTCCCATATTGAGGCTTCATAATCGTCAGCCTGTGCCCAGAGAAATATTTTAAACCTGTGATAAAGCCATGTGTCAAGGCAGTGGTGAGAGCACCTCACACAATCTTAGCACAACAAAACTATTCCCAGCTACTCTAAAGGACTAGCCCCTGGCCTGATAACATTATGCAATTTCCTACATCAAGGGTGGATGTTTCAAAACAGTTTGACCAATTGCCCTTTGCGTCTCTCCCTGGCCCTTGTCACAAGAGCTCTTACTTTAATTTTAGTTTAAAGGCTAAGTTAACTTGCAGCGTAGGAATGTCTGTACCACTCCTCTCCTATTAAAGACTTAGTGTTCATAACGGCATATTGAACGGAAGTGCTTAACCTCTGCTCTGGATACAGGGATGAATAGGCTCTTTATACATCCTCACAAGCCCAAGATGAGAGCAAGCACATTTCACGTTTATCCCACAAGCCCTTGGTTCATTTATTTCTCACTATTGTCTTTCCTCAGAAAGCACCTTCATGTGCAGTTTATACAGGGAGGAAGGGAGTTCCTATGCCCCTGTGCTAAAGAACAACTCAGAACAGGCACTTTTACTGCATTTCAGAGGAGGAAAAAGAGTTTCTGCATTCCAAGTTGTTGCTGCAAATAATATCCTTGATGCAATCAGGGTGGGGAGGCCAGGAGAAGAGGCGTTCATAGTCTAAAGTCTTATCTTTCCTGAGTGTAAAGGTTATTTATGATACTGATGTGCCAGCTAGGGATGTAAATACCATTTCAAAGATTAAAAAATATTTTGTTTAAATGGTCAACCGATTAAGCAGCTGGGGCTGATCCCGCCAGCCAGCATGGCTTGGGATGGGGCTGGGCCAGGGGGTTAACGATTAAGGCAGGCTAATCAGTAAGACTAATGCTTACTGGTTAACCAGTTAACATTTTAACATCCCTAGTGCCAGTCTCCTCCCAACTCAAGGTAGCAGCTTTCTGATTTGAAGGAAGGAAGCAGTTTTTGTCGGACTGGGAAAGGAAAGCCTGCAAAGTGCAGTTCCTCATTCTGTCACTCCACACTGCAAATCTACAACATGCTTCTCTTGGAACACTGTCTCCAGAGAAGGAAAGAGATGCCATGAAACGGTCACAGGGTCAGCAGATCCACCCATAGAGACTCTAATGCTGATAATTTTACATCTAATTTGATTGCAGCTTCTATTTCAGAAAACTCGAGAGAGCTAGGTTCTGGCATAATAAAGAGCAATACTTATCTAGCTCACTGCTCTCAGGACTTGATCGAGTTTAGAGGAAAGAACGTAATTGTGTTTGTGAGCACAGCCACTTCATTTGCGGCCACAAGGTCAGAGACACTTAGCTCTGCTTTGACTCTCAGACAGATATGGATAGCTAGCTACATCATGGCAGATTTTCTTAAGCAAACAGATTTTCAGGCCCACACCACATAGGATCCTAAAGCACTAGTTAATATGTCCCATAACCCTAAAAATAAATCAATAAATCAAAGAGGAGGAGGGGATCTTCACTTCAGTAATATTAGGAGATGTGGGGTTCAATTCCCAGCTCCATCACAGACTGTGTCACCCTGGGAAAGTAACTGCCTCTCTCTAGGCCTCAGTCTCCCTTCTGTAAAATGGGGGTAATGATCCTTACTTTTCCCCCACCATCAGGTCTGTTCTGCTATTTAGATTGCAGGCTCCTGGGGCCAGGACCATCTCTTAGTCTGCGTCTGTGCAGCCCTCAGCACAACATGGCCCCAATCTCCCATCGGGGTGTCTCGGTGCTACCGGAATACAAATAATTTCTCCATGGTTTTCAGGAACCCCATTTTCATTCAAGACAGTTTTGTGATATTCTATCAGCTGTTGCCAGAAGTCATAGAATCATAGAACATCAGGGTTGGAAGGGACCTCAGGAGGTCATCTAGTCCAATCCCCAATTAAATCATCCCAGCCAGGGCTTTGTCAAGCCTGACCTTAAAAACCTCTAAGGAAAGCGATTCCACCACCTCCCTAGGTAACGCACTGCAGTGCTTCACCACCCTCCTAGTGAAAAAGTTCTTCCTACTATCCAACCTAAACCTCCCCCACTGCAACTTGAGACCATTACTCCTTGTTCTGTCATCTGCCACCACTGAGAACAGTCTAGATCCATCCTCTTTGGAACCCCCCTTCATGTAGTTGAAAGCAGCTATCAAATCCCGCCTCATTCTTCTCTTCTGCAGACTAAATAATCCCAGTTCCCTCAGCCTCTCCTCATAAGTCATGTGCTCCAGCCCCCTAATCATTTTTGTTGCCCTGCGCTGTACTCTTTTCAACTTTTCCACCTCCTCCTTGTAGCGTGGGGCCCAAAAACTGGACACAGTACTCCAGATGAGGCCTCACCAATGTCGAACAGAGGGGAATGGTCACGTCCCTCAATCTGCTGGCAATACTCCTACTTATACAGCCCAAAATGCCGTTAGCCTTCTTGGCAACAAGGGAACACTGCTGACTCATATTCAGCTTCTTGTCCATCGTAACCCCTAGGTCCTTTTCTGCAGAACTGCTGCCGAGCCACTCGATCTCTAGTCTGTAGCGGTGCACGGGATTCTCCCTTCCTAAGTGCAGAACTCTGCACTTGTCCTTGTTGAACCTCATCAGATTTCTTTTGGCCCAATCCTCTAATTTGTCTAGGTCCCTCCATATCCTATCCCTACCCTCCAGTGTATCTACCACTCCACCCAGTTTAGTGTCATCTGCAAACTTGCTGAGGGTGCAATCCACACCATCCTCAAATCATTTATGAAAATATTGAACAAAACCAGCCCCAGGACCAATCCTTGGGGCACTCTGCTTGATACCGGCTGCCAACTAGACGTGGAGCCATTGATCACTACCCATTAAGCCTGATGATCTAGCCAGCTTTCTATCCACCTTATAGTCCATTCATCCAGCCCATACTTCTTTAACTTGCTGGCAAGAATACTGTGGGAAACCATATCAAAAGCTTTGCTAAAGTCAAGGAATAACATGTCCACTGCTTTCCCCTCATCCACAGAGCCAGTTATCTCGTCATAGAAGGCAATTAGATTAGTCAGGCATGACTTGCCCTTGGTGAATCAATGCTGACTGTTCCTGATCACTTTCCTCTCCTCAAAGTGCTTCAAAATTGATTCCTTGAGGGCCTGCTCCATGATTTTTCCAGGGACTGAGGTGAGGCTGACTGGCCTGTAGTTCCCAGGATCCTCCTTCTTCCCTTTTTTAAAGATGGGTTTCAGAGGAACAGCCGTGTTAGTCTGTATTCGCAAAAAGAAAAGGAGTACTTGTGGCACCTTAGAGACTAACCAATTTATTTGAGCATGAGCTCATCTGATGAAGTGAGCTGTAGCTCACGAAAGCTCATGCTCAAATAAATTGGTTAGTCTCTAAGGTGCCACAAGTACTCCTTTTCTTTTTAAAGATGGGCACTACATTAGCCTTTTTCCAGTCATCCAGGACCTCCCCTGACAGCCATGAATTTTCAAAGATAATGGCCAATGGCTCTGCAATCACATCCGCCAACTCCTTTTGCACCCTGGGATGCAGTGCATCCAGCCCCATGGACTAGTGCTCGTCCAGCTTTTCTAAATAGTCCCGAACCACTTCTTTCTCCACAGAGGGCTGGTCACCTCCTCCCCATACTTTGCTGCCCAGTGCAGTAGTCTGGGAGCTGACCTTGTTTGTGAAGACAGAGGTGAAAAAAGCATTGAGTACATTAGCTTTTTCCACATCCTCTGTCACTAGGTTGCCTCCCCCATTCAATAAGGGTCCCACACTTTCCCTGACCTTCTTCTTGTTGCTAACAAACCTGTAGAAACCCTTCTTGTTACTCTTAACATCCCTTGCTAGCTGCAACTCCTGGTGTGATTTGGCCTTCTTGATTCACTCCTGCATGCCTGAGCAATATTTTTATACTCCTCCCTGGTCATTTATCCAACGCTCCTTAAGTGGCAGCCAAGCTTTCCAACAGTCTAGTCCCGTTGCTGACCAGAAAGACACTTCTGCCATCAATGTGACAATGCAGTGGCTGGCTATTTCTATGGAGATAAAATAAGCCTTCTTAGACTCCTCTGAGTCACAGCCTGCTAGCTCTGGACAGCTCTTAGGATTGACAGTTCACTACTGAAGAGTCTGAAGAGTCCTGCCAGCCTACAGGTTGCCTAGCAGGAGAACTGTGCAAATGGAGCCGCAAAGTATCAAATGCTGCTGTGCTACAAGATGGGCTGAGTCAAATGGTCCGTCCTAAACCTTGTCAATTCCTTGGTCCTCTCCTCCCAAAGACAGAATCAGAAAACCAATCCAGAACACCACATTTCATCCCGCTCCAAAAGCGGAAGCAATCCCCAATTCATCCATGGCTTCCCCCATTTGTGGGCTACCGTTCATGCCCTGCATAAAGGTTACTTCAAACCCATTACATATCATTACACAAAAAACAAACCTATGCAACGTATTCTCTCTCTCTCTCATATACACACACACACACACACACACAGAGCCTCTCTGGAGACCAGTTTACAAATCTAATGCCCTGACACATGATTCAAGCTTAGTTTGTCACGAGAGCAACTGAGAAAGGAAAAGGCCAATGGCAACACCTGTTTTAATTTAGGCAAGAATAAGAACATGCAATGAACAACGAAGGCCAGCCAATGTTAAGTGGATGCTATAACAGAATATGATGTTTGCTGCATGCGAATGGCAGATTTCCTTAGCGAAGCCC
Organism: Lepidochelys kempii; assembly: GCF_965140285.1. Taxonomy (NCBI): domain Eukaryota; kingdom Metazoa; phylum Chordata; order Testudines; family Cheloniidae; genus Lepidochelys; species Lepidochelys kempii. The sequence goes on along the minus strand of NC_136402.1, from coordinate 1,353,594 downwards.
CAAAAGTCTCAGTGAGAAAGAAAGGTTTCACCAGAGGCTTTAGAAAGGAAGAGGGGTCATGCAATGGGAAGACAAACACCGTTCACACATCAGTGGCAGAGCCACAAACAGAACCGAGGTGCCCTGACTCCAGTCCAATGCTTTAATCGCTGAACCATGCTGCCACGGGAAGCAATTCACCAGTTACCTGTCCGCTGCCCTCCCCTGCACCACAGGACATAACGTGATTAAAGCACATACTACCTAGCTAATTGGCATCACCTTTAAAGTGCGCCATATGCTTTTCACCCCACCCACACACCCCGTATTACCCAGGGGAATGATGAGATGTCGGTTGGGTTGCTAGAGACAGCTGCTGAGTAAGGACCTCATCCCACAGTGATGTCCATTAACGCAAAGGCAGAGTACATTGCGGGATCAAGAGTTAAAGAGCTACACCATTTGCTACCAAACACTTGCTGAAACTTAGAGTCCAGTCTAAAGCATTTGCAAAAGCGCCATGGATATTTTCTTGAATGAGGGTGCCTCTAACTGGCTGGCTCATGAGACTAATTACAGATTGAAAATTATCTGCATTTTCAGGAGACGGAAGCCCATGACAAGACAGCCTATTACACAGTTTGATTTTCTGCCTCACTCTGCGTTTCCTCCTGCAACGTTTGCTAGCTCAGTGGCTCCTTTACGCAGCTTTGGTATAAAGACTGAGCATTTAAAAATAATATATATCTTGCCTCTAATTCGCCATTACTTGGAAAAGCGAGGAAGCCTCCCAATTGCTGTAAATAAGCATGAGGTGACTGCAGTCAAGGGGAATCCAGAAAAAACAAAACAGTAGCTGTTTGGGTTAATCATCATCTCGTGGGGCACAGCAGCTGTACGTTCATATTGCTGTGCTCATCATACTGAAGAGGAAGCACCTCACGTTTGACACATGGAATTCTTGTTTCTGGCAGGTATGCACTAAAAGGGACCCACTGCATCACAATGAGGCTGATGTCAGTGGGTGGCCTGTGCATGTAAGAGAAGGTTATTTTGGGGGCTGAGAGAAACTCACTCAGTGCTGATGGCCATTCTGATTCAGACCAAGAGATCGGACTGCTGTAACGTTCTCCATGGTGCCATGTACGCACCATACCTGAAGCAGAATGCTGCAAAGAGTTGCACATCCGGACCACATTAGACAAGTGCTTTGTGATATGCATCAGCTTCCAATAAGCTTCCAAGTGGAATGAAAGGTGCTGGATTTAGCCCTAAAGAACGGTTACCAACCTTTGCATAAGCATGGCTCTTCAAGCGGGGTTTCTATTCATATTCCACTCTCGCTCCATGTGAACCCAGGTGCTCATGACCAGAACCTTTTGTCCACTGGGGCTGCGCCTATGCCACCCTCGTACCCCTGCTCCCTGAGTACAAAGGGTGAAGCAGGCCCAATCACCCCTCAGTTCCTTCATCAACACAAAATCCAGGTGTTATCAGAGGCCACAGTAGCAGGGAAGGAAGGTGGGTCCACTCTTAGTGACTCAAACTGTAACCTGACAGGTATGAGGTGGGCACACAGGTAAATCAGACAGTGATCAGAAGGCAGTCATCAGACCTAGAGGTCTCTAGAGGGAAGAGTATTTTGTAAGTGTGTGTACCAATCCCCAGGTAGCTGACCTACAAACTTCAGAGATGGCCACACGGATGGTGCTGGGGCTCTAGTTGCATGAGCCGAGAGCCTGCCTAGCAGTCTAGACAAGCTAGCTGATAAGTTTAGTGCAGTCAGTCAGAGGTCCATTTGGAAAGCCTTGGGAATGAAAAGCTTGACCCCTTACCCTATCCGCAAAGTAATAAACAACTTTGAATCGTTTGATTCTACCAAGGTAAAAGGAGAGCGCCCTGAGTGCATCTAAGGTCTGAAGCCTGACTCCCCTTGACTGGTGTGTGGTTTACAGAAGAACACTGGTAAATGTTCCATCTCTTTTAGAGGGAAGTCAAAGATCCCATTAGGTAAAAATGTCGGATAGGCCTGTACGGTAACTTTGTCCTATGGAAGACAACGTATGGTGGGGCCTTCCATGACATACTTGCCACTGAAACAAAACACAGAAAGCAGCAGAACTGCTGCTCCAGAAGCGGGGGAAGCCCTGGCTCTCAGACAAATGAAGGAAGAACTGGGCATCGCTCTCCTTTCTTTCTGAAGAATTAGAAAATGAGACGAAAAACCCTTACCCCTGAATGGAGGCAGAAACTCTTCTGTCACCCCAAGAGACAGAAGTGAGTCCACTTCCTGTTGCGATAGGCTCTCATGAGAGGGGACTTGCAGGAGGACAGGGAAGAGGGCTGGGGGACTCTGGAACTGGAGCCAATGTCCCACCTCAATTATTTCCCGCACCCAGTGGCCCAGACAATAAAATAACCGGTCTCCAAATGAGGTAGAAAAAGGGTGGATTCAGAAGTGAGTCATGTGGTCCTCAACCACACTGTCCAACTGGCGAGGAAGAAGCTGAGGGGCTTCGTTTATGAAACTGCTGTTTCTATGAAATTCCAAAAGCTGTTGAGGAACCTGCCTACAACGTGTCTGCTATCTACCCAGTCTTCTTCTAGGCTGTGGAGTCTAAATACCTAGAGAACACAGAGGCCCAGGAGTCCTTCAAGGAACACCCCCTCCTCTGTTTTATTGCTGAACAGCTCAGTACCACCAGTTGTGTTCTGCACCTCCCTGGGGATTCCCAAAGATTGTAGACACGGTGACCTCTCTCATTACAACAGAAGTTGCCACAGATCTTGCAGCGATATCGGAGGCATCAGTCGCTGCCTGGAGGGAGGTTCGTGCCACTAGCTGCTCCTAGGCATTTATGCTCATCTCTAGATTCCTGATGGCGCTTGTTCGCAAACTCGCTCACCTTATGCCAGTGAAGGTAGTCATACCTAGACAATAATGCCTGGTAGCTGGCAATTCTGAGCTGGAGTCTGGCAGGAGTAATCCTTTCTCCAGAACAAGTCCAGACGTTTAAGTTCTCTCTCTGTAGGCACTGTCTTGGCTCCCCGTTGTCTAGATCCTACTTGTGTAGCTGTTGCAACCAGCGAACCAAGCACTGGACGTGTGTAAAAACATTCAAAACTAGATGAAGGTACCTGATACCATTTGTCAGCTTTCCTGAATGTACAAGGAGCTGGTGCTGGCATCAGCCACAGGTGTTGTGCTTGGCCAGCAAACCCTAGTTGATTGGCATTGCCAACCTCTCTGGCATCAAGGAGTGGAGAATATCCAGAAGCTTATGGGATTTCAAAAGGGATTTCCAGAGCATCTGCCAGCCTTCGAGTCAAGTCTTGAAGAGTTTTCTTTTTGTCAGAAGGGAGCCATGACTTCACTGGGCCATGAAGGAGAGAGAGCAGCTGGAATGAGTTCTGCCAGCTGATGGTGGCAGTTGCTCAGACTTGGCGCAAGGTCTTTGGGGCTGATGATGGTGCTGCACCCTACAGGATCTTACTGGAGTTACTCTTGAAGGAGCCATGGAGAAGGGTCTCTGTCAGGTATAACCCCTACAAGATCCAATCTGCCCAGGGTTGAGAGCTTTAGGAGATAGGAGCAGGGTGCCACTGTGGGGTACCAAAGGGATTGTCTCCCTCCAACACCCTTTGCCTGCAAGAGTAAAAGGACCTAGAATCCCTCTCAGATGAGATGGAGCCATAAGCAGAATGGGATCCTGGACAGCATCCAGGAGCAGCTCTCCTACTACCCTCAGAAGTGGAGTGGAAGACTTTATCTTTGAGTTTCTGTAGGGGTTGCTGGATGTGTTATAGGGAGCTCCCTTACCTGTGCTTCAGAACCATTCAGCACCAGTGTCCAGCCAGCAGCTGCTATCAAAGGGTGAATCCTCACTGCAGGTGTTAATAGCAGCCTCTCAGGAAGCACCAACGCCTTGAAGGCACTCGGTACCAAGAAGGTCGTTACTACGAATGGCCTGTGTGATGGGGCACTTGCCCCACATTGGGCTCTAAGGGGTTAATAAAGCCCTTGGGAGGCTGCACAGGAGGCAGCCAATCAGAGAGGGGCTGTGAGGAGCAGCCAATCAGGGCCGGGCTGGCCCATATAAGAAGGGCTGCAGAGCAGCTTCAGTCAGTCACTCCCTGGAGCTTGAGGAGGGAGGACTGGCTGTCTTGCAGACTGAAGGCAGCAAACTCCCTGGACCGAGCAGTGCTGCTGGCAGAGACCCAGGGAGCTAAAGGCAGCTCCTGGTGGGCTGCAGAGATCTGCAGGCTGAGGCAAGGGCAAAGAGGGTGCTGGGGCTGCAGGGAAGTGGCCCAGGGAGATCTACAGAGGACTCGGAGGGGACGCAGCAAGTGGTGGCCATCTACAGGGTCCCTGAGCCGAGATCCAGAGTAGTGGGTGGCCCGGGTCCCCCCATACCCCTGCAGAAGTGGCCGGACAGATATTGCAGAGCCCCCAGAAGCGGGAAACCCAGAGCGTAACATGGCTGGAGGGCTGTGTCACTGAAGAGGTCCTGGGAGTGACATGCTTCCCAGAGCAGAAGTGATGGTGGCAAGGCACTGCCAGAAGAGGGTGCACTGGCAAGAAAAGCTAATCCCGGTGACAGCCAGCAGGAGGAACTGGAGTGGTGAGTCGCACCCTGTCACAGCCTGTTGGAGTAAGAGGCGCCGAAGGTGTAGGTATTGAGGTCAGTGCCAGCACTAGGTGCCCTGTTGACAGCACCGCTGTTCCTGATGCAGACGCAGCTTGAAGCTGCTCCTTAGCTGGTACCGAAGCTCAGCGACCAGAGTCCTTAGGGTCTTTTTGTATTATGGGGTATTTTAGCCATGGGATGGGCACCCAGCAGATGGGGTGGATGCTTATAACTATATTTCAGAGTCCATAAAAACAGAGCAAATTTGCAGCTGCCAGTAAAAATTACTAGAATATCCATGAAGCACCAAAGGGCAGTTTCTTGTAGAATCTTTTGAAACTGTTATATCCAAGGAAGTAAGATGTGCCTGTCAGATTTAAAAGGCACAGATTTACTCCTGCCTTAAACACTAGTGTAAAGACTTTATAGGAACATAAAGACTTTTCTTCCTTGAATCTCAAAGTGCTTCTCAATGAAGCTACACAACTGACTCTGACATGGTTCTCGCCTCATTTTAAAAGGGGAGTGAAGAGACTAAGAACTCAGGTGGCCCGAATCCCAGCCCTGTTTTGTCTGCAGCAGAGCTCCCATTCACTTCCTCACCAGCTCAGCCATGTCCTGGGTTCACCCAGAGCCAGAGTACCTGGGGCAACGCAGACCAGACACGCCAAGAAGGAAATCTGCCTGACAAAGCTCTTTTATATGCCTTTAATTTTTCTGGGTATGAATGCTGCTGCCTGAAGTCTGACCTGAGCTTTGCATACAGACACAAAGGGGGTGAGGGGGGCGGTGCACCAGCTGGCAAAAGTCAGATGCAGGTAAAAGCCAACCCAGAATAAAAACCACAGTCAACAGCTAATACTGCAGCCTCCAAACAGAGAATTAGCAAGGTAATTAAACTAAAAGGTTCATGATTTTGAGATTAATTAGGGTTGGTTAAAGCCAAATAATCCCCACTGCTGAGCAATCAGGATGCCATTAATTTTCTTCTTATAAAAGAAAATACATCAAACAGATGGTCAAACATCAGAGCTACAATAAGGAAGAAAGCCATAATTCAGGCCAATCAGGAGAACACTGGGAAAGGACATCGCACCCACTCCGCAGAGAGGCACAACACAGCCCAGAGGCTATTCATTCATATTTCTTCAAACTGAGCCTGGGATTAGAAAACTAGACCTCCATCTATTTATCTGATGGAGACAGTGTAATTGGAGATAACCCAGCATTCATGTTGGGTGTCAAACTAAATTAAAAACAACATACATCAACTGGTTTGTAACTATGGGCAGATTCATACTTGTCCAATTCTGGAGGCAGATCAACTGGAATATCCAATTACTGTAATTTTAAGATTCCTTGAACAGCAGCAGCTCCTGGCCCTGGAGGAGGAAATGCAGCAACTAATCTAGATGCTCAATAGGCTTTGGCCTGAGTTGCATAGATTTTGAAAGCCAAAAGGGACCATTATGACCACCTAGCCTGGGCTCCTGCATAACCCAGACCAGAGACCTACACTCACGGATTCTTGCAACCTGCCCATACCTTGAAGGTGAGCTAGAGCAGATATTTTAGAAATATGAAGTTCAGTGGGAGTTAGACCCATTTGAAAAACTCAGCCACACTGTTTCGGAGGTGTGAGAGGGGCACACTGACCTCGCCTTGTTAAAGCCAGGGGAAACCTTCCCTTAGATATTTTTTCTTATGGGAGTCAACTGATGATGGCACAAGACAGAAGCAGATGAGGAAATGTCGTCTATTAAATAACCTTGTTCCTCTAGTTCGCCATTTAATTAAAATCTGTCCATCTCCAGGATAAGAAATACTGCCTATTAAATTGTCAGAGAACTCTGAGCCATGGGCTGCCTGCTAATGCCTACGTTCCCGAGTGTACTTCCACTAACAGAATACCAATTGAGAGAGAGAGAGGCTGATGTCCACTCCCTCCCCCACACACAACACATAGGAAAAAAGACAGTCAGCCAACCGCATTAGTCTACATTAAACTGAACACCATGGAAGGTAGAGTGCATGCAGAAATATTTCATAGAGGTATCGCAGAGTTTCAAGAAAGCAAGGAGAATCTCTGGCTCAGCAAACAGCATGAGCTGCAACGTGCACAATGGGGCTAGTGAAGGATGGAGTGCAAGGTTTTGTTGATTTAAGGTTATGTTTATTTCAGCTACCTCATACCCCTCATTTCTTAGGAGCTCTCCCACGTGACAAGGCAGTGCCGACTGAATTGCCAATCTGGTCTCAAAGAGGCGTGCAGGCACATAAGATAGCAGTAGATGAATGGAATAGGCACACATACAAGTGAGTGGGAGCCTGTTCCAATATCTTATTATTTGTATTAAAGTACCACCTACAGGCCCCAGATGGGATCGGGGCCCCATTATGCTAGGCATCATGTGTATACAAGGTAAGAGACAGTCCCTGCCTCAGAGATCTTACAGTCTAAACAGACAAGTCAAAGGAAGAATTGTTATCTTCATTTTACAGATGGAGAGCTGAGACTCAGAGTGGTTAAGGGACATGCCCAAGGGCGCCCCATGGATCATTTAACAGAGCTGGGACTAGAACCTAGGTCTCCTGACTCCCCATGCCCTGCCTGTCAGCATGGTGTGCTTACAGAAGACAAGCTCTTCAGGGCAGGGACCAATTACATTTGAGACTTCACCACCTGTATACTAAGCCACTATACAAATATACTGAGACTTCTGTTGTTATAGCAGGTATGTGGTGTTAGAGGCTGGTAAGATTAGCTGATCCATTATCCTAACGCATTCTTATTGTGCAATAGGTACATTAAGGAAAACAGACTTTGTTTGAACAGCAGCTTCTTCACAAAGCGAACTAGCAAGGTTTCATTTTTATGTTTTAGAAAGAAGCCCGTACGATAGAGTCAGAAAAAACCTCAAAGGAACAGCAAGCGATAAGCTCCCAAGTACATGAGAGAAGTGTTTTTGCTACCCAGGCAGTGCAACGCCTGGCAGCACCAGTCTCAACAGGGCATTTGTTAACATGTGGGCTCTCTGGATGGACGACATACCGTAAGTCTGTAACCAATTCCGATCAACAGAACACAGAGGGAACCCCAAAAACAGGTTTCAAAAGGCAGCTATTTCCAAAGGAACAGTGTAAAGTGACTGGATTAGAACCCTGGTGGTAATCCCAAGTAACGGTTCCTGTTGAGTTTGTGACTATTCGGCAGGGATCAGTGTCTGAAAGTTTGAACAGGCAGAACATTCCAGAGAAGAGCTTACCAGGCAACAATGGCTTTTCCTGGTAGGTGTGCTGGGCTATCACACGTCACACTGGTGGGAAGAGCACGGCCTGGAAACTAAACTAGAGAACGTCAGCAAAGAGAGCCTTTTACCTCTGCATTACCAAGGGGCCAAGGCCAAAGCGTTTGGACTGCACTTCCTTCCGTGGAATTGGCTACATACAGACCTACACATCCAGGGTTTCCCCTGTGGCACAGTAACTGGCTAGATTCTGGCTAGAACTGTGATCTCCATGGGAAACTCCAAAATTTTACCAAAAAAGTGTTCTGTGTCAGAATGAAATGCAGAATATTCTAGATTTCCCACAGCAGGGAAACCACTTTTTAACAGGGTTTGGAAATCACTGACACCCCCCCCCCCCCGTCATTAGAAAAAATCTGAAATAAAATTGAGGCTCAGAGCCCAAGCAAAAAGCAAGAATTTCTCAATGCAGCGTACACTTGGTAAGAAGCTACGTAGACTCAGTTGATGGGCATTTTAGTGCATCAGCCAGCTCACAAAAGGGGTTTCCTAAAATGCTCACTAAATGAATATCCTATAGGTGCAGGAGTGCCATCGTCCGCTGGGTCAAAACTTGAGGAAACTCTGAATTCAAAGAAAAATAAAAACAAAACATAAGTCCATGGCAATAGGAAAAGATATGGGCCAGTTAATTTTAGGGTAACAACATTAAAAGGGGCTCTAGAAATATCACAGAGTTTGGGAATGGTTAAGTAACCCCATCCACCCAACATGCAACAGCATCAACCATTCAAGGATGCCAAAGCATTGCATACAGAAAGAGTTTGGCCTCCCAGCTGCTGCCGAGGTGGGTCCTGTTCCCCATGTAACAGGCAGGAAAACTGAGGGTACATCTACACTGCAAAAAAACACCCAACAAAAAACACCCTATAGCAGGAAATCTCAGAACCAGGTCAACTGACTCGGGCTCACACAACAGGGCTAAAGATGTAGTGTAGACATTCCCACCCAAGCTGGAGCCCGGGCTCTGGAACCCAGCAAGGGGTGGGGGGCCTTTCCTGAGCCCAGGATCCAGCCTGAGCAAGAATGTCTACGCTACTATTTTTAGCCCCACAGCACAAGCCCTGCAAGCCCCGGTCATTTGAGCCAGGCTCTGAGACATGCTGCCTCAGGGTTTTTTTCTTTGTAGTGTAGCCAAACCCTGAGGGACAGAGAAGGGAAGGGTGTGAAAAACCCACCCCAAGTGACATAGTTATACCAACATAACCACTTGTGTAGACAGCACTAGGTCAAGGAGAGAGAGCTTCTCCCACCAACACAGCGACCACCTGTCAGAGAGGTGGATTACCTACACTGACAGGAGCTATGGGGGGCATTGTCCCCCCCTCCCCCAAACTGGATACATCACAGAGGTGACGCATGGGAAGGGGCCAGATTTCGCCCTTCTATTTGGCCCTGCTTCCTCCCTACAGAGGAACGTTCGGGGCGTGAGCAGCAATGCCAGGCGCTGTGTGTCCAGATCAGTTTCCCCACATGGGCTGCCTAAGAGCAGCTCCTGACCCTCACAGCAGAGCTCCAGCTTGGGGTCGTTTCAGTTTTACTAGCATATAAAATAAGAGACTTGCCCCAGAAACACAGTTGTCTAGACATAGGGGCCACTTTCTAATCAGCACCGGTAACACTGTAGCAAGTGAGTACAAGCTCTGAGGTGCATCCCAAGTGCTGGGCAGCGTTGAGCATTGACTGACCAGAGAAGGTTGAATGGGAGTGGAGCATGCTTAGGCACAGGGCAAAGAGGACAGGTTTTAGCGATGGATTGGTTTGGTGTGTGCATCACAAGTTTGTGTATCTCTCAAACCAGGGAGGCGTGATTCATAGTTACATGAAAGTGCTTGGTTCTGTTTATTTTTATGCCAATGTTGATTTTTAAATGGTAGCTAGTAAACATGGCGAATAATTAAGTTAAAACAAAAACTAAGGTGATTAAATAATGAACGTAAACAGTATTTGTAATTTCAAGTACACTGTAATTTAAGTACCACTAACAATTGGTAAATCCAGAAATTAGAGCTATACCTATTATAAATAGTATTAAGCCCCTCCCCAAGGGAAACGTCAAACTACACCTATGGACGCAGTTCTATCCATCCAAAAGTGCTTATACCAGAATAGTTTATTCTCTGACAGGAAGGGGAATAAGCGATAGCAGCGTAAGGTACCTTTATCCTGATAGAGCTGCACCCACACTGTGGGATGTCCCAGTGTAACTACATTGATAAAGAAATCCACCCCCTCACTAAAATAGCTATTGTAGAGCAGGCTGGGTGTGTGCACTGTGCCTTGCACACCAGGACTCTGCTCAAGGCACTACTGCAGCAGAAAAATTAAGACTAGTGGAAAGTATAGACTAAGGATAACGTCAACAGGCAGGCGTATAACTGATGGCAGAGCGACAACCAACCTCCATCACCATTTCAGTACTACAGAGGCAGAGTTCATTCAGATGGCTCAGCTTTCTTTTCCCCTTTCGTATAACCGTAACCAAGATAGGAGCCTTTTTACTTGCCTCCGCACATTCTCAGCCCCCACCATCTGTAACAGCGTTAGTTAGTAAACAGCCGGGCTCACTGTTCTTTTGGTGCCTGCGCAAACAGGTCAGCGGACGAGGCAAGTGTTGTTATGGAATTGAAAACAAGTCGGCACCTCAACAGTGCACCTCTGGAGGGGTTTCTGATGCAGCCTGTTGAAACACAGCCCTGCAGAGAAAAGGGGATAAGGCAGGAGGGCTGAATGGCATGTGTGAAAACAAGTATCAGCCCAATGTTCAAAACTGGGAGACAAGTGTGAAAGCTGTCAGGACTAAACAAACAGCGCCACAGCACATTAGCTGCCGCAGGTCAGATTACTCCAAAACGCGGCTAGGAGTATGGCACAAATGCACCGTTATTATTTCGGCTCAGCCTGATTCGCAAGGGGACACTCAGACTCCAGCATTAAGCTCACGTTCTGCAGGATTCTAGAATTTAAAGCAGCACATATATCCTCTTCCAAAAAGTGTCATATTAAAGCAATTTGCTCATTACCAAAACAGGCTGTTGAGCACCACTCCCACAGTCTCCAGGTCACTGATTCAGATCCAGCCAAGCAGAATTAACAACCAGAAGTCATCCATCATCCGATGGCTGTGCGAAACGAGTTGGGGGAGGTCCTAACCCAATTCCCAGCAGGTTTGCGACCATGTCACCAAAACTGCCGTGCAATGTTTGTCAGACTCAGCACGGCATTAAGACACCAATATGATTTGCCCTTTCATCCCAAAGGATGGCTCTTCCAGACAGAATGAGGCACAAGCATGCTAGCATGAGAGCAGCACGGTTCAGAATGTCACGCTGGCTCTGCCTACATGGTACCTATTCTATGGAGAGAGAGGATTCACTCGCGAGCCAGGCACTTTTCCACTAGAGCCAAGTTCAGTGTAAAGATACACTTCCACTAACAAAGGTGACTGCATCCAAGGAGAATGTATTTCCAGAAACGGTTTTCATCAAGTTTCAGAGTAGCAGCCGTGTTAGTCTGTATCCGCGAAAAGAACAGGAGGACTTGTGGCACCTTAGAGACTAACCAATTTATTTGAGCATAAGCTTTCCTGAGCTACAGCTCACTACATGGAATGCATCCGATGAAGTGAGCTGTAGCTCACGAAAGCTTATGCTCAAATAAATTGGTTAGTCTCTAAGGTGCCACAAGTCCTCCTTTTCTTATTGTGGTTTTCATCAAGTGGTTTTATGTTACCCCAGAATAAATCCTTAGAGGCAGCCATATTTCATTGAAAGGGACACACTTTCCTACCTAAATTGCTCCCACTGCTCCAGATTACTAGAATACAAAGATTAAGTTCTATTTACTGATTGCTTTGGACAATAGAAAACAAAGATGTAGGTTTCACTTTGAAGCGCTCAGGGCTGCAGTGTTTGGTCTGCAGGGATGTTTGTTTGAAAACAACTGCTAGAAGCGTTGGGAGGATTTTTAAAAATATGATGTACTACACTTCCATTGGTCTCTGGATTTTTCTGAAAGCCAATTTTTTTTAAAGGTAATTTGGGGGATGATCTGATTTGACAGGACACTTAATAAAATGAATAAATGAGACATTGATGTACAGCTGTTCCCATTAATGTTAATGAGAATTGTATATGTAAATCCACCAGCCATCAGTTGGAGAACAGACTACTCTCGTTTTGCAACTCAGAAATGCAAGATATAATTCCAGTTCCTGGCTATCCTCTATAGCCCTTTTATTTTCATGTATAGATCTGAACAATCGTTTTCTGGGAAAACAACATTGCTGCCCTTCTAGCATTATCTGCACTTCTGAAACCTTCACTACTACTCCAGGAAGCTTTAGAAGAACCACACAGGTGTTTGAGTATCAGGATGGGTAAGACTGAAAGTTTCCACCACAAAGGAAGTGAAATGCACTGTCTAATGTTCAAATGGGAGGGATGGATTCTGCTATAAATTCTGTTTGCAGAAACTGAGAAACTTTGTATTACTTAGGCAGAGAGGATCTGATCTTGATGCAGTGAGAATATTTCCATTGACATCAATGAAAGCCAGTTCAGATCTGGACATACTAAGCAGACAACACACGTACAAGATTTGATTTCTACTGCAAGAAGTTGCAAAGTAGGGGCCCAATCATGAGGACACTTACTGGGCATGCTGCTTCCTACTTCAGGTCTATAAAGATTGGACAGCAATTTCATCTCTAGTACTCTTTGATCTATATAGTTTCCATAAACACATGAATGTCTTTCAGGATCTCTGCCTTGCATGGCTGCACTCTATCAGTGCAGTTCCTTGGAACCGCAGGCTACCTTCAGATCTCATTTAATCCCCAGCTCCATGCTATCACAGCACTGGGAGAGCCACTTAACTCCCCCTTGTGAGAGTCTGGAGGGCATGGACATGTCTGTAAAAACAAAAGGGTGATATTAAGCCTGCATCTGACAGCCCCCTGCCCCTAATACCATAAATCCTGCTGCTGGCTTATGCTGTCTGATCCCCCTCCCCGCTTTTATTCATATTGCAGCTGTTACTTACACAGCATAATGGAGCCAATACCTCCAGGCAAAGCTAGCAAGTTTAACATCTTCCTATTTAATGTCATTTTGTCTGTTCTGCTTCCATTTAGCTGATTCAGCTCCTCTTACAACACTGGCCCTTTGATTCCTGTCACACGTGGAAAATTATTTCAGTTGCACAGGCAGAGCTGTTTTTAAAAGAATGGCTAGCAAGACCAAATACACCCCCCACCCACAGAAAGTCAGGAGATGAAACTCTAACGTCATCTGGAAGGTAAGCATCTAATACGCACCCTCATTCGGACAGGCCTGAATAAAGCACTTGTTAATGTGAAATACATTCATGGTGCTTTGGCCCACTTATATTATACCCCACTGACTTATTGAGCCATTCAGTGTTATTCACATCACAGGGTTAAGCTACCACCAGTTCTTTCAAGCTTTAACCCGAGCTCTGCACAGCACTAATTTTATACAGCAAGGCTCAGGCAAAACTGATGTGAAATAGGAAAACACTTTAATTGCAGGGGAGAAGTTAATTCAAATAACTTGCCATAGCCTGGAAGCAAAGCCAAGTCTTGGGAAGTCTATACCACAGCTAACCATTTGTGTGTCTGCCTCCCCACTCTGCATGCCTGTAACACAATACAGGAGCGCAATGACCATTTGCATTTAGTGCAAGGCGTAGCACTGTGCACCCCAGTCTTTCCCCTCTGGCATCAGGGCTGGGTTTAAAAAGCAAAAACCACCAAAAACATGACTGTTTTCACAGGCAACATCCCCACTAGCTGAATAGTCGATTGTCGCCACAATTCTGAGTTAGGTCCAAGGACTCCTGCAGAGGCTACTAATGAATTGGGCAAACATTGCAGCTGGGGGGGTGAGGGGGCTGTGTCACAAACTGGACGCTCTCACCTTTTTACTCCAGCTACATTAACATTGCCACCTCCGGCTTGTGACCTTTGAAATGGTCCCGTGCCCCAGCCCCCGCAATCCCGAAGGGTGAACCCGCCAGCTCAGCAGGGCCCAGCGAGGAGGGGGCTGCCTTGGCTGCAGGCTCTGTCAGTGTGACTTGGGCAAACGCTGCGCTGCCCTGCGCTCAGCTCCCCGTCTGCAGCCCAGGGACGTGAGCTGCGTGCAATGACCCCCTCACAGGGCGCAGCAGCTCCCCACCATCCCGGCCCCCCCCCCAAAGGCTCCTCAAGCAGAGTGCAATGACCCCCCCATGGGGCGCAGGAGCCCCCCCATCCCGGCCCCCCCCAAAGGCTCCTCAAGCAGAGTGCAATGACCCCCTCACAGGGAGCAGGAGCCCCCCCATCCCGGCCCCCCCCAAAGGCTCCTCAAGCAGAGTGCAATGACCCCCTCACAGGGCGCAGGAGCTCCCCACCATCCCAGCTCCCCCCCAAAGGCTCCTCATGCAGAGTGCAATGACCCCCCCATGGGTCAGCCAGAGCTCCCCACCATCCCGCCCCCCCCAAGGCTCTTCAAGCAGAGTGTAATGACCCCCCATGGGGCGCAGGAACCCCCCACCATCCCGCCCCCCCAAGGCTCCTCAAGCAGAGTGCAATGACCCCCCCATGGGGCGCAGGAACCCCCCACCATCCCGCCCCCCCAGGCTCCTCAAGCAGAGTGTAATGACCCCCCATGGGGCGCAGGAACCCCCCACCATCCCGCCCCCCCAGGCTCCTCAAGCAGAGTGCAATGACCCCCCCCATGGGGAGCAGGAGCCCCCCACCATCCCGCCCCCCCAAGGCTCCTCAAGCAGAGTGCAATGACCCCCCCATGGGAGCAGGAGCCCCCCACCATCCCGCCCCCCCAGGCTCCTCAAGCAGAGTGCAATGACCCCCCCCATGGGGAGCAGGAGCCCCCCACCAACCGCCCCCCCACGCTCCTCAAGCAGAGTGCAATGACCCCCCCGGCCTGATGGCCCCCCCACAGCCCTGGGCAGCCGGAGCCCCCCCCCACCTTACCCCTCTCGCACGGGACAGCCGGAGCCCCCCGAACGACCCCCTCCCGCGGGGCAGCCGCTGGCCGCGCGGGGGCTGCTGGGAGCTGTAGTCCGCGCGGCCGACCACCCCCGCCTTGCGCTACGGCCGCCCGGGCGCCCGGAAACTACAGCTCCCAGCAGCCCCCGCGCCGCTCCGCAGCTGCCCGCAGGGGGTTCAGGAAGCGGCTCGGAGCAGCGCCCCCCCCCCCCGCGATGGACACACGGGGCCGCCCCCCCACCCCGCACCGGGGGCAGCACCCCCTCCGCTCAAACGCCGGCCGCGCGCGGAGGGGAAGCCCAACGGCCGCGGCGCGCGGGCACTCACCGGTCAGCAGCGGCGCGCGGCCAGGGGCCAATGGGAGCGGGGCAGCGGCGCGCGGACACCCCGGACCTGAGCCGGCCGGGCGCGAGGACACGGCGGGGGAGGGGCCCAGCCGGCGGGGAGGTGCTCTCACTCGCCGCGTGGGCGGGGCCGGGCGGGGAGTGGGCGGGGCTGAAGCGAGGGACCGGCTCCGCCCCCCCAGCACCTCCCACCGCTAGAGGGAGCTGCCCGTCCGGAGGGAGCTGGCCCCGCCCCTCTCCGGCCTTAAAGGGCCACGCACCCCATTGAGCCTCCCCCCCCACAGCGCAGGGCGGGCAACCCCATTGGGTATATGGGGCGAGCGGGGGAGGGGTTAACCCCCAGTGATTACCTGGAGCGAGTGGGGGAGGGGTTAACCCCTCCATTCACCCCATATAGACAATGGGGGTTAACCCCTCCCCCACTCGCTCCAGGTAATCACTGGGGGTTAACCCCTCCCCCGCTCGCCCCACGTACCCAGTGGGGGTTAACCCCTCCCCCGCTCGCCCCACGTACCCAGTGGGGGTTAACCCCTCCCCTGCTCGCCCCACGTACCCAGTGGGGGTTAACCCCTCCCCCACTCGCCCCACGTACCCAGTGGGGGATAACCCCTCCCCCGCTCTCCCCACGTACCCAGTGGGGGTTAACCCCTCCCCCGCTCGCCCCACGTACCCAGTGGGGGTTAACCCCTCCCCCGCTCGCCCCACGTACCCAGTGGGGGTTAACCCCTCCCCCGCTCGCCCCACGTACCCAGTGGGGGATAACCCCTCCCCCGCTTGCCCCACGTACCCAGTGGGGGATACCCCTCCCCCGCTCGCCCCACGTACCCAGTGGGGGTTAACCCCTCCCCCGCTCGCCCCACGTACCCAGTGGGGGATAACCCCTCCCCCGCTCGCCCCACGTACCCAGTGGGGGATACCCCTCCCCCGCTCGCCCCACGTACCCAGTGGGGGATAACCCCTCCCCGACTTGCTCCAGGTAATCACTGGGGGTTAACCCCCACTGGGTACGTGGGGCGAGCGGGGGAGGGGTTAACCCCCACTGGGTACGTGGGGCGAGCGGGGGAGGGGTTAACACACACCTGCGGTCACACTCCAGTGCAAAGCAGGCAGGAAACGGGCCATTCTGATCCAGTTCCAGGGGGACCTGAGGTGACCAAATCCCAACCGAGCCATCGCTGTGGGTCCACAGGCCAAGCGCCTCGGCTGGGAACCGGTTCCCGGGTGAGCCGGACCCTGGCTGCCTCGTCAGCAGCTCCGGGGAAAGCGACAGAGCTGCAGCTGCTGGCAAGGCAGAGTCAGGCAACACTTCTTTGGCGAATAATAAATTGTGGAAATTGTATTTTTGTGTCTCTGAAACTTCACGAATTTGAGCTGAATTCGGCAAATAGCGAGAAATTAAAAATATGAGAGAAAAATTCTAAAAAGTCAAAATGCTTCAATTCAGCCATTTTGCAAAGAAACGCCCCGACTTTTCAACAGCTTTGCATTTTGTAATTCAGCTGTTTGGAAAAAAGAAAGTGGGAAACACCCAAAGCCGACCCAAAGTGAGAACTGGAGAAAAATGACAGTTTGAACAAAACACTGGGTTTGACCCAACAGACAGGACAGTTTCTTGGTCCTGGGGAGAAAACCCGACCCGTACAGTTTTGCTTAGAACCGTGGTTTGGTTTTCTGGGTTCAGGCCGATCTGCTCAGTTCTCCGCTCCCTGCCGCTCTCCTTCAGCAGCGGGAAAGCGCTTGCGGAACCCGTCCAACAGGATTTACTGTAGACAGGAGCCAGGCGTCCGGCTGCGGTTTGAACCTGGCAACCACGTGCAGGGACACTGCCCCCTAGGAAGGGATCTGCGATGTCGGGTTCTGCTGACCCCAGGCACAGGGACTGACAGAGGGCCCAGGGTACCACTTGAGTCCTGCTGGGGTTGGCAATGTTGGTATTACTGGGACCCCCATTGTGCCAGGCGCTGCAAAGACCCCGACTGAGATCAGGGCCCCATTGTGAAGGCACTGCACAGACACAGAGCCAGAAGCAGTCCCTGCCCTGAAGAACTCACGGCCGGAACGGACAAAGGGGAAACTGAGGTTCAGAGAGAGACAGGGACTTGCCCAAAGTTACACTGGGAATTGGTCCTGCTTTGAGCAGGGGGTTGGACTAGATGACCTTCTGGGGTCCCTTCCAACCCTGATATTCTATGATTCTATGATTCTACACAGGGACAGGGACAGTGGCAGGAATAGACCCCAGGGGTCCTGAGGCCCAGAGTCCCATCCACGAGACCACGCTGCCTCCCCAAGCCGAGAGGACAGGTTGTCCAAGGAGCAGCCTGCTGCTAGAAGGAATGATTCCGCTACCAGGGCGGGGGCTGCGGTAAAAGCACCTAGCATTTCGGCTGAGCAAAGCCGTTCATCTCTGTGGTTACTGCAAATCGCTTTGCGCCCTGAGGATTAACAGCTGGCCGGCACCTGGCTCCCCGGCACGGCTCCCGTGCTGCAGGGCCAGGGCCTGCTGTTATTAGAGCCAGTCTGGTGTCTTGTCTGCCGCAGGAGCTTGCAGGGGCTGTCTGGCAGCCCCCTGTGTCTATGAACCCACTCCTCACCCCTTCTGAGACATGATCCCCTCAGGGCTGGCCTGGAGTGGGGCTCAGGAGACTGGCTCAGGAGTGGGGCTCAGGAGACCAGCTCCAGTTCCTGGCACTGACCTGCCAGTTTGCTGAGCCCCATTCTTCCTCCGTCGGATGAAGGTGACAATCCTTCCTTGATCTTACCTTTGCGCTCCCTCCCCCTGACTTTGGGGGTGGCCCGGGGCCTGCCTGGCCCCCGGTGTAAATTAGAGCAGCGCCCAGGCTGCTCTAACTCCCGCTCGGCCCTCTGTGGGCCCTGGGAATGGGAGAAGGATGAGAGCACGGCATGCCCCCACCACATCCTGATCTGCCCCAGCCCCTGGGAGCATGGCTGCTGGCTGTCCAGGTTTTCCTAGGATCGCCCCCAGGTGGAGGCAGCTGTCCTGGGAACCTGTTGGGATGCCCAGTGCACACTGCTAGCTGCCAGGTGGGTTGGCTCAATGCTCACCCCAGGCTTTTGTACCTCAGAGGGGGAGCCCAAAGTCGCTGCACGGCCCACGGCCAGGGAGTCTCTGGTGGATGGTCCAGGCCACTTCATGCTGTCTGAGCAGCCTGGCCGCTGCCTCCTTGGGGCTAACAACATCACCAGCATCCCCTGGATTTTCCTGCACCTCACTTAATGCCAAGGGAAGAGTTTCCCCATAACCAGCCATTCCTCTGGCCACAGCCTCCTGCTCAACTGTCACCAC
Organism: Lepidochelys kempii; assembly: GCF_965140285.1. Classification (NCBI taxonomy): domain Eukaryota; kingdom Metazoa; phylum Chordata; order Testudines; family Cheloniidae; genus Lepidochelys; species Lepidochelys kempii. The sequence continues at coordinate 1,335,019 of NC_136402.1, read as the reverse complement.
CCGCGTCCTTTGGCTCGAGCGGTTTGAAAATTGTCCCTCCCCCACTCTGGTGAACCTCAAAAAATACCCCCAGGGTGAGACACCAGCAAGCGATTGGACAGGGACAAATGTTGGTGAAATCGTGGGGAAAGAGGAGATTTTATGCACATCATGAGGTGAATGTGGCCAGTCCTGGAAGGACCTGGGATGCAGGTCATAACCAGCTGCCACAAATGAGTGGCTAGTTATGACCCAGCGATTCTTTGGCAACCCTCCTGGGTCTTCTAACAGCTGCAGGGCGACTGACCGCCCCTCACTGGGGAAAGATAACAAGTCCGACTGCAGAGCAGTGGTTCCCCAAATCTGGGAGGGGGCTGTCCTGGAAAAATGAGTGCACCGGTGACATACCCAGCAAACCAGACAGGGGACAGATACTTAGAGATTTGGTTACCATTCATTCAGTACCCAGAGCACACTCACCTGCACACACCCCTGCTCCCCTGCCTAGGCCTCTCGGCACACCTGGCTTGTTAAATGCGGGAGCAGCGATTTCACTCAGTCTAATAAACCAGTAGAAATGCTCTGACCTGGGGCGTGTAAAGAGGCTCACTCCGTGACCTGGCGACACTCTGCTAATGACACCGCTGCAAACGAGGTCCTGTCACCGGTTCACACCTCCTACAGAAAGACATGGTTGAAAATCTCTGCGCATCCTCTGGAGGAGGGGGGAGAGCCTGGAAAGGGTTTTGGGGTGCCGCCTCAGCTGCCCTGGTTCTGCTCTTGGGACAAGCCGGCAGACACGCGTAGCAGCGTTCGCATGAGCTCGGACAGCGGGCAGGGGATTGCCCTCTTTTAAAGCAGGTTTAAGATACGTGATGAGTTTGCGAGCTCTTTGGTGCCAGGCCTGTGTCTGGGCGGCCCCTGGCACAGTGAGGGCCCAGATTGCAGTCAGGGTCTGTGCAGCGCCTGGCACAATAGGGGTCCTGATCGGGGGGGGGGGGGTTGCCGTCCTACTGGATTAATAAGTAAATTAACACAAGGTTTCAGCAAAAATGCTCTGTCCCCCTCCCCCGAGTGTGAAAAGTCCATTCATCAAATGAAGTAAAAGGGCAAACTACAGCTAGTGACCCGGGCTGGGGTTTGTCTAAGTGGATGAAGGGGACGATGCACCCAAAGCCCATGGACCATCCTCAGCACCGAACTCCCTTTGGCTGCCCAGGAAGCATTTGTCCCGTGCTTTGCAGCCATGCAACCCATTATTAACCGATGGTGCAAGCCAGGGGCCAGGGCCTGAGCATCACAGCAGAGCTTTGGGCCAGTGACCAGCCCCCAGCGGGGTCCCGCCGCACCGCCCCAGCCGCTGAGCTCCGGCGCTGACAGGCTGATGGATCCCCCCATTAAAGGATTGCAGAGGGAAGTCTGTGCCGTTGGGAATCGGCACAACCCGGCTAATCCGCGCCTGGCTCATCCGGCCGTCTGGGACAGCATGCGGCGCCCTGCTCCCCCTCCCCATGGTGCCAGAGGCCGATGGGGGCGGGGGGGAGTTTGGCTGCTCTGGTCGGATCCAGCCTAAGGAGAGATTTTGGTGCCCCCCCCAACTCCCCCAGGCTAGCAGAGACAAACAGCTCAGACAGCTCAGTCCCTGCACACAGTCCTGCCCGCCCTCCCCTCCCTCTCATCCTTTTACCCTGAGCCTAATTAGTAATTAGCGGAAGGAAGGAGCCATCTGGGGGCTGCCCAGCAGTAATCTACCCACCGGGAGAAAAATCCCTAATTTACACCAAAGTGTGGGCGGGGGTGGGGGGAACCCCTGGGAGGCCAAACAGGGCGGAGCAGGATGGACCTGTGCCTGGCTCTCCTGTCGGACGGCCCGCTGCACGAGCTGGCAGGCATGGCATGGAGCGAGTGCCCGGGGGGAATGCCAGGACAGCATAGGAGACGAAGGGGGCTGGGTTCAGTGCCTCCCTCTGCCTGGCCGTGTTCATGCTTTCTTCCCCACCCGCCCCACGCCCCCAAACGCAACAGCAGCTACTGGAGTTCATGAAGTGTCTCTATTCCCCCAGCCCCCTCGCTGTTCTAACCAGTGGAGCCCACTCCCCTCCCAGAGCTGGGGAGAGAACCCCGGAGTCCTGGCTCCCAGCTCCCCGCCTCACTTTGCACAGGTAGAAATCACGGCTGTGTAAACTGCGACCGTGCAAATCACCGTGCCCTGGTGCAAACTGTGCCTATGCGAGGGCTTGGCTCCGCTGCCAGCTGGAACCCCAGGGGAGGTGGGTCCTGGATTCTTGCCCTTGCAGCTACCCCAGGGGCCTGGCTGTGGCTGAGGGGGGGTGCAGCGCCCCCTGCTGTTAATCTGCTTTATCTCAGGGTGCACTGGGCAACCAGCAGTACCCACAGTTGGGCCGTCCCTTTGCTGTTGCCAGGGAGATGCCCGGCCGGGAGATGCCAGAGCAGATCTGTCTGGGGTGCAAAGGAGCCTAGGGGGGGGGAGACTTGCTGGGGGGTGGGGCCCAGAGATGGGGCGGGATCGGGAACTGGGGGCAAGAACGTGATGTCAGCATCTGAATCCCAATCGATCCATCAGGCCAGGTATCCTAGTGGCGAGGGGCCAGCTACGGGACACGACCCCCGGTGGAGGGGGCAGCCCCAGGGCTAACAGGGTATGTGCAAGGCCAGGCTGGGTGGAGCATCTGCTGCCCTGCCCCATGCAGGACCATGTCCATCACTGCAGAGCGAGGGTGGGGAGACCCAGGCGCCAGGAAATGAACCGGAGGCTCCGTCCTGGTGCTGGCAGGAATGGGGAGCTGCGGGGGGGAGGGGCTAGTTGAGACTGGACAGGCCCATAAACTATTGTACTTAACACAGAACTACATTAATTATTAATAATTAATAGGCAGAGTATCTTGGTGCCTAGGAATCCCAGGCCCCCCACTGCGCCAGGCGCTGTGCATTTCTATTGCTATTAGGTGTGTTACATAGCACCACCCCAGCCCAGGTCCAGCCCCTCCACACTGCGCCAGGCGCTGTACATTTCTATTGCTATTAGGTGTGTTACATAGCACCACCCCAGCCCAGGTCCAGCCCCTCCACACTGCGCCAGGCGCTGTACATTTCTATTGCTATTAGGTGTGTTACATAGCACCACCCCAGCCCAGGTCCAGCCCCTCCACACTGCGCCAGGCGCTGTACATTTCTATTGCTATTAGGTGTGTTACATAGCACCACCCCAGCCCAGGTCCAGCCCCTCCACACTGCGCCAGGCGCTGTACATTTCTATTGCTATCAGGTGTGTTACATAGCACCACCCCAGCCCAGGTCCAGCCCCCCCCACTGCGCCAGGCGCTGTATATTTCTATTGCTATTAGGTGTGTTACATAGCACCAGCCCAGGTCCAGCCCCCCCCCCACTGCGCCAGGCGCTGTGCATTTCTATTGCTATTAGGTGTATTACGGTAGCACCACCCCAGCCCAGGTCCAGCCACCCCCCACTGCGCTAGGCGCTGTACATTTCTATTGCTATTAGGTGTATTACGGTAGCATCACCCCAGTCCAGGGCCAGGCCCCCCACTGCGCCAGGTGCTGGACAGACACACACCAGGAAACTGACAATCTAGCCCTTGCCTAATGACCCTAAGTACGCGCTAATTAGTACAGCGTGATCCTTGCTTTTGCATTACATGATGATGTTCCCTGGTTTCTGGCAGGCGGGGGAGGGAAGAGGGACTATTTTCTCTTGTGGATGGATAGCTCCACGGCCACGGGTGCTTTGGTCGGAGCTGGGTGATGTCACAATGCTGCGGTGCCGGCCATGGGGCCACAGCCGCGTGGGCAGGTGAAGCTGGTGCCCCCCGAACCAGGCCTCCCCTGAGGCGGCCGCCCATGGTGCCCCGGGGGGCCGGGACGAGCCTGCCCGTACACCGGCGGTGCTGGGCTGAGCTTCGGCAGCGAGGCCGGGGCCCCTTCGCGGCCAGCGGAAAAGGGGGGCGCCAGGCGGGCCGCCCCAGGCCGCGCGGGAACCTGACCCCAAAGGACACAAGCCAGGGGGCAGATGCCGCTGACCCCCCTAGTGTGTGCTGTCCTCTTCTGCTGGGAGGGGCTTTCACCCCGCACCCCCCGGCCCAACAGCATCACCCACAAAGATCTCTGTGCGCCTGAGAGACCAGAATAAACGTCTCACGCTGAGAGCGAACAGGGCGCCGGCCGGCTCGGGGGGCGGGGAACGGGGCCTGTCCCCTCTGGGGGGCGCCGGCTCCCATCCGGCCCTAGGGCGGGGACTGGCTGGCTCAGGGGGGTGGGGAATGGGGCACGGGGCCTGTCCCCTCTGGAGGGCGCCGGCTCCCATCCGGCCCTAGGGTGGGGACTGGCTGGCTCGGGGCAGGGGGGGCAGGAAATGGGGCACGGGGCCTGTCCCCACTAGGGGGTGCCAGCCCTGGATCAACCCCAGGGCGGGGACTGGCTGGCTCGGGGCGGGGGGGCAGGGAATGGGGCACGGGGCCTGTCCCCTCTGGGGGGCGCCGGCTCCCATCCAGCCCTAGGGCGGGGACTGGCTGGCTCAGGGGGGCAGGGAATGGGGCACGGGGCCTGACCCCACTAGGGCGTACTGACCATGGAAGCTCTCTGGGCAGCACCTGCTCTCCAGCTAGAGAATCCCAGCAGGGAATTCGCACCAGTTCCCAGGCTGCTCTGAGCTGCTGCTTCTCCCCGACGTCACCTCCTGGCTTCTGCAGTCGCGCGGGATAAGCCGCCCCCCGCCAGCGCTACCATGTTGGGAGCTGCCAGGATCATCCCCACATGGAAGAACCTGAAATCTCAGATCTCCCAAAAGCTGCAGATGCCAAAGGTAATGGGGTGAGGGCTGGGAGAAGCGGGGGGCCATTTACTGCTCCACACTGCTCCTTTCCTGTAGAGATGCACCCATAGAACCAGGCAGACACCCCAGCAGCCGGCTGATGTACAGACGCCGCACCCCCCTTCCAGCGAGATTTGGGCCTTGGTTCCAACAACGCTGCCTGGGTCTGCAGAGAGCCTGAGCCTGTCGCTCGGAGAAGGGAGAGCTGCCCTGAGCGTGACAGACGTTGCCAGGTTCTCCAGGGGAGAGGTGCCATGGCCGGGGGGGCTCCTGCTCCACCCTCCTCTGGGGTTCCATCGCTGGCAATAACCTGCACCCCCTCAGCCCCCAAGGTGGCAGCCCCATGCTGGTCGGAGCCGGCAGCACCTGCGGTCACAGGCACCAGGGCAAATCGCCCTCACTGTCCCTCCTTCCTACGCAGGAGCTGCCCAAGGCGGCGCCCGGGACGCCGGTGCTGCTGAGCGACAGACCCTCCCTTGTGTACCGGGCCAGCCGCCACCCTCACCTCATGCCCCGCATCTGCTTCTACCCGACTGCCACCGCCAACATCTTCGTCTGCTTCTCCTGGGGAGGTCCGGGGGTGAAACAGGACCAGGTGAGACCCCCCACCTGAGATGCGCCTGGGGGATTGGTGCCCCTCATGCCCTCCACCACGATCTGCCGCATGGGGGGCAGCGTCCTCCACCTCTTGCCCTTGCCCCAGGGAAAGCGGCTGGGGGAGCCTGAAATGCTGTGGTCAGGGCCCTCTGCTCCCAGCCCCCTGTTCTAACCCCACTGACTTGTCTCCCCGCCCCCAGCTCGGAGCAGAACCCAGGAGTCCTGACCTCCCCGCTCAGCCCACACTGGGAGTCAGACAACTGGCATCTGACTGTCAGGAAGGCACTTCCCCCGTGCCTCGGTTTCCCCACCAGTCCTGTCCTCAGAGGAGCAGCTGCATCACTTGTCTCTCACGTCCCCGGCTCTGACTCTGCGAGGGGAGCTGCTGGAGAAGCAGGAACCGTTTCGAACAAGGCACGTTTTCCATCCAACCTCTGCCTGCCTTGCTCACCCCAAACCATTTTCAAAACGTTTCCTTCGCAGAAATTGCCCCCGCTCCAGTACAAACAGGGTGGGGTGCACTATACCGAGACACTGTCACTGCCGATGGCAAGGGGGGAAAAAATAAATGCAGGAAACGGTGCAAAAAAGGGCAAATGTCACCAACCCCCGATCATTCCCCCACAACTCACCCCCAAGTTTCACCTTTGGAAAAAAGCTGATTTGGTTAAAAACCCTAAACCTTCGGGTGGAGAAGTTTGAGCGGCTCCATCGACTATTGACACTAAACCGCCAAGCCTTGACTAGGGACGGGGATTCCCAACGGGGGCCACGCACCGAGCCTCGGCTGGCGCTCGCACCCAGCTGCCGAGGGCCAGTGACTCAGCGCTGAGAATGGATCAGCAGCTGCCACCCGCTCTTATTGCCAGGCGAGTGGCAATGGCTGGGCACCGATTGCTGGCTCGCGCCCATCGGCCAGCACAGACGGCATTTCCGCGGGTTCTGCTCATCGCTGGCTGGGCGCCGGCTGGGGGTGGAGAGCCCCTCACTGATTGCCGATGATTGATGATCAATTATGACAGCCATGCTTGGGCCTTGGGGCAGGGTTAGGGCCCCTCCTTTGCACACACACATGCTCGGCCCTGTCGTGCAAGGCACTGTACACACACGTACACACGCAGGGCCCTGTTGTGCAAGGCGCTGTACACACATGTACACACGTAGGGCCCTATTGTCTGAGGCACTGTACACACACGCAGGGCCCTGTCGTGCAAGGCGCTGTACACACACGTACACATCCATAGGGCCCTGTCGTGCAAGGTGCTGTACACACATGTACACACGTAGGGCCCTGTTGTCTGAGGCACTGTACACACACATAGGGCCCTGTCGTGCAAGGCGCTGTACACACATGTACACACGTAGGGCCCTGTTATCTGAGGCACTGTACACACACATAAGGCCCTGTCGTGCAAGGCGCTGTACACACATGTACACACGTAGGGCCCTGTTGTCTGAGGCACTGTACACACACGCAGGGCCCTGTCGTGCAAGGCGCTGTACACACACGTACACATCCATAGGGCCCTGTCGTGCAAGGTGCTGTACACACATATACACACGTAGGGCCCTGTTGTCTGAGGCATTGTACACACACATAGGGCCCTGTCGTGCAAGGCGCTGTACACACATGTACACACGTAGGGCCCTGTTGTCTGAGGCACTGTACACACACATAGGGCCCTGTCGTGCAAGGCGCTGTACACACATGTACGCACGTAGGGCCCTGTTGTCTGAGGCACTGTACACACATGCAGGGCCCTGTCGTGCAAGGCGCTGTACACACACGTACACATCCATAGGGCCCTGTCGTGCAAGGCGCTGTACACACATGTACACACGTAGGGCCCTGTTGTCTGAGGCACTGTACACACACATAGGGCCCTGTCGTGCAAGGCGCTGTACACACATGTACACACATAGGGCCCTGTTATCTGAGGCACTGTACACACACGCAGGGCCCTGTCGTGCAAGGCGCTGTACACACACATACACATCCATAGGGCCCCGTCGTGCGATGTGCTGTGAACACAGGCAGGGCCCTGTCGTGCAAGGCGCTGTACATGCATGCACGCACGGCCTACCTGCTCTGCTCCCCTGCCCTGATGATGCACGCCCCTGCAGGCCCGGGTCTGGCTGCAGCACATGGCAGAGGAGAGCGCGGTGGTGGAGAAGGACGTCCCCATGGCCCAGCGGGTGAAGGTGCTGCAGGTCTCCCACGTGCCCAGCCTGCGCCTGCTGGTCACCTACTGCGATGACCTGCACCTGCGGCTCTTCGGGGACCACAGCCAGGGCCTGCGGCTCCTCGGGGCCGTCCGCTGCCCGCACTCCGTCACCAGCATGTGCTACAACCCGGAGACGGGCGAGCTGGTCACGGGGGCCATCGGCGCCATCAGCTTCTGGGCCTTCAGCCCGGGGCCTGTGCCAGGCCTGAGCATCTCGTGGGCGGTGAGAGTGGCCGGTGGAGAGTTCGTGCACTGCCTGAGTGTGGAGCGGGACGCCCGGGCGCTGGTGGCCCTCTGCGAGAGCACCATCCGGCTCTACGACTGCCAGCGCCGGGCCGAGACCCGGGCCTTCCAGCTCAGCCAGGGCGTCTCCCTCACCTGCTGCTCCGCCCACGGGCCCCAGGGCCACCTGTACGTGGGCGACCTGGCCGGGCACGTCAAGCTGTGGAGCCTGGAGACGGGGTGCCAGGAGCGGCAGTTCAAGGCCCACCTGAGCGCCGTGACCAGCGTGGTGTGCCGCCCGGCCACGCACACCCTGCTGACGGCGTCGCTGGACGGGCTGCTCAAGGAGTGGGGCCTGGGCACCTGCGAGCCGCTGCGCCGGCTGGCCTTGGGCGAGCCTGTCTTCCAGCTGGGCTTCGTCACCGAGAGCGTGTTCTACTGCCGGTCACAGTACAGCTTCTCCCTCCATGCCCTGCGCAGCTTCTACCAGCTCTTCAACGCCGCCGGCTCCGGCCTGCGCAGGCTGGCCCGGGTAACCTGTGGCCCCGGCAGAGCCCGCATCCTGGCCACCACTGAGGATGGGGTGACCCGCTTCCTCTCGCCCGTCACTGGGGAGCTGCTCCTCCTCACCTGGCCCTTCCACAGGCTGGAGAAGGCCCTGGACTACGCCTACGACCCGGAGCGGGAGGAGCTGGTGGTGACCGTGGGGACGGCCGACGTCTACGTCCTGGACACCACCACCTGTCCCTGCCCGGCCAAGTACATCCTGCGCACCACGGAGAACAGAGACGACAAGGTGCTGTGCTTGGCCTTCTGCCGTCTGGGCCTGGGCACCCAGCCCGCTGGCTTCGTGTTCAGCGGGCACCAGAGTGGGCACGTGCGCCTGGTCTCCCAGCACGCCCACCACCTGGCGGAGCAGCAGATCCACAAAGGGGCGGTGGGCACCCTGTGTAGCCTCTCGGCCTGCGCGGACATGTCCTACTGCTCCCCGGAGTCCAACTTCCTCTGCTCCTACGGCGCGGACGAGCGGATTGTGCTGTCCAACGTGGGCCTGACGGGCAGCGAGCTGGCGCTCCGGCCCCTGGTCGTCATCCCCAGCACCGACTGCCGGATCCAGAGCCTTCTGCTGCTGCCAGGCTACCTCTGCGCCCTGACCGAGCAGAACCGGCTCAGGCTCTGGAGACAGGCCGCCCTGGTGCCCAGGAAGATCAACCCTTACTGGCTGGAGACCTGCCCCCTGCACTCCTGTGCCATCACCTCCTTGGACTACTGCCACCCGCTGCGGCTGCTGCTGACGGGGGCCGCGGATGGCTCAGTGCGGGTGTGGTCCCTGACGGGCGTCCTGCTGGTGGACTTCGACACCAGCCTGAAGTTCAGCTGTGTTTGCTTCGCCAGCCTGCGGGGTGACCTGCTGGAGGGCTGCGGCACCAACATCTACTTCGTCTCCTGCCTGGAGTACCTGCCCCACAGGCACCTCAAGGCGCTGGCTGCCCGGAGGGTGGGGGACGACGTAGTCGAGGACCCCCTGCCCTTCCTCCCCAACTTCCTCCTGTCCTTCGACACGGTCTTTGTGCCCAGGTACCTCTGGGCGGGCGAGAAGTCCAAGTGCTACGAAGGCATGGAGGCCCTCACCAGCCACCGGGAGGTCACGGTGGTCAAGAGCGTGGCCAGGGTGGTGGCCAGTGCCAAGACAGAGAGAGGTGCCTCTCCTGGCTCAGAGGCCCCTGCCAGGGCGCCGGAGCTCGCTCCCAATTTCCAGCCCGCTCGGACACGCACCAAGAGGCCCCTGCCCTCGCCGGTGGAGCCACCGGGCAGCGAGGAGCCCCAGGCACCTGGGAAGCCAGCGCTGCAGCTCCAGAAGCATTTCCTGCCAGAGGGGCCGAGGCCCATCAGGCCGGATGGCTACGTCTCCAACTCCGTCATCAGGGCCTGGCTCTGGCCGCTGGGCACGCCCCCGCACCTCCACTGCTCCCTCAAGGTGACCCCGCGCCGGCGGCTGCCGCCGCGAAAGCCAGTCCCAGTCCAGGAGCCGGCGGCGTCCCGGTGGCAGGAGGAGCCGGCAGAGAAGGGGAAGGCCGAGCAGAAGCTGCAGGACCAGCCCACGTCCTTCGTGGACACAGAGCTGCCCCAGGACGTGCTGGCCGAGATCGCGGCCAAGAACTGGCTGAGGCACAAGCCCAGCGAGCTGACGCTGGCAGCCGTCCTGCGGGCCGTGCTGGGCCAGCTGGACGACGTGCCGCTCTCCGGCTACCGCCTGTGCACGGCCGCCCTGGTGCAGATCAGCCAGGCCTACGTGCTGCCCCCCCTGCTGCAGGCCGAGGCCGCCGCCCGCCTCTACCAGGGCACCTCCAGCGAGAACGGGCAGATACGGCGGGCGGCCTGGGAGACCCTGGGCGAGATGGAGCTGCTGAGCCGCAGGGACGTGGTGCCGCTGGCCCAGGCCCTGCTGGACCCGGATAGGCAGGTGCGGGACCAGGCCCGCTCGCTCATCACCGCCGTCGCCGGCATCCCCGACAAGTTCGTCCTCCGGAAGGCGATCAAGGGGCAGGCCACGCCTGCCAAGAAGCAGCCGTGAGTGCCCCCGGGGCCCGTCCTTCCCTCTCCGCCCCCCGGTTCTCGGTCACACTCAGGCCCCTCTGTGCCAAGCGCTGGCGGGACCGGCCCTGCGGGAATCCCCCTGCAGACCAGCCTCCCCAGGTGGTGTGGGGCTGGCATGAGGTCCCTGCTCCCAGCCCCCAGTGGAGGGGGTGGGGCAGGGCGGGAGCGTGGCTGGAGGGTGCTGCACTGTGGCTATTCTTTGTCTCCCCTCCCTGGGATCATAGGGGTGGATCAGGGCCATAGCTGGGTCACGCTGCACTGTGGCAAGTCTCCGCCCCACCCCCCCCAGGACCCGTGGGGTGAATGTGAGTTAGAGCAGCCCTGAGGCTGCTCTACGTGCCCACAGGGCAGGACAGGACCTGGAAGTTGGGAAGCAGAAATGGAGCAGAAAGCCACCGTAACCCCACGTGCAGGGCGAGGGGAGCCAATGGCTGCTGCAGGTTGGTGCCTGGGCCCGTTAAAGCAGCGGAGCGACTCCACCAGACCGTGCAAGGACGGGCTGGCTTTCCTAGCCCCACTCCCGCGGTCAGCGACTGGGACTCCGCACTGACCCGGGCAGGGGATGGGGTCCCAGCAAGTTAGACCCACCCTCGAGTGACATCAGATGCAGGCTGGCGCTGGGCTCCCCCCGCCATGCCCCTCACCCCGCTTTCTCTGCTCTGCCTGCCCTAGGCCCGTCACTATCAGCGGGGTGTATGTGCCGTACGGGCTGGAGCCACCAGGGCCTGAGGCAGAGGGGCTGGGGTGGGCACCAGCCCCACTCAGCGTCACAGAACTGGAGATCCTCCTGGCTCAAGTGGAGACCAGGCTGACGGACAACCTGCACCTGGCGGACGAGTGCCCGGAGCCCAGGGCCAGGGGCCAGGGACCTGGCATCCAATGGCTCAAGGCGTCAGAGCTGCTGGCCGCAGAGGCAGGTGGTGTGGAGCCGACCCAGGGCCAGGCCAAGGGGCTGCAGCTCTTTGAGCAGACCCAGCTGCCCAGGAGCTCTGGTACGTCCAGCTGGAGCCAGGGGGGCCAACTCCCCTCTCTCCCCCCACTGGAGCCCCGGGGGGGGCAAAGGGACACTCCCTCACACTCACCAGCAGCCAGAGGGGCGCGCTGTTCTCCAGAGCAGGGCGTGTCTGCAGGCCCGGCCTTGCCAGGGGGGCACCCCCTGCCATTGGGGGGGAGGGCTGAGTGTCAGGGTGCCCCCCCTCACTGCCAGTCTGACCCCGTCTCCACCCCGCCCAGGTGCAGCCACAGATGCCCCTGGCACGAAGAAGCAGAGCCCGCCAGAGGACAAGCTGCCCCAGATCCAGCCCAGGGCCCAGCGGCTCACGGCCCCCATTATGGTGCCGAGCAGCGAGGAGCTGGGCCCCGGCGATGAGGGGCTGGGCCCCGGCGGCGAGGAGCTGGGCCCCGGCGGCGAGGGGCTGGGCCCCGGCGGCGAGGGGCTGGGCCCCGGCAGCGAGGGGCTGGGCCCCGGCGGCGAGGCGGAGAAACAGCAGCGCCCAACCGGTACCCCGGGCGGCCTGTCCCCCAAGGTGCCCACGGTGAAGCTGCCCAGGGTGAGGCAGGCTCCCCTGGGCCCGCGCCAGGACCCGCGCACCAAGCTCTACCAGGAGATGCTCAAGAGGCAGATGCTGCAGAAGCAGCAGCCGGGCGAGCCCCTGTCCTGGCAGCCGAGCCAGCCCTTGGCCCAGGCCATGCGCCCCGAGTCCTCCGACCCCTTCCTCATCGACCCCAGTCGCCAGTACGGCGCCGACAGCGCCCGCTGGCGCGACGACCTCTGCAAGCTGCTCACCCTGCGCGTCGCCCCCTCGGCCGACGACCGCAGGACCCTGCAGGAGCTGCTGGCGTCCGCCCGCCTGGCCCTGGGCCAGCACCGCAGCTCCTGCGGCCTCGGCAAGTCCAGCAGCTCCGTCTTCTGGGACCTGCCCGACAGCTCCTCGGCTGCCCAGGAGCTGGTGGCCAGGCTGGGCACGCACCTGGCCCAGGAGGCCGAGGGGGCCTGGGCCAAAAGGGCTGAAGGGGGCCTGGCCAAGGGGGCCCCAGCTGAGGGGGCCCCAGCCGAGGGGGCAGAGCAGGTGCCGGGCGGCAGGGAGTGCGAGGCCCCGGCAGTGCAGCAGGAAGAGCTGGCCCGGGGCAGCCCGGGGGCGGTCCCTGGGGGGGCCGAGGGGCAGGTCTGGCGGAGAATCCAGCCGTTGCTGGAGACCCTGGCCGACCCGGCCAGGCTGGAGAGCACCGACCCGGCCGAGTTGCTGGGCCCGCTCCAAGCCCTCGGGCAGTGCCCCTCCGTGGAGCACAGGGTGGCGCTGGAGTCCACGCTGGCCATGGCGGCCCAGGTGCTGGGAGAGGAGGATGACGACCTGGGCAGGGCAGTGTCACTCTGCGCCCTCCTGGCCAGTCCCAGGCAGCAGCTGCCCAAGGCCACCGTGTCCACGAAGCTGCTCCAGGCCCAGGCTAGCCCCGAGCCCGGCCTGGCCAAGGAGCTGCTGGCGTCTGCCTGGGCCCGGCTGCAGGCCAGCGCCGAGAGGATGGGGCAGGAGTGGGCCTGGTGGGAGCAGGTGGCCCGGCCGGGACAGTCCAGCCTGGAGCTGGCCGCGCCCAGGGAGGGCGAGGAGGCCTGGCGCAAGACGCAGCCCCCGGCTTTGCAGCTGGGCAGAGCCCAGGCCCGGCACCAGAGGCTCCAGCAGCGTGAGCCGGGGGCCGGGAGGCCCCGAGAGCAGGAGGAGGCGGTGCCCGTGGACAGCCGGTGGGAGAAGGTCGACTTGTACCTGCCGGACCGGCCGCCGGCCGCCGGCGCCAGCAGGACCGAGGTGGGAGAGCGTCGACTGCCGAGCGAGGACAAGCTCCTGGCGCTCTACCGGGTGCTGCTCGCCCTCCAGCAGCGCCACGGGCCCTTCTCCCCGGCCTGGTGGGAGCATTTCCACCGGCTCAGCGAGCTCTACAGCCTCCAGCGGCCCCTGAGCCGCGCCTTGATCCGGCAGCTGGGGGCAGCCGACCGGCACGGGGGCAAGGCCCTGCCCGGCATGGCCCAGGTCACGTGGGAGGCGCAGGGGCAGAGCGAGGCCACCCTGGGCCAGCGAGTCCTCTACCAGATCCTGCACCGGGCCCCCCGGGACCCGCCCGAGCCGCCCAGCTTCCACGGCGTCATCCCCCTGAGCTACCAGAATAATGTGCACACCCTGCAGCCGCGGGGGGAGGCCCGGTTCGGGAGCGTGGCCCTGGCCTGGAGGGTGGCGCCGCAGGTCGGCCAGGGCCAGCAGCCCCAGCTGCACGTGGGGGTGGGATGAGGGGCTGGAAGGGCAGGGCCTGACCCGCGGCAGAGCCTGTCTGGTGAGCCAGCGGCTCTATCTTCAGAGTCAGCCCAGCGCTGCTCCCCCGGCGCCGCCCCAGCAGGGCCAGGGCCAGAGGGGCCCAGGGGACCCTGCGGCGCAAGGTGGCTCCGACCCCTGCCCGGAGGGCCAGCTCCAGCCGCCCCTCGCCTGCGTTCGGAGCCAAGTCTGTAATAAAGCTGGTGCCACGTCACGGCCCCAGGAGACGCGGCTGCTGTTTGACTCTCGTGTTCGATACGCCGGGTGCCCTGCCCGCGTGGATCAGCTGCCTCCCGCAGCCAGCAACGGGGGAGGGGGTCGCTGTGGCATCGACAGCACCCCGCTCTTCTGGGTGTGGGTACCCGGGCCGGGAGGCTGGCGGTGCCCAGAGGCAGAGGCCCACGGCTGGAGCTGCCCAGGCTCTATGGATGGACACTGGCGCGGGGTGACAGGCTGGCTGGACTCCGGGGAAGGATGGGCAGAAAGAAGAATTTTCTCCCTGGATCCTTCTTTGAATACTGAGGCTGGATCGCTGGCTCTGGCCTTGGGGGTGGCTGTGGGTGTGGCCGGCCCGGGGCCCCAACTCAGCACGGATTGCCCCACCCACCCGGCAAGGTCCCATCGGCAGCCCCACATAGCTCAGCACGGGGCACAGGTGGAGCCCCCGGGCAGGAAGCTGATTCCTTCCCTAGCCCACCCCATTGTGTGTGTCTGGGCTCCCCTATGTCTGTCCCTCCATCTCCAGACACCCCCAGTTGCTGCCCTTGGGCTTCCCTAGCCACCCCCGCCCATAGTTTCTGCCCTCACAGTGCCACCGCTGGGAGCAGCCTGACCCCCACTGCTGGGTGCTGGGACCCAGCAGGCTGGAGCCGGCTGCCGGACCCGTCGGGCTGGTTTGCCACGGAGGGAGGCTGACAGGGAAACAGCCAGAGGGGGTTGGGTGGGAGCAGCCCCGCCAGGGACCGCTCCAGAGTCACGCCTGCCTGCCGTGCGCCCGGGGCCCCCACAGTGACCTGTCTCGGGTGCCCCCAGCCCCAGAGGGCAGCCCTGGCAGTGAGACCTCCCTCTGGGACACCCGTGGGTTGGGGTAGCCCCAGCTAGGATGTGCCGGGGGGCCCAGGCTCTGCCCCAAAGTGCTGCCAGGTGGAACAAGGGGAGGCCTGGGACTCAGGACGCCTGGGATCCATCCCTGGTTCCGCTGCTGACGCCCCGTGTGACTCTGGACGGCTCCAGTCCCCCTCCCCCATGCTCTGCATGGCGCTCTGCCCAACGCTAGGCCAGAGCCGTGGCAGAGCCAGGACCAGCCCGAGGTCTCCTGGGTTCCGGCCCAGTGCCCGGCCAGCCTCCCACACCTCTGGGCTCACGAGCTGCCCTTCCCGCGGGCGTCCCCAGGCCAGGGAAAGCAGGACCAGGTGCCACAGCGTGCCCGGTGCCTGCTTCCTCCGGACAGGGCCACGGGAGAGCCAGCGGTACCGCTGGGGGGCCCGGGAGACGGAGACCAGCAAGCTCTCCTTGGCTCTGCCGCACGTGGGCTGGGAACAGATTGGGGGGCAGGATGGCAGGACCCGGGAGGCCCTCTGGCCTCTACGCTTGCGGCTGCGGTAACCTCCGTGTGGCGAGAACAATGATCCTGTAATCAGCACGTTGCTCTGCCTCGTTGTTGCTAAGACACCAGAAAATCTGCCCTGGGCTCGTTCCTCCGGCACACAGGATACCGACGCACTGAGCTGTTCAGGGCAGGGACCGTCTCTCACGCTGTGCCGTGACCAGCACAACCGGGGCGCCCCCAGCCCGGTCGGGACCTCTGGGTGCTACTGTCATACCCAGAAGCAGTCATACAATACACAGTGCTTTTCTCAGCCACTGCAATGCAGCCACCTCTGGGGTGGAACGTGGCAGCTGTTCAGCGGCTGTTCAGCGACTGGGCCCAGGCAGCACTTACCTAAGGGGGAACTGCAGCTGCCTCGGGGTTGGCGGAGGGAGCAGCTGTTTAAACAGGGATCGCTTGCCCAGCACCGAGATGCAGCCACCTCTGGGGTGGGCCGTGACTGCTGTTCACCCGTGGTTTCCTTCCAGCGCTGGGGCTGAGCTGAGCGACCCTCCACACCCCGGATCCGCGCGTGACGTAGCTCAGCGGCCGCCGTCTGGTGAACCTGGCTGGGCGGGCAGGGGAGGCCGGCGGAGGGCAGGGCGCCCCGTGGGATGCCCCTCAAGTCGCCCACATGCCAGCTCGCTCCTCTCGACCCCAACTCTCGGGATCGTTGCCCCCCGCAGCCGGGGCGTGGCAGGGGCCTCGCGTTGACCCCGGCACGCGGCGCCCGGTGTGGGGGGAGGCTCCGACGCCGGCGGCTCCGGGGTGCGGGGGCCGGTGGGCCGCAGCCGAGGGGCGATGGGCTGGGCGCTCTGGCAGGCCCAGCGGTGGGGGGGGGGCAGTGCCGGGGGCCAGCGAAGGCACCGGGCTCTCTGGGCGCAGAGCAGGCGACTTGCCCGACCTGGCCCAGGGCTCCCTGCAGGGGCGCAGCAGCCGGGGGCTGGGCTCCCCAACCTCCCCCCGCCCCCCCGCCCCAAAGGCCCCCGAGAACTACAAGTCCCAGCCTGCACCGGGGCGGCTCGCCGGGTCCCTGGACACCCCAGACCAGCTGACGGCCGGCGGAGCGCGCGGACACCATTGGCACGGGCCGGGGAGGCGCCGGAGCGGGGCGATGCGCTGAGGGGGGGCGGCGTCCCCCCGCCAGGGCCCCCCTGCACCCCGATCTCCGGCTGGGTGAGCGGGCGCTGCAGTTCCGGGGGGGGGGAGGCGCTGGCCGCTGCAAAGCCAGGTGGGGGGTAGAAAGGGGGACTGACCCCCGCCGGCCCCCCGCCCCCCGGTGCCGCAGAGGAGGATGCGCGGGGGGGCCCCGAGAGAGGAGCTGGCAGCTCCCTGCGGCGATGAGGCTGCGGGCTTGACAGAGGCGAGCTGAGAAGGGAGCGGGGCTCGCCGGGGGGTGCCCCCCTCCGCCCGCCCTCCCGCCGTGGGGTGCCCCCCTCCGCCCGCCCTCCCGCCGTGGGGTGCCCCCCCCGCCCGCCGTGGGGTGCCCCCCTCCGCCCGCCCTCCCGCCGTGGGGTGCCCCCCCCGCCCGCCGTGGGGTGCCCCCCGTGGGGTGCCCCCCTCCGCCCGCCCTCCCGCCGTGGGGTGCTGCTGGGCGGGCTTCCAGCCCGCGGGGCGCGCAGAGAGCCAGCGAGCTGGGGCCAGGGCTGGGCCAGGCGTGGGTGCGCCTTGCTGGGGCGCCAGCCGGGAGCAGGTGAGGAGGACGCTCTGCCAGCCGCTGGGTGGCAGGAAGTCGGTGTGTCCCAGCTGGGTCTGGCCTGTGCCCGCCAGCCCGGGCCCCTGAGCCGGTGACATACGGGTGAGCGGCGCTGGCCCGTCCTGCCACCTCGCCGGCTGGAGCCCTCGTGCCCTGACCCCCCGGCGCCGGGTCACCCACCGCCCGCGGGCTGCTGGGTGCCTCCAGCCTCGCGGAGCCGGACCCGAGCCGGGGCTCCGAGCCGGTCCCTGGTGTAGCCTGGGCCCCCGCTCTCTGTCCGCGCGGGCGGGTCCTCTATTTATCTGTCCTCAAAGAAAGAATAAAGCCTCCTTTCTTCTGAGCGAGTCCGCGGCCGACGCTCAGCACCGCGGCCAGGCAGAGCCGGCGCCCAGAGATGCAAAGGCCGGACGCGCCGGGCCCTCGCTTCAAAGGGAAGCTGCGCCATTGAGAGGTGCAGGGGTCCCCAGCCAGGCTCCCGGGGGGTCGGCGTGGCCGGCCGGGGGAAGGCCCACGCTCTCAGCCGCGCCGTTGGGCTGCGGGGGTTAGTCCGTAGCGCCGCCCACCCACCTGCGGCCCCTGCCCGCCGGGCTGCAGCCAAGGGGCGACGGGCTGGGAGCTCTGGATGCTGCTGCAGAGCTGGGAGCGCGCACCGGGGGCCAGTCCCGGGGCCGGCAAAGGCGGGCGGCTGTCCCAGCGCGGAGCCAGGAAGCATGTCCCAGCAGCCGTCGGCGATCTAGGCCGGCCGTCCCCGCGGAGGGCCCAGCATGGAGGCCGGGCACAAGGCGCTGCCGGGCGAGGAGGCCGGGGACGGGGCAGAGGACAGCGGCGGGGTCTGGAGCCACAAGCCCCATCCCTTCTGGACGGCCGTATTCGACTACGAGGCAGCGGCGGAAGAGGAGCTGACGCTGCGGCGCGGCGACCTGGTGGAGGTGCTCTCTCAGGACTCCACCGTCTCGGGAGACGAGGGCTGGTGGACGGGGAAAATCGAGGGCAAGGTGGGCGTCTTCCCCTGTGACTACGTGGCCAGCGGCCCCCCGTGCGGGCCCTGCCCTCTGCCGCTGGAGATCTCCTTCCAGGAGCTGCTGCTGGACGAGATCATCGGGGTGGGGGGCTTCGGGAAGGTCTACAAGGGCGCGTGGCGGGGGGAGGAGGTGGCGGTGAAGGCGGCGCGCCAGGACCCCGACGAGGACATCGGCGCCACGGCCGAGAGCGTCCGGCAGGAGGCCCGGCTGTTCTGCATGTTGCACCACCCCAACATCGTTGCCCTGAAGGCCGTGTGCCTCCAGCCGCCCAACCTGTGCCTGGTGATGGAGTACGCCCGGGGCGGCCCCCTCAGCCGAGCCCTGGCCGGCAGGAAGGTGCCGCCGGACGTGCTGGTGAACTGGGCCGTGCAGGTCGCCCGCGGCATGAACTACCTGCACAATGAGGCCGTGGTGCCCATCATCCACCGCGACCTGAAATCCATCAACAGTGAGTGCCGGGCGAGGGGCCGGCGGGGGGCAGCGCCGGCCCCCCAGGACTGACTCCCCGGGCGTGTGGGTGCCCCTGGGATGCGGGCGGGGCCCACACCACTGGGTAACAGACTGAGACCTGCCAAACTCACTTCACACATTGAACAGCTGCTGGCAGGAAAGCAGGTGTACCAGGATGGGACTGGCATCCTAGCGGGGACAGGCCCCCTGCCCCATTCCCCTGAGCCAGCCAGTCCGTGCCCTGAGGCCGGATGGGAGCCGGAGCCCCCTAGCGGGGACAGGCCCTCTGCCCCATTCCCTGCCCCTGTGAGCCAGCCAGTCCGTGCCCTGAGGCTGGATGGGAGCCGGCGCCCCCTAGTGGGGACAGGCCCCCTGCCCCATTCCCCTGAGCCAGCCAGTCCGTGCCCTGAGGCCGGATGGGAGCCGGCGCCCCCTAGTGGGGACAGGCCCCCTGCCCCATTCCCCTGAGCCAGCCAGTCCGTGCCCTGAGGCCGGATGGGAGCCGGCGCCCCCTAGTGGGGACAGGCCCCCTGCCCCATTCCCCTGAGCCAGCCAGTCCGTGCCCTGAGGCCGGATGGGAGCCGGCGCCCCCTAGCGGGGACAGGCCCCCTGCCCCATTCCCCTGAGCCAGCCAGTCCGTGCCCTGGGGCCGGATGGGAGCCGGCGCCCCCTAGCGGGGACAGGCCCCTGCCCCTTCCCCACCCCCCTGAGCCAGCCAGTCCCTGCCCTGGGGCCGGATGGGAGCCGGAGCCCCCTAGCGGGGACAGGCCCCTGCCCCATTCCCTGCCCCCCTGAGCCAGCCAGTCCCTGCCCTGGGGCCGGATGGGAGCCGGCGCCCCCTAGTGGGGACAGGCCCCTGCCCCATTCCCCTGAGCCAGCCAGTCCGTGCCCTGGGGCCCCAGCAGGGGTGCAGCAAGGGGGGCCCCAGACCCCTCCCCCGGCCCCTGACCTGGCAAAGGAGGGGCAGTCAAGGGACATGGCAGCCTGGCGTACTCCAGTCAGGGGGTGCCCCCTCCCTGTGGGTGCCCCCTCACGCCCCCCTCACTCTCCTGCCCCCCCCAGTCCTGATCCTGGAGAAGATGGAGGACGGGGAGCTGGGCGGCCGCACGCTGAAGATCACGGACTTCGGGCTGGCCCGCGAGTGGCACAGGACGACCAAGATGAGCGCGGCCGGCACCTACGCCTGGATGGCGCCAGAGGTCATCCGGCTCTCGCGCTTCTCCAAGAGCAGCGACGTCTGGAGGTGCCGGGGCAGAGCGGGGGGCCCGCGGGGAGTGGGGATCAGTACGAGGGAGAGGGCGGGATCCCAACGGGCTGGGGGAGGGGGGTTCACAGCGTGGTGGGATGGGGGGGTCACCCCAACCCCCAGACCCATGCTCGGCACCCCCCCCAGCCCAGCCTGTCCCTGTGCTGCAGTTTTGGGGTGCTGCTGTGGGAACTGCTGACCGGGGAGGTGCCGTACCGGGAGATCGACGCGCTGGCCGTGGCCTATGGCGTGGCCATGAACAAGTTGACGCTGCCCATTCCCTCCACCTGCCCCGAGCCCTTCGCCCGCCTGCTGGCAGGTGAGTGCCCAGGGGAGACGGGGGGTGCGAGGGAGGGGGCTCTGGGGGTGCCCCTGGGCCTGGCTGATTCTCTCTCCCCACAGAGTGCTGGGACCCCGACCCCCACGCCCGGCCACCCTTCGGGAGCATCCTGGGGCGGCTGGTGGCCATCGAGCACTCGGCCATGTTCTCCATGGCCCTCGACGTCTTCCACTCGCTGCAGGACGACTGGAAGCTGGAAATCCAGCACATGTTCAGTGAACTGCGCACCAAGGAAAAGGTCAGTGGGACCCCCCTACCCTCCCGGATTCCAGCCCCCCCAACACAGCCCCCCTTCGGTCCCCCCACAGCTCCCCCAGCCACTGATCCCTCCTGGGACCCCCCCGTACTGCCCGTGCATGGCACAGCCCCCCTTTGGGTCGCCTCCCATCCCCCCACAGCTCCCCCAGCCACTGATCCCTCCTGGGACCCCCCCTACCGCCCGCCCCACGGCCCTCCCGGGTGCCGGCCCGTGCCCCACACTCTGCCCCCCCGTGCCCCAGGAGCTGCGGAGCCGGGAGGAGGAGCTGCTGCGGGCGGCCCAGGAGCAGAAGACGCAGGAGGAGAAGCTCCGGCGGCGCGAGCAGGAGCTGGCCGCCCGCGAGATCGACATCGTCCAGCGCGAGCTGCACTTGCTCATGGACCAACTGCACCAGGAGCGGCCCCGGGTCAAGGGGCGCAAGGGCCACTTCAAACGCAGCCGCCTCAAGCTGCGGGACGGGAACCGCATCAGCCTGCCCTCAGGTACCCCCCGCTGGCCCCCCCGCCGGCCCCCCTGGGCCCCCCCGCCCACATCAGCCTGCCCTCAGGTACCCCCCGCTGGCCCCCCCGCTGGCCCCCCCGCTGGCCCCCGCCGGCCCCCCTGGGCACCCCGCCCACATCAGCCTGCCCTCAGGTACCCCCCACTGGCCCCCCCGCTGGCCCCCCGTGCCCCCCTGTGCCCCCTGCCGGCCCCCCGCCCACATCAGCCTGCCCTCAGGTACCCCCCGTGCCCCCCTGGGCCCCCCCTGTGCCCCCCGTGCCCCCTGGGCCCCCCGCCCACATCAGCCTGCCCACAGGTACCCCCTGTGCCCCCCTGTGCCCCCCGCCCACATCAGCCTGCCCTCAGGTACCCCCGTGCCCCCCCTGGGCCCCCCACCGGCCCCCCTGTGCCTCCCTGTGCCCCTCGCCCACATCAGCCTGCCCTCAGGTACCCCCCGTGCCCCCCCTGGGCCCCCCACCGGCCCCCCTGGGCCCCCCGCCCACATCAGCCTGCCCTCAGGTACCCCCTGTGCCCCCCCTGTGCCCCCCGCCGGCCCCCCTGGGCCCCCCGCCCACATCAGCCTGCCCTCAGGTACCCCCGTGCCCCCCCTGGGCCGCCCGCCGGCCCCCTGTGCCCCCCGCCCACATCAGCCTGCCCTCAGGTACCCCCCGGGCCCCCCTGGGCCCCCCGCCCACATCAGCCTGCCCTCAGGTACCCCCTGGGCCCCCCCTGGGCCCCCCTGGGCCCCCCGCCCACATCAGCCTGCCCTCAGGTATCCCCGTGCCCCCCCTGGGCCCCCCGCCCACATCAGCCTGCCCTCAGGTACCCCCCGTGCCCCCCCGGGCCCCCCGCCCACATCAGCCTGCCCTCAGGTACCCCCTGTGCCCCCCCTGTGCCCCCCGCCGGCCCCCTGTGCCCCCCGCCCACATCAGCCTGCCCTCAGGTACCCCCGTGCCCCCCCTGGGCCGCCCGCCGGCCCCCCTGGGCCCCCCGCCCACATCAGCCTGCCCTCAGGTACCCCCCGGGCCCCCCTGGGCCCCCCGCCCACATCAGCCTGCCCTCAGGTATCCCCGTGCCCCCCCTGGGCCCCCCTGGGCCCCCCGCCCACATCAGCCTGCCCTCAGGTACCCCCCGTGCCCCCCCGGGCCCCCCGCCCACATCAGCCTGCCCTCAGGTACCCACTGGCCCCCCTGTGGCCCCCGCCAGCCCCCCTGTGGCTCCCAGCCACATCAGCCTCCCCTCAGGTACCTGCTGCAACCCCTGCCCCCCACCAGCCCCCCTGCACCCCCACCAGCCCTCCTGTGCCAAACAACCACCTCAGCCTGGCCTCAGGTACCCCCCACCCCCACCATGGGATTAGCCCCACAGGTTGGCACACAGTCACCCAATGGTGCCTCGCCCACTGTCACATCCACTCCTGGACCCACATCACTCCAAGGACCACAGCATCCTCTGTCATGCAGCCCCCCAGCCCTGCACCCCTCCTTTCCAGGCGCGAGTGCTGCAGTCCAGCTATCCCGCCACTTCCCCAGCAGTGATGGCAGCCAGTTGTCCGGCCACTTCCCCACGGCCCACCACCCTCTTCGCCCTTGCATCAGCCTGCAAATCCCAGCAGCCAGGCAGGAGTTCTCGCCCGCGCCCCCGGTCCCTGCGAGCGGCTCTGCTCCCTCAAGGCTGCCGGCTGCCCACCCTGCCTCCTGCAGCTCCAAAGGGTCACTGGCCCTGCCTGGCCCTGCAGCTCTTCTTATATGGGCCTGCCGGGCCCTGACTGGCTGTTTCTCTCAGCCCCTCTCAAATTGGCTGCCTCCTGCACAACTTCCCCAGGCCTCGAGTAACCCCTTAGAGGCCAGGGTGGGGCCAGTGCCCCATCACACTGCATGTCTCTTGCTGAGGGGGTTAGTTCTCTCGGTCGGTTCTGAATCAGGGGCGAGAGAGATTGTGGGGGGGACCAGCTCCTGTTGGTGAGAGACGAGCTTGGCAGAGCTCTGCTCCTGACGTCTCCTCCCCCATCGTCTCTAACATCCGGGGACCAGCCCAGCTACGCCCCTGAGACTGACAGTCACCTTCCTGCCGTGGCCACCGCAGACACGGGTGGGAGAGGAGAGATGGGGCTCTAGCCAATCTCCTCAGGATCCGGGGCAGCTTGGCCACAGGGGACGCTCTGGGCGGGCAGGTTGGCCATGCCAGCTGTTGCTCTGGAACCCGCATAGGGATGCCGTCTGGCTGGCATGGTCAGGTCCCCCTCCTGCATAGGTCCTGCTCGGGCCAGCAGAGCTGGCCAGGCCCTCTTGTCTCCCCACTCTCTTTGGGATTGTCTCGGGGTCCCCGGGCGATGCTCTGGAACTGCTCCCTACGAAGCCAGGCAGGACTCTGGGGGAGTCTCCTCTCGGCGAGCAGCCTGTCTGCAGGACACACAGCTCCCCCGGCTTCACCTTCCTGGGTCTGACCTCGCAGCATTCAGCCTCCTCTGCCCCTCCGTGCGCTTCCCACAGCCAGTCCGCCCAGGCGGGGTCCTGGGGGGCCAGAGGGTCCTGCCCCCCAACTTCGCAGTCAGACGGGACTCTCAGCCAGCCAGTAAAACAGAAGGTTTATTAGACGACAGGAACATGGTCTAACACAGAGCTTGTAGGTGCAGAGAACAGGACCCCTCAGCTGGGTCCATTTTGGGGGGCAGTGAGCCAGACAACCACGTCTGCCCTTCACTCCATGTCCCAGCCAGCCCCAAACTGAAACTCCCTCCAGCCCCCCTGCTCTGGGCTTTGTCCCTTTCCCCGGGCCAGGTGGTCACCTGATTCCTTTGTTCTCCAACCCTTCAGCTCTCACCTCGCAGGGGGGGAAGGGCCCAGGCCATCAGTGGCCAGGAAACAGGGTGTTGGCCATTGTCTGTGTCCAGACCCCCGCACACACCTGCCCTCTAGGGCTCTGCAATGATCATACACCCTTATCCTACCCCCTAGAGACTTAAGAACTGCCTAGGGGAAACTGAGGCACCCCCACACTGTTCAGAGGACACATTAAGAACAGTCCCGCTTCGTCACAGGGATCTCCCCTGGACCCAGGGGGTGCTCAGCGGGGAGGGCCCGGGGGCTGGTGTCGCAGCCGCAATGCTCCCAGCACAGCCGCCCGGAGCCCCAGCGCCTCTGGGCCGGGCCCCAAACCGGCGACGGGTGGAATAATCCAGCCGCCTTCGTTTGTCCACCAATTAGACCGAAATCCTGACGCCCGTTTGGTCCCTTGTTTTCTGCTCCTCTGGTGCCCAGCTGAGGCGTCACCCAGCCTTGGGCGGAACCAGTTGCTCCCGGGCTGGCGCCTTCTCCCGGCTTCGTTACTACCGGGTCACATCACGGCACCGTGGGAGCTGCGCTCTCCTCCAGTGGCCCTTTGGTTGGGTAAAGTCGTAGGCCGGTTATCTCAGCAACTTCCTGTACCACCACCAACCCCCCGTATGCCCCATAACCCCCCGTATGCCCCATAACCCCCGCATTTGCCCCATAACTCCCCTGTATGCCCCATATCTCCCATAACCCCTGCATTTGCCCCATAACTCCCCTGTATGCCCCATATCTCCCATAACCCCCAGTATGCCCCATAACCCCCCGCATGCCCCATAACCCCTGCATTTGCCCCATAACTCCCCTGTATGCCCCATATGCCCCATAACCCCCTGTATGCCCCATAACCCCTGCATTTGCCCCATAACTCCCCTGTATGCCCCATATGCCCCATAATCCCCTGTATGCCCCATAACTCCACTGTATGCCCCATATTCCCCCCATACTCCCCATAACCCCCCAATATACTCCATAACCCCCGCATTTGCCCCATAACTCCCCTGTATGCCCCATATGCCCCATAACCCCCCGTATGCCCCATAACCCCCCAATATGCTCCATAACCCCCGCATTTGCCCCATAACTCCCCTGTATGCCCCATATCTCCCATAACCCCCCGTATGCCCCATAACTTCCCCGTATGCCCCATATATGCCCCATTTCCGCCCTGTATTCCCCACATCCCCACATATGTCCCATAACCCCGATACACCACATAACCCCCCATTATGCCCCATATCCACCCCGTATGCCCCATAACCCCCCATACACCACATAACCCCCCCAGTATGCCCCATAACCCCCCGTATGCCCCATAACTCCACTGTATGCCCCATATTCCCCACATATGCCCCATATTCCCCCCCTTACTCCCCATATCCCCCGTATGCCCCATAACCACCGGCCCTGCCCTGCCCGCTGTGTCAGGCTGCCAGAAGTCGGGGCCCCGAACCTGCTCGGGGAGATCTATGGCAGTGCAGGGCGCCCGCCGCTGTAACCGCTGCCTTGGGGGGCTCCAGGGGGGCTGGGGCTCGGGGCCTGACCTGGCCTCTCTCCCCCCAGGCTTCCAACACAAGATCACGGTGCAGGCGTCGCCCACCCTGGACAAGCGGAAAGGCACCGGAGCCAACGGCACCAGCCCCCCTGCGAGCCCCATCATCATCCCCCGCCTGCGGGCCATCCGCCGTGAGTCCCCGTTCCCCCCCATCACCCCCCATAGCCCCCCCAGACTCTGCCTGTGGGCCATCCGCCGTGAGTCCCCGTTCCCCCCATCACCCCCCATAGCCCCCCAACCCCCCGTCTGTGGGCCCCCCATAGCCCCCCCAGACCCTGCCTATGGGCCATCCGCCGTGAGTCCCCGTTCCCCCCCATCACCCCCCATAGCCCCCCCAGACTCTGCCTGCGGGCCATCCGCCGTGAGTCCCCGTTCCCCCCCATAGCCCCCCCAGACTCTGCCTGCGGGCCATCCGCCGTGAGTCCCCGTTCCCCCCCATCACCCCCCATAGCCCCCCCAGACCCTGCCTGCGGGCCATCCGCCGTGAGTCCCCGTTCCCCCCCATCACCCCCCATAGCCCCCCCAGACCCTGCCTGCGGGCCATCCGCCGTGAGTCCCCGTTCCCCCCCATCACCCCCCATAGCCCCCCCAGACCCTGCCTGTGGGCCATCCGCCGTGAGTCCCCGTTCCCCCCATCACCCCCCATAGCCCCCCAACCCCCCGTCTGTGGGCCCCCCATAGCCCCCCCAGACCCTGCCTATGGGCCATCCGCCGTGAGTCCCCGTTCCCCCCCATCACCCCCCATAGCCCCCCCAGACCCTGCCTATGGGCCATCCGCCATGAGTACCCCATTACCCCCCATAGCCCCCCAACCCCCGTCTGTGGGCCACCCGCCGTGAGTACCCCATTCCCCCCCATTCCCCCCCATAGCCCCCCAACCCCCGCCTGCGGGCCATCCGCCGTGAGTCCCCGTTCCCCCCCATCACCCCCCATAGCCCCCCCAGACCCTGCCTATGGGCCATCCGCCGTGAGTCCCCGTTCCCCCCCATCACCCCCCATAGCCCCCCCAGACCCTGCCTATGGGCCATCCGCCGTGAGTACCCCATTACCCCCCATAGCCCCCCAAACCCCGTCTGTGGGCCACCCGCCGTGAGTACCCCATTCCCCCCCATCACCCCCCATAGCCCCCCAACCCCCGCCTGCGGGCCATCCGCCGTGAGTCCCCGTTTTCCCCCATCGCCCCCCATAGCCCCCCCAGACCCTGCCTGTGGGCCATCCGCCGTGAGTACCCCATTCCCCCCCATCACCCCCCATAGCCCCCCCAGACCCTGCCTGTGGGCCATCCGCCGTGAGTCCCCGTTCCCCCCCATCACCCCCCATAGCCCCCCCAGACCCTGCCTGTGGGCCATCCGCCGTGAGTACCCCATTCCCCCACATCACCCCCCATAGCCCTCCCAGACCCTGCCTGTGGGCCATCCGCCGTGAGTACCCCATTCCCCCCCATCACCCCCCATAGCCCCCCAGACCCTGCCTGTGGGCCATCCGCCGTGAGTCCCCGTTCCCCCCCATCGCCCCCCATAGTCCCCCCCAGACCCTGCCTGTGGGCCATCCGCCGTGAGTATCCCATTACCCCCCATAGCCCCCCAACCCCCGTCTGTGGGCCACCCGCCGTGAGTACCCCATTCCCCCCATCACTCCCCATAGCCCCCCAACCTCCATCTGTGGGCCATCCGCCGTGAGTACCCCATTCCCCCATCACCCTCCATAGCCCCCCCCGCCATGAGTACCCCATTACCTCCCATAGCCCCCCAACCCGTCTGTGGGCCATCTGCCGTGAGTACCCCATCACTCCCTATAGCCCCCCAACCCCTGTCTGTGGGCCACCTGCCGTGAGTACCCCATTCCCCCCATCACTCCCCATAGCCCCCCAACCCCTGTCTGTGGGCCATCCGCCGTGAGTACCCCATTCCCCCATCACCCTCCATAGCCCCCCCCGCCATGAGTACCCCATTACCTCCCATAGCCCCCCAACCCGTCTGTGGGCCATCTGCCGTGAGTACCCCATCACTCCCTATAGCCCCCCAACCCCTGTCTGTGGGCCACCTGCCGTGAGTACCCCATTCCCCCCCATCACTCCCCATAGCCCCCCAACCCCTGTCTGTGGGCCACCTGCCGTGAGTACCCCATTCCCCCCCATCACTCCCCATAGCCCCCCAACCCCTGTCTGTGGGCCATCCGCCGTGAGTACCCCATTCCCCCCCATCACCCTCCATAGCCCCCCCAGACCCTGCCTGTGGGCCACCCGCCGTGAGTACCCCATTACCCCCCGTAGCCCCCCATCACCCTCCATAGTCCCCCCCACACCTGCGGACCATCCGTGTGAATTTGCCCCCCAGCTCTGCCATGACTCCTCCTTCCCTTGCTGGGTCTCTGCTGCCCAGGTCTCAGGCCAGGCACCCTGTGGGGCTGCCCCGAGGCCGGCTGTGCGGGCTGGTCCCGACTGGGCCGGGGAATGGTTGCGGCTCCTGTCCCGGATCCAGGAACCAGGACCAGACCCAAGAACTGGCGCGTTATGAGCCAATGTCTCCCCCTCCCCCCGCACTGGGCGGTAACCCTGGGGAGACGCCCCCCGGCCATCTCCCCGCTCCCCCCCCTCCATAGCTCCTACTGGGAGGGGTACTGAGCCCAGAAACCCCTCCCGCCCCCCGGGTCCCGATGAACTGCCGTGCGGGAGACTCGTCCCACTAACCCCCTCGTTGCAGTCACGCCCGTGGACGGCAGCCAGACGTGGGGCCGCAGCGCGGGGCTGAAGAAGGAGGAGCTGGGGGGCAACAAGAAGAAGGGGCGCACGTGGGGGCCCAGCTCCACGCTGCAGAAGGAGCGGCTCGGTGGGGAGGAGCGGTATGGGGCCAGAGAGTGAGGGGCACCGGCTGGATGGCGGGGAGCTCATGGCTGGGCTAGCAGGGGGCTGCGGGTCGGGAGGGAGGGGCACCGGCAGGGCTGGGGGGCCCAGGGCTGGGCTGGCAGGGGCTGCGGGTCGGGAGCGAGGGGCACCGGCAGGGCTGGGGGGGCCCAGGGCTGGGCTACCGGGGGCTGCGGGTCGGGAGCGAGGGGCACCGGCAGGGTTGGGGGGGCCCAGGGCTGGGCTGGCGGGGGCTGCGGGTCGGGAGCGAGGGGCACCGGCAGGGTTGGGGGGCCCAGGGCTGGGCTACCGGGGGCTGCGGGTCGGGAGCGAGGGGCACCGGCAGGGCTGGGGGGGCCCAGGGCTGGGCTGGCGGGGGCTGCGGGTCGGGAGCGAGGGGCACCGGCAGGGTTGGGGGGGCCCAGGGCTGGGCTACCGGGGGCTGCGGGTCGGGAGCGAGGGGCACCGGCAGGGTGGCACGGGGGGGCCCAGGGCTGGGCTGGCGGGGGCTGCGGGTCGGGAGCGAGGGGCACCGGCAGGGTTGGGGGGGCCCAGGGCTGGGCTGGCGGGGGCTGCGGGTCGGGAGCGAGGGGCACCGGCAGGGTGGCACGGGGGGGCCCAGGGCTGGGCTGGCGGGGGCTGCGGGTCGGGAGCGAGGGGCACCGGCAGGGTTGGGGGGGCCCAGGGCTGGGCTGGCGGGGGCTGCGGGTCGGGAGCGAGGGGCACCGGCAGGGTTGGGGGGGCCCAGGGCTGGGCTGGCGGGGGCTGCGGGTCGGGAGCGAGGGGCACCGGCAGGGTGGCACGGGGGGGCACTCACTTCGTAGCCGTCTCACCGTCTCTCCTGGCGCAGGCTGAAGGCTCTGGGCGAGGGCAGCAAGCAGTGGTCATCCAGCGCCCCCAACCTGGGCAAGTCCCCGAAACGTGCCCCCATGGCAGGGGGCTTCGCCAGCCTGACGGAGATGGGTACGTGGGGGGGCGGGACTCAGGCCCCGAGGCGTGAGGGCAGCGGTGGGGGGGGGCATGTCGGGGGAAGTAGCAGGGGGGCTTGGTGCTTCCAGCCGTGGGGCGAGGGGCCGTGCTAGCCACCCCCCAGCCCAGCACCCTGGAGCCTGGCTGGCTTAGAGGCCTCAGGGCAAGGAGTCCGACGCCCCCCAGGGGATGCCAGGGCCCAGAAGAGGGAGATGGGGGGCGAAGGCCCAGCAGGAGGGGCCCATGGGCAAGGGATGGGGGGGTCGCTGTGCCCCTCCCCTGGCGCTGACCCCTGTCCGTCTGTCCGTCTGTCTGTCTCTCCCCAGAGGAGTACGCGGAGGCGGAGGGCAGCACCCCCCACTCCCCCTACCCGCCCCTCCCCCTGCCGGGGGGCGAGGACCAAGCCCCCGGGCCCACGGACGAGCTGCCCCCTGGCGCCGAGGGCCTGCACCGAGCCGGGCCCCACGGGCGCAGCGAGTGGGCTCTGCTGGGCTGCGCCTCCGTCCTGGCCTCCGTGGGGCTGGGCAGCGACCTGCTGGAGCTGGGCCGGGAGGTGGCGGGGGGCCCGTTCCCGCGGGGGGGGCCGCTCCCGGCGGGGCGAGGGGCCCCCCAGCTCCCTCACGCTGCTCTCGCTCTCCTCCCTCTGCGAGTGCAACTCCACCAAGTCCCTGCTGCCCGCGGCCGAGGAGCCGCCCGGCCCGGCCCCCCGCCCCACGGGGCCCCCCCCCCGGCGCCCCCCCCGCCCACAACCCCCTGCTGGACCTCCGGGCCGAGAGCTTCAAGAGGGGCCCGCGCCAGTCGCTGACGCCCACCCACGTGACGGCCGCCCAGGTGGTGACCCGCGGGCACCGACGCACGCCCTCAGACGGGGCCCTGCGCCAGGCTGCGCTCAGCCAGCAGGGGGCGCCCACGGCCGGTGAGTGGGGGTGCCCCAGTGCCCCCCTGAGCAACATGATACAGGGGTCGTGCCCCCCGCGGCCCCTCCCTGACCCCCAACCCGCTCCTCAGCCCCTCCCTGACCCTCCACGCCAACCCCCTCCTCACCCCCAGCCCCTCCCTGACCCCCAACCTCAACCCCCTTCTTACCCCCCGCCCCTCCCTGCCTCCCCAACCCCCTCCTCACTCCCCCAGCCCCTCCCTGCCTCCCCGTCCCCCTCGCTGACCTGCCCATCCCTGCGTCTATCACACCCATGCCCCACCACAGCCCACCCCACCTCACCAGCCTGTTGGGGTCCCCAGCTCCCAGGTCCCGGGGCTGTTCTGGGGTCCCTGGGGCCCTCATTTCTCATCCCTCCCCCAACTCCCTAGGCCCCACTTCCCCTGCCAGAGCCAGGGGTCGAATCCAGGAGTCCGGGCTCCCTGCTCCCCATGGAGGGCCTGGGTGGGGTGTCTGGGGAGTGGTGCTGGGGGGGGGGTGGAAGCGGTGTGAGGAGTTGGGACTGTGAGGTGGAGGGAGGGGGCCTGTGGTTGAGGGGGGCTTTATGGGGGGATTCTGGGGGGGCTAATGGGCTGCAGTCACCCAGGCCAGCTAAGATGGTTTCCTCCCCCCTCCCCACAGGCTCCCAGGAGACCCTGGACCCCCCCACGCTCTTCCCACCCCCGGCACGGCGCAGGCCCCCTGAGAAGGACCCGGCTGTGGAGCGCCCCAAGACCCTGGAGTTCGCG
Organism: Lepidochelys kempii; assembly: GCF_965140285.1. Lineage (NCBI taxonomy): Eukaryota > Metazoa > Chordata > Testudines > Cheloniidae > Lepidochelys > Lepidochelys kempii. The sequence goes on along the minus strand of NC_136402.1, from coordinate 1,304,308 downwards.
CCCCGGCCCCGCCCCTCGCCCTCCCGCTCCCGCCTCGACCCCTGGAAACTCGTCTCCTTCGGAAGGACTCACCGCGCGTCCCCGGGCAGCGGGTGCGAGACGCAGGGGGAGCAGGGCAGAGTCGGCGGGGAGCCACCGGACCCCGCCAGTGCCCGCCAGACACTGCTGGACATAGACATGGAGGGTCAGAGCAAGGACAGCACGGTGCCCCTCTGTGGGGGGGCACTGCACTCCAGCAGCCTGGACGCCGACATGTCCCACTGACCTGGCACTGCGCCCCCCCGGAGACCAGGGAACCACCCATGAATGTACACCCCCCCCACAGCCGGTGTGGGGCACCAGACCTACCTGGGGGCGGGGGGGGGCCTCTTGGATGGACCAGCCTCTTTACTGTGCGCCTGCTCTACCATCCCCCACTCTGCTGCTGACCCCATTCCCCACCCTCAGCAGGCTGAGATCCCACCGCACCCACCAACCGCTCCAAAGGTTCTGCTGTGGGAGAAGCTGCTGCCCCAGAGAAGCAGGGTTGGGAAGGGAATTGTGGGGGAGGGGAGCATGTGTATTTATTGATTGGGGGGTTAAGAACCCCCACCCCTATTTAAATTCCATGTGGTGTTTGTAAAAAAAAAAAAAAAAAGACCCTTTCTGAGCCAGCAGGGGGTGCTTGTCCCCCGTGAACTTATTCATTAACTCGCGGCCTTCAGGCCTCATTTCCAGCCCAAGGTGTCGTGCGTGCAGCTGAGCCCTCCAGTGCTTACAGGGACCCCCTCACCTGGCACCAAGATGCAGCCACCTCTGGGGTGGGACTTGAGCTGTTTATCCAGGGCCCCCCTCATCTGGTGTTGAGATGCAGCCGTCTCTGGGGTAGGGCATGGGGACTGTTCAGATGGGGACCCCTCTCGCTGGGCCCCTCCGGAGTTCGTCAGTCCCATTCTCCCCTTCTTTACCTGCTGGCCTCCAGCCCCCCCTGAACAGGGAACGGAACCCAGGAGTCTGGTGACGGGGGCCGGGGCGCGGAGAGAGGTTATGGCCCCCTCAGCTTTGCACCCGGTGTTCAGAGGCTGGTTTGCGCCCAGGTTTCTGCTCGCTGCCCAGGGCGCAGCTGGCTCGGCAGGGCAGGGGACGGAGTGAGGCTGCCCTGGGTTTGACGCCGTTCCCCCAGAGGGGCCGGGTGGGATGCAGGACACCTGGGTTCGGTGCCCGGCGCTGCCCCTGCACATCCTGTGCCAGCCCTCGTGCCCAGGGGCTGAGCCACGGCCCTGATCCTGCACAGGGCGGGGCCTGACTAAACCCTGACACCACCAGTGCTGGGCCCAGGCCAGCCCTGTCCTGCCCCCAAAGCCCCAGTGCCCCGTGGGATCGGCCAGGCCAACCGTGCACCCGTCGGGCGCTTGCTGCTGCATCCTGATTCCCGAGGGATCACCCCAAGTGCTGCCCCTGGACCCCAACAACTCCCAGCCTCTGGGCCTGCTGCAGTACTGCCCATGGCCACGAGGGGGCAGGCAGGGCCCGGCAATCCCACCCGCCAGTGAGGCCTGGCTCCCAGCCCCCTCCCAGAGCTGGGAGAGAACCCAGGCGTCCTGGCTCCCAGCCCCCCCTGCTCTAACCACTAGACCCCCCACTCCCCTCCCAGAGCTGGGAGAGAACCCAGGCGTCCTGGCTCCCAGCCCCCCCTGCTCTAACCACTAGACCCCCCACTCCCCTCCCAGAGCTGGGAGAGAACCCAGGCGTCCTGGCTCCCAGCCCCCCTGCTCTAACCACTAGACCCCCACGCCCCTCCCAGAGCTGGGAGAGAACCCAGGCGTCCTGGCTCCCAGCCTCCCCTGCTCTAACCACTAGACCCCCACGCCCCTCCCAGAGCTGGGAGAGAACCCAGGCGTCCTGGCTCACATCCCCCCCTCCTCTGCCTTGCAGCTGGGGGGAGCCTTAGGGTCCAGCTCAGCTGTGTTGCCATGGTTACCATAGAGGGTGACAAGAGCATCGCTGCTGACTGGCTGGGGGCGGAATAGCCCCCCCCCTCCCCCACCCCCCCCAGTCCTCCCCCAGGTTGGGCCATGCTGGGAAACGCAGCGTCCCCCCCTCCATGCCTGGGGCCTGATCCCCCCTTCTAGTGGTCAGAGCGGGGGGGGGGGGGGGCAGCTGGGAGCCAGGACTCCTGGGTTCACCACCCGGCTCTGGGCACGGCCTGGGGTGTAGGGCTTCTAGCTGTGGCCGTCCCGTCCCTCCACGCAGGAGGCTGGGTGCTGGGCCTCGCCCTGGCCAGGGCCCACTCTGCCCTGCCAGCCCCACACGCCCCTAGGCCGGCCTGTCCGGTCTCCCCCCAATCCCCCCGGGCTGGGCCGGAACGCCACCGAGACGCCAGGACCGTCCCCCGCAGAGCCAGGCGCATGCTCCCGGCCCCAGGGATGGGGGCCTGAGGCGTGATCCACACTCCCACCCTGATGCCCTGCCCCCCTGGGAGCAGCCCCAGGCTTGGTGGGAATGGGCAGTGCCCCACCGCCGGGCCGGCAGGCTGCCTGCAGACTCAGGCAAACTCCAGGCCGTTCTCCGACTGCTGCGGCTGCCTGGGGCCAAGGCCCACGGCGGATTAAGGAAAAGGCCCGATGCTGCCGGCCCTGGGCAGGGTCAGGGGCAACGTCCTTGGGCCACGCTGGCGACACCAGCCGGGCAGCCCCCGGTACAGCGCCCCCGATCCCGGTCCCCCCCAGAGCAGAAATAAAGGGAGGACAGGAGAAAATCAACACGGATTTTATAGCGTCTACGGTGGGGGAGGGAGAATAAACCCTTGACAAGAAATCACAGCGATGCCATAGTCCACGGCCGCCCCACATGCAGCCCCCGGGTCTCTGCCCCCCACGTCACCCCCCGCAGGCCCCACGTCACTCCCAGCACAGGCCCAGCTGCTCTACGGCTCCTCGGTCAGAGGTGGGGCAGGGGGCAGCTGGGGGGGGGGGTTTGGCCTCTTCCTCCCGTCACCCTTCTGTAGCCCCCGCCCCTGGGATCCTGCGTGGCCCATGTTGGGGGCAGGGGGCAGCCTTGTTCGTGGGGGGCTGGGCCCCACAGGGGGGCAGGGAGGGAAACGAGCCCAGCGGCCCCATGGCGTGCTGTGAATTTGGGGGGGGGGGAGAAATCACCATCAGCTGCGTGGGGGGGGCAGCAACTGGCACTGGCGGGGTGGGGCGGTGGGCTCTGCCCCCAGCACTGGTGGGGCATGGGGTGGTGAAAGGAGGGGCTCCATGCCAGGTGGGGCAGGGGAGTTGGGCCCTGTGGGGGGGAGGGGGAAAATCTGGTTCTGCAGACGTCCCCCCTTCCCATCACCCCTCTTGCCATAACAACCCTGGGGGGAAGGTGGGTCCCACCCCATCAAATTCCACTATGGGGCTGGGGTGGGGGGGCAGTCTCACAGACCAGGGGCTGCAACCACCACCAGGCAGGCTGCTTGTGTGTTCTGGGGGGGGGGGTGCCGTCCCCCCACCACAGATGTCCCCCCCAGGAAGCCATGGGGGGACAATTTGCTTGATGCCATGGGGTCAATTTATCCCCTCACCAGAGCTGTGGGGGCTCCCCCTGGCATCACTGGGGGGGCCAGGGGGGATCTGCCCCAGGCGGGGCATGGGGGTCATCGTGCATTAGGACTCACCCCCCCCCAGAGCCCCCCAGCCGCCTCCTCGTGGGGGGGAAAGGAAACGAGGAGACTGCCGGGCACCAAGCGCTCTGCCCGGGGGGCCGCGGGGGCCCTATGCAATCAGCTCCTTGTAGCCGTCCCGCTGCCCCCGACGCAGGATCTTCAGCTCCGTCAGCTGGATGTAACGCAGGACATTGGTGTCTGGGGAAAAGGGGAAAGGGCTCAGGGGGAAATTCACGCCCAGCCCCCGCCCCCCACCCTGCCCCCCGAGCGCCCCCACCCCCCCAGTGCCCCATGGGGCCGGCTCTGTCTGCCAGGGGAGACCCCCCCCCCGCTGAGCCCCCGCCCCCCCAGCGCCCCATGGGACCAGCCCTGCCTGCCAGGGGAGACCCCCCCCGCTGAGCCCCCGCCCCCCCAGCGCCCCATGGGACCAGCCCTGCCTGCCAGGGGAGACCCCCCCACGCTGAGCCCCCGCCCGCTCCCGGCAGCCCAGCGCCCCGTAGCAGGACCGAGGCCATGCATGGCGCTTGCTCCGGCCGCTCACCTGCGGGCTCCCGGCTCTTGGCCTCCTTCAGGTAGAGCAGGGCGCGGGCGTAGTCCCCCAGGTGGTAGGAGGCGATGCCCGCCCGGTACGTGGCTTTGAAGTTGCTGCCTTGTTTCTCCAGCACTTTCAGGCAATATTCCCGCACCCGCTCGTAGTTCACCAGCTCTGACTGCAGCAGGCAGGCTGGGCAGGGCAGAGGGGCCGTCAGTGGGGCTGGGGACGGGACGCCCACCCTCGCCCGCCGCGCCCTGACCCCTGCGTGGCTGGGACCCAGGGGAGCCGAGCTCCATTCGTTACCTTCCTGGTCCCCAGCTCAGGGCTCCCCCCCGCCCCCCAGCCCTGCCGGTGCCCCTCACCTCCCGACCCGCAGCCCCTGCTACCCCGGCCCTGGGCTCCCCCCCAGCCCTGCCGGTGCCCCTCACTCCCGACCCGCAGCCCCTGCTACCCCGGCCCTGGGCTCCCCCCTGCCCCCCAGCCCTGCCGGTGCCCCTCACTCCCGACCCGCAGCCCCTGCTACCCCAGCCCTGGGCTCCCCCCTGCCCTGCGGTGCCCCTCACTCCCGACCCACAGCCCTGCTACCCCGGCCCTGGGCTCCCCCCTGCCCCCCAGCCCTGCCAGTGCCCCTCATTCCCGACCCGCAGCCCCTGCTACCCCGGCCCTGGGCTCCCCCCCAGCCTGCCGGTGCCCCTCACTCCCCGACCCGCAGCCCCTGCTACCCCGGCCCTGGGCTCCCCCCTGCCCCCAGCCCTGCCGGTGCCCCTCACTCCCGACCCGCAGCCCCTGCTACCCCGGCCCTGGGCTCCCCCCTGCCCCGCCGGTGCCCCTCACTCCCAACCCGCAGCCCCTGCTACCCCGGCCCTGGGCTCCCCCCTGCCCCGCCAGTGCCCCTCACTCCCGACCCGCAGCCCCTGCTACCCCGGCCCTGGGCTCCCCCTGCCCCCCAGCCCTGCCGGTGCCCCTCACTCCCGACCCGCAGCCCCTGCTACCCCGGCCCTGGGCTCCCCCCTGCCCTGCCGGTGCCCTCACTCCCGACCCACAGCCCCTGCTACCCCGGCCCTGGGCTCCCCCCTGCCCCCCAGCCCTGCCAGTGCCCCTCATTCCCGACCCGCAGCCCCTGCTACCCCGGCCCTGGGCTCCCCCCCAGCCCTGCCGGTGCCCCTCACTCCCGACCCGCAGCCCCTGCTACCCCGGCCCTGGGCTCCCCCCTGCCCCCAGCCCTGCCAGTGCCCCTCACTCCCGACCCGCAGCCCCTGCTACCCCGGCCCTGGGCTCCCCCTGCCCCGCCAGTGCCCCTCACTCCGACCCGCAGCCCCTGCTACCCCGGCCCTGGGCTCCCCCCTGCCCCGCCAGTGCCCCTCACTCCCGACCCGCAGCCCCTGCTACCCCGGCCCTGGGCTCCCCCCTGCCCCCAGCCCTGCCGGTGCCCCTCACTCCCGACCCGCAGCCCCTGCTACCCCAGCCCTGGGCTCCCCCCTGCCCCCAGCCCTGCCGGTGCCCCTCACTCCCGACCCGCAGCCCCTGCTACCCCAACCCTGGGCTCCCCCCCAGCCCTGCCGGTGCCCCTCACTCCTGACCCACAGCCCCTGCTACCCCGGCCCTGGGCTCCCCCCTGCCCCGCCGGTGCCCCTCACTCCTGACCCACAGCCCCTGCTACCCCAACCCTGGGCTCCCCCCCAGCCCTGCCGGTGCCCCTCACTCCCGACCCACAGCCCCTAGTATCCCAGGTGAGGGGCTGGCCACAGGATGGGAGTCAATTGAAAACAAAAGTGTTTCCCAGGCAGCCTCTGCCCCACCCTGCAGCCACGTGGGGTCCCCTGGGGAATTGCTCACGAGAGGCTCCCGTGGGGTCCCCTGTGGCCTGGCACACGTGGGTCCCAGCTGCGGCCCAGGGCCCCGCTCTCTGGAGCCTGCATGGGGGCTGGACGAGGCGGTTCCCTGGGGCTTCCCCCCGCGGCCCGACTCGGTGACAGGCGGACGCACGTGGCCGGGGCGTTGGGAGCTGCGAACTGCAGGACCCCGACCCTCCCCATCGCCCGGCCACCTGGGTCCCCATCCCCCTGCTGGGCCCTGGGCTGCCCTTGGCCGGTCCCGCGGCGGGCTGCACAAGTTGCGGCAATGGGGCTCTGGCAGGGCACCTCACACGCCAACGCGGAGATGCTAGAAGCCCAGGACCCCCGGCTCGGCTGCTCCCACGGGTGTTTCGCTCATGCTTTGCACCAGTAAACACTTGTGCGAAGTGCCAGGGGGCATGGCGCACCAGTGTAAACAGCTGCCCATGGGGCAAGGCCCCATGTCATACAGGCCCAACCCTCAACCCAGCTCTGGGGCCCACCTCCTGACTGACCCCAGCCGGACGGCAGCCCTTGCCTGGGCCCTGTCAGTCAATTCGCAGTGGGGCTCGAAAGCAAGAGGTACCAGCCCCACTGAGCAGCCCCTGGTAACGCCGCGCCGCTGGAGTGACACTCCAGCCCCATCGCAGGCAGGAGTGACTCCGGATTGACCTCGGCAGGGGGGCTGGGATCAGAACCAGCCCTGACCCATCGCAGGCAGGAGTGACTCCGGATTGACCTCGGCAGGGGGGGCTGGGATCAGAACCAGCCCTGACCCATCGCAGGCAGGAGTGACTCCGGATTGAGCTGGGGAAGGGCTGGGATCAGAATCCGGTCCCATGTCTACCTGGCAGGGGGGGTCTCCCCGCCACGGATGGTGGCTCTGCCAAGTGACAGGTGGGGGAATGAGCTGTAACTAGTCTGTCCGTCCCCCACAGCCCCGGGGTCAGCACCTACCCGTCAGGCTGTCGTAACACTCCCACCTCGGTGCTCTCCACCAGCCGCAGCTGCTCCTCCGTCAGCGGGCACCGCCCCGGGTCCGGCGGGCTCTGCTCCGGGCTGGCTGCCCCTGCCCGGCCCTGCACCCCCTTGAGCTGCAGCAGGGCGCGGTGGTATTTCCCGATGGCCTCCCGGAATTTCTTCTCCTTGTAGCAGCGGTTCCCTTCCGCCTTGAACTCCACGGCCTTCCGGATCTGGCTCTCCGCCGCGCCCTCCTCAGCGCGGGCCCGGTGCCCCCCACCAGCCTCGGGGCAGCCCTGGCCCGGCTCCTCCATGGCCCTGCTCAGAGGCAGCGAGCATGCCGGGCGGAGGGGAAAGCCGGGGGACGAGCCGGGGGGGTGTGCTGTGCAGACAGCGGATGGGGGCTGGGGGGGGCCCTGGCCAGGCTGTGACTCCGGCGGGGGGAGCAGCGAGGACGAGGCGCCGGCTGGCTCTGCAGCAACAGCACCGGAAAGCTTCCCCAGATGCATTGTGGGAATATCCCATCGCACGCAGCAGCGCTGACCTTAGATGTCTCCATGTTAAAAAGCCAGGAGTCCCTTTCGGCCGGGGGGGGGGGGGGGCGTGATCGGGGAATTAATCCGGGGCCCTCCCCTTTGCAAACCCTCCCCTGCCGGGCAATTGTTCCGGCACGCCTGAGTCACAACCTGCAGCCTCTCCAGGCTCCCCCAAAGCGCCTCCAGGGCTGGGGGGGGCGGGGGGGGAGAAGAGCTGAGAGAAGACACGTGTGTGTGCGCCTGGCACCTTGCACAGTGGGGCCCTGTAAGCATCCACCCCCCCCAAACTAACCACTAGCCCAGCCCTGGGCTCCCCCCCAGCCCTGCCGGCGCCCCTCACTCCCGCCCCGCAGCCCCCTGCCGGCGCCCCTCACTCCCGCCCCGCAGCCCCCTGCTCCCCCCAGCCCTGCCGGCGCCCCTCACTCCCGCCCCGCAGCCCCCGGTGCCCCCCCAGCCCTGCCGGCGCCCCTCACTCCCGCCCCGCAGCCCCCTGCCCCCCCCAGCCCTGCCGGCGCCCCTCACTCCCGCCCCGCAGCCCCCTGCCGGCGCCCCTCACTCCCGCCCCGCAGCCCCCTGCTCCCCCCCAGCCCTGCCGGCGCCCCTCACTCCCGCCCCGCAGCCCCCGGTGCCCCCCCAGCCCTGCCGGCGCCCCTCACTCCCGCCCCGCAGCCCCCTGCCCCCCAGCCCTGCCGGCGCCCCTCACTCCCGCCCCGCAGCCCCCTGCCCCCCCAGCCCTGCGGCGCCCCTCACTCCCACCCCGCAGCCCCCAGCGTCCCCTCACTCCCGCCCCGCAGCCCCCTGAGCCCCCCCCAGCTCTGACGGTGCCCCTCACTCCCGCCCCACAGCCCCCCGAACCCCCCAGCTCTGACGGCGCCCCTCACTCCCGCCCCGCAGCCCCCTGCTCCCCCCCAGCCCTGCCGGCGCCCCTCACTCCCGCCCCGCAGCCCCCTGCTCCCCCCCAGCCCTGCCGGCGCCCCTCACTCCCGCCCCGCAGCCCCCGGCGCCCCCCCAGCCCTGCCGGCGCCCCTCACTCCCGCCCCGCAGCCCCCAGCGCCCCCTCACTCCCGCCCCGCAGCCCCCTGAGCCCCCCCCAGCTCTGACGGCGCCCCTCACTCCCGCCCCGCAGCCCCCCGAGCCCCCAGCTCTGCCGGCGCCCCTCACTCCCGCCCCGCAGCCCCCTGCTCCCCCCCAGCTCTGCCGGTGCCTCTCACTCCCCGCCCCGCAGCCCCCGGCGCGCCCCAGCTCTGCCGGCGCCCCTCACTCCCGCCCCGCAGCCCCCGGCGTGCCGGGACCTCATGCCGGACCCTCGTGCTGGACCCCGTTGTGCAGACAAGCAGGGCCTGGTCTGACCCACCCGTTCTCTGGGGGGCAGAGTCCCTCCCCCCGCCCAGGGAAACCACCAGAAACCTGCCCCTGCTGGCAGCCTGGGCCAAGGGCTGCGCAGCTGGAGCTGGGGGGGCCCCTCTGGGGCGGCCCCCCCCAGTCACACCCGGCGAGCAGCTGGCTCCAGGGGGATTAAAACTCACTTTATTCGACAAACGCGCCCGGCCTGTTTCTTATCCCACCAGCTGCTTTTTTCCTGTTCTTTTTTTTTTTTTTTTTTTTTGGAGGCCTGTGCGGGGGGGTGGGGGGGGCTGGGAGCCAGCCTGGGGATGCTGCCCCCGCCCCGATCCCAGCCCCCTCAGGGCTGCCACAGGCCCATGGCCCAGCCCCCTCCACCCAGAGCCGAGGGGCACAGAGGGAGACGGGGGGCAGGCTTAGAGAAAACCCACCCGTCCCCCTGCACCCCCCTTTCTGCACCCCAGCTGTGCAACAGCCCCACGGCCCGCCCGGCCCCCTTCCCTAGCAGGGGCCAATCACCAGTCACAGACACCCCCCCAGAGCAGCTGGGAATCCCGGAGATGCCCAGGCCCTTCCCCGCCGGGCTCAGGGTGCCTGGCTCCGGCAGCGGGCGAGGTAGTCGGAGGTGGCGATGGCCGGGCTGGTGCTGGCCCCCAGCTTCTGGGGGCGCGAGTATTTCAGGAACACGGCCTGGAGGGTGGAGCCGCCGGCCCGGAGCGCGGCCCTGGCCATGGAGCAATGTACAGCACCGAGCGCCTCTTCGCTGCAACGAGAGCCGGGGGAGGGCGTCACCCACGGCGGGAACCCCCCCACCCCCCGCTGCGGGGAACCCCCCACCCTCCTGTCCAGCACAGGGCCTGTGGCTCCGTGGCCCACCTGGGCCCCAGACAGCTGGAGCTTCTGCCGGCCGCATTTCAGGGATTCCCCCCCCACCCCCACGCCTGCACCCACGTCACCCACCTGTAGAGGCAGAGCTGCGTGGAGCCCTCCGGCCCGGTGCCCAAGCCCCCGGCGCCCGCCTCCTGCAGAACCCGCTGCGCCAGGCCCAGGGCAGCCGCAGCCAGCTGGGCCGGCTCGAACGCCACACAGTCTGCCTCCATCAGACACAGCTCCATGAAGTACATGGCCAGGTGATGGACCTGGGGGGGCACACGGGTCAGACCGGTCCACAGCGCCCCCCGCCCCTGGGAAACCCAGCGCCCCCCGCCCCTGGGAAACCCAGCGCCCCCCGCCTACCCCTAGCCCCCACTCCCCGCCCAGAGCCAGGGATAGAACCCAGGAGTCCTGGCTCCCAGCCCCCCCTGCTCTAACCACTAGACCCCACTCCCCGCCCAGAGCCAGGGATAGAACCCAGGAGTCCTGGCTCCCCGCCCTGCCCAGCTCCCCAGCCTGCGGCCGCAGCAAGACCCCAGACCCGGCGCTCACCTTCGGGCCACAGTGGCCCAGGGCCGCCAGCAGCCGCAGCAGGTGCAGGGGGCTGGTGAAATGCAGCTGGAAGTTGAGGCGGGACAGGACCTTGCGCTCCATGCGCAGCAGCTCCCGGCGGCTGAACGAGTCCTCGGTCATGAAGCAGAGCTCGGCCGGCTGCAAGGGAAGCAGGGCTGGGCCGGGCGCCCCCACATCTCACCTCCCAGCCCCCCAGCAGCTCCTGCGGCCGGAACAGCAGCCAGCCTCCCCCAGCCCCTCCTAGAAACAACAGAGCCCAGGAGTCCCGGCTCCCAGCGCCCTGCTCTAACCACTAGACCCCGTGTGACGAAGTGGGGGATTTTCTTGTTTTTTCCGTGTTTTCCAGGGGTGGGACTCTGTTTCCCTGGGTGTTACGGGTTTAACGAGGGGAGGGGAGAGGGAGTTTGTGGGGGACACAGGACCGGCGAAGGACCTTGGGACCCCGGCCAATGGCCTGGAGAATGGAGACCCCGGCGACTGGGGACCTGGGGACCCAGAGGCCCAGCTCGGGAGTCCCAGCCAGGTCTGGCCAGTGGGGGGACAATGGGCTGTGGGGAGAGGACCCCGGTGACCTGACCAGCTGGTCCCAGCCAGAGGGGCCAGAGGACAAAAGAGGGGAGAGGGGCCCAGGTGACCCTGTTTACCTAGAGAAGAGACAATGGACAGAGCCGGGGAATCTGAGGGGCCCAGCTGGGAAGCAGGGGGGCTCGGGGCTGGAGAGGGGGAGCAGGCAGAGCCCCCCTGGACGCAGGAGAGACTGGGATGTGCTGGGCTGAGGGAGGCCAGGCGAGGTTTCTGTGCTGGGTTCGGACTCTCAATAAACCCTCCTGTTTTACCCCAGCTGAGAATCGCTCCAGGCTAGAGAACAGGGAGGCATCATTCCCTCTGGGAGTGGAGGCCCCGGGGGGCCAGAGCGAGTGGACTCCCTGAGGGGGCCCACGGTGAGAAAGAGGGGTGCTAAGGCTCGTAGAGGTGCAGCTCCAGGAGGTGCAAGGGCTGGACCCCCGGGAGAGAGTGGACCCCCAAGAAGGGCTGTCTCACTGAAGGGGGTTCCCCCCAGGGACTGCACGGGCCAAGAGTGGGCATGACCTGAGAGTCCGTGACACTCCACCCCCCTCCCACAGCCAGGGAGAGAACCCAGGAGTCCTGGCTCCCAGCCCCTCCTGCTCTAGCCCACCAGAGCCAGGGAGGAACCCAGGCGTCCGGACGCCCTGCCTTACCTCGGGGAAGGTGCACTCCTCCACTTTGCAGGCCACGAAGAGGCAGGTGATGCCCAGCAGCTGCAGGGCCGGGACCCTCACTCGCGCCACCTTCATGTAGGCGTTCATCAGGTAGACGGCCAGGTAGAGCGTGTCGTCCGCCAGGCCCAGGTACTCCTGGGGGGACCGGGTCACCAGAGCAACCGAAAATGGGGGCACAGGGACAGGGCGATGGTGCCGGTGGGGGGGCACTGAGTGTGATCTCTTTATCCCCTGGGGGCGGGGGAATTATTGCCCTGTGACGAAGTGGGACTCTTCTTAATGTTTCCTCTGAATAGTATGGGGGTGCCTCAGTTTCCCCCAGGCAGTTCTTAAGTCTCTAGGTGGTGGGGTAAGGGTGTATGATCATTGCAGAGCCCTAGAGGGCAGGTGTGTGCAGGAGTCTGGACACAGACAATGGCCGACACCCTGTTTCTTGGCAACTGATGGCCTGGGCCCTTCCCCCTGCGAGGTGAGAGCTAAAGGGTTGGAGAACAAAGGAATCAGGTGACCACCTGGCCCGGGAAAGGAACAAAGCCCAGAGGAGGAGGGGCTGGAGGGAGTTTCAGTTTGGGGCTGGCTGGGACATGGAGTGAAGTGCAGACGTGGTTGTCTGGCTCACTGCCCCCCAAAATGGACCCAGCTGAGGGGTCCCGTTCTCTGCACCTGCAAGCTCTGTTTTAGACCATGTTCCTGTCGTCTAATAAACCTTCTGTTTTACTGGCTGGCTGAGAGTCACGTCTGTCTGCGGAGTTGGGGGGCAGGACCCTCTGGCTTCCCCAGGACCCCGCCTAGGCGGACGCACTGGGGGAAGCGCACAGAGGGGCAGAGGAAGCTGAATGCTCGGAGGTCAGACCCAGGAAGGTGGAAGCTGTGTGAGCTGTGTGTCCTGAAGACAGTCTGCTCACAGAAAGGCGACTACCCCAGAGTCCTGACTGGCTTCATGGGGAGCAGTTCCAGAGCATCGCCCAGGGACTCCGTGACATGCCCATTTTATGCAGGGGGAAACTGAGGCACCACGAGGTGGGGAGAGACCTGCCCAACCATCTGCCACAGGGGTAGAACCCAGGAGTCCTAGGCTGCCCCTCCCCTTCAGGGGCAAACCCAGCCCAACCCCACCCCCTCTTCGCCCTCCCCTGATCCCGGAGGCTCTGTGCCCAGGGACCCTGCCAGGGCCGGGGGGGTTGTTGGTCTGCCTGGTGTGGGGCCGTCGGGTCCCAGGGGGCAGCGGGGGGGGTTCACCGATACCTACATGCACCTGCACGAGCCAGTCGACGATGAGCGCCCGCATCTCGGCCGTCACGGTGCGCGGCACCTCCCAGCTCCGGAAGACGTAGCTGGATTGTTTCCTCTGGGGACGGGAGAGAAACGTGGGGATGGGGCAGTGGCCGAGCCCAGGGGCCGGAAGGGACATGCCACGGGGCTGGGCCAGAGCTGGGAGAGAACCCAGGAGTCCTGGCCCCAAGCCCCCCCTGCTCTAACCACTAGCCCCACTCCCCTCCCAGAGCTGGGGAGAGAACCCAGGAGTCCGGGCTCCCAGCCCCCCCTGCTCTAACCACTAGCCCCCACTCCCCTCCCAGAGCTGTGGATGGGACCCAGGAATCAGCCAGGGCCTTTGGGTTGCTCCTGCCAGGGTTGGGGGGGGGAGCCCCATTTTTCATCATGGGTGTAGTTGGGGGCGGGGCTGGTCCAACCCCCAAAAAAGCTGCTTCCCCCACCCAGGGACATTAGCCATGGGGCAGCCGGGAAGCCATTGTCACGTGACCTTTAACCCCCCCCCCGGCCATGCTGCCCCCTTCCCCCCCCCGGCACTCACCATCATGCTGGTGAAGATGTCCAAGGCGTATTCCCGCTCCAGGGCCATGCCCAGGCTCACCAGCGCCTGCATCAGCTCCTCGGCCAGCGCCCCGGGCACGCAGAGCAGGGGCTGGCCCCCCCCGGGCGGCCCCCCCTCGGGGCCCCCTGCGGGGAGAGACGGGGTCACCAGCCACGCCCCCCCCAGCGCCCCGGGCACAGACAGCAGCGCCCTCCCCCCCTTGGGGTCCCCTGCGGGGAGAGATGGGGTCACCAGCCATGCCCCCCCCAGCGCCCCAGGAACAGACAGCAGCGCCCTCCCCCCCCCGGGGGTCCCCTGCGGGGAGAGACGGGGTCACCAGCCACACCCCCCCCAGCGCCCCAGGCACAGACAGCAGCGTCCCCCCCCCTCGGGGTCCCCTGCGGGGAGAGACGGGGTCACCAGCCACGCCCCCCCCAGCGCCCCGGGCACAGACAGCAGCACCCTCCCCCCCCCGGGGGTCCCCTGCGGGGAGAGACGGGGTCACCAGCCATGCCCCCCCAGCGCCCCGGGCACAGACAGCAGCACCCTCCCCCCCCCTCGGGGTCCCCTGCGGGGAGAGACAGGGTCACCAGCCACGCCCCCCCCCAGCGCCCCGGGCTGGCGAACTCTTCGCTCATGGCCCTTCGGTCCCACCGCTGCGGGGCTCCCCACCAGCCCCTCCACCCCAGAGGCAGGTGCATCGCGGGCTGCCCGGCGTGCAGCTCCCCCGTGCTGGCACTGGCTGGTGGCACCCTGGGCCTGAGGCCTCCCGCCCCACGGCCCGCCCCTCCGGCCAGGCCCCTACCTCCCTGCAGGACGGGGCTCGCGGGGACCCTGGGGCAAACGGCTGCTGCTTTCTCTGGTGCCGCCTCTCGGACCCGGCTTCCCTGCGGCTTCTTCTGCGGGAGAGGTGGGGGGGCAGCGGGAATGCCACAGGGCCCTGGGCGGAGAGCTGAGAACGCCCCCACGCCCCGTCAGCGCCCCACTGCCCTGGGGGAGCCAGCCACCCTAGGATGACGGGTCTGTGACCCCGAGCCCCCCGCCTCCCGAGCCTGGCAGCCCCACACAGAGCCAGGACCCTCAGCCCCAGCTGTGAGCACTGGGGGCGTTTGGGAGAAGGACCCCGGCGTCCTGGCTGACACCCCTTGTCACCGGGGCAGGACAGAGGCCCCGAGACACTGCCGGGATTCACCGCCCCAAGCATGGGCCACGCCTCCCCATCCGCCCCCCAGAATCACAGCAGGCGGCTAGGGGCACATGCCCCAGCACCCCCTGCTGTGTGGGGTGAGCAACTCTTCCCGAGCACTTGGGGGGCTGGTAGTTTGCAAACAGCAGGTTTGGGGGGGGGTGAGAAGCTGATCTGCATTTTCAGCACCCCCACAAAGTTCAGGGCAACTGCACTGCACCCCCCCACCCCTGCTGCCCCCTAACGCTGGGCTGGCCCAACTGGGGGCCTTCTTGGACACTTCCTCCTGCCCCAGCGGGGACCCCTCCAAACCACCGTGACCCTCCCTGCACAGTCTGAGCTTGGACAATGCCTGCCTATTAGGTGTGTTACGGTAGCACCCAACAGACACCCCCACCCCCCTGACTGAGCTCAGGGCCCTGCCCCAAGGAGCTCCCGGTCTGCACAGGCAGAGGAAGGCTCCTTCTCCCCACGGGACAGGTGGGGAAACTGAGGCACATAGCTGGGGGGCAGATCCGGGGTGGCAGTAGCAGAGCTGGGAGCCGAGCTCGGTCACCTCAGAGCCCATCCGGCTGCTCTTGAGGCTGCAGCCCTGGGGCGGTGGGGGCCGTGCAGACAGTGAACGCCGCCCCCCCACCCAGGGGCTCCAAACTCACCTTTGTGGCCCCCTTGTCCCCGCCAATGCCCTTGTTCTTGCTTTTCAGCGGCTCCCGTTTCTCTTCTGCCTGCAGCTGCTGAGAGACCCGGGCATCAGGGGGTCGGGGGGTGACCCCGTCATGGGGGGGGTTCCCTGGACCCCACAACATCCCCTAGGGGGCCTGGGAGCCAGAGTGTGGCCTGGAGGTCGCTGCCCCCAGGCTGAGCTGCCTCTTGTCTTGCCCCTGAGGCTGGGAAGCCCCAACCTGGGCCCCAGCAGGGAGCCCCCCACAGCAAAGCCCCAGGGGAAGGCCGGTTCAGGACTTCTGGGTTCCAGCCTCAGCCTTTGGGGGGACGCTGGAGGGGAGCTTGTTATGGGCACAGGATGCCCCCCCCCCCCATGCTCAGGACCCAGGTGTCCGGGCCCAGCGAACCCGAAATGGGCAAGGAGGGGTGGAACTCGCTTTCTGCGGATCTGGGCCAAGAGCCCAGACTGACTCACCGGGGGTGAGGGCAGGGAGACCCCCCCTCCCATGTACAGCCCCCCACCGGGCCCCATAGGGGAGGGGAACATTGGCTCCCCGGGGGCACCCCCCATGGTTACTGGAGGGGGAATCTCCCGGGGCAGGCCCTGGGGTACCAAGGGCACCCCCCTGAGAGGCTGGAGCTCAGTGGCCTTTAGCAGCCTCCCAGGCTTGGGCTGGTCCCGCGGGGGCCGCGTCCCGGTACCGTTCTCTGCTGCGGGGGCCAGGCTCTCGGCTCATGGTACTTGGGGGGTTGGCCCAGCGCAGCCCGCATCATCCTGCCCGAGAGGAACAGCTGGGGGTGGGGGAGGGGAAAGGCACCAGCTGCAGGCCCTAACCCTGGCCCTGGCCCTGCTAATTAATGCTTCGTTAGGGGTCAGCTGGGGGCCCCCACACACTATTGGTGCATCCCAGCCCAGGTTAGTGCCTGGCCATTGGCTCAGGCTAGGGGCGGGGAGGGATAGAGCTCACCCCCCCCCCCCATGGCTGCAGGGAGGGGGGTCCATTCCCAGGGGCTGAGTCTGTTCAGCCAGCCCCGGGGGACCATGAGGTCCTGGCATGCAGCAGGGTCGGGAAAAGCCCCTGGCCTGGCCTGGCCCAGCGCACGACCAGTGCGGGGAGCAGGGAGCATTTCCCCCCTTTGGGGACGTCATCAAAGCACCCGGCAGTTCCAGCCCAAGCAAGGGCAGACCCATTGGCAACGTGAGGGGCTGCGGGTTGGGAGTGAGGGGCACCGGCAGGGCTGGGGGGCAGGGGGCTGTAGGTCGGGAGTGAGGGGCAGAAATTCTTGAGAACAGTATTTGTGGGAACAGCCCCAGGGCAGCAGGTGCTGCGCGTCTGCAGCCAGAGCAAGGAGGGCAGCAGGGGCCCTGTGCCGAGACTCAGGGGAGTTGGACTTTGTTCCCACCTCTGCCACAAACTGCCTGGGTGTCTGGGACGAGGTGGGAATGTTCTTAATGTTTTCTCTGAATACTGGGTGGGTGCCTCAGTTTCCTCTAGGCATTCCTTAAGTATCCAGGTGATGGGATCAGGGGGTGTGAGTGTTGCAGAGCCCTAGGCAGGTGTGATGGGGTCTGCACAGAGAATGGCCGATACCCTGTCTCCTGGCCACTGGTGGCCTGGGCCCCTCCTCCTCTGCAGGGTTGCTGGTTCAACTCCGGCTCGAAGGCTTTCCCATGCGTAACCCTCTCTTTTTGCACAGGGGTGGCATTATTGACATAATCTGGGACCGTATAGATCATTGTGGCAACCAAGGTCCTGTCGTGGCACCAAGTCTTGTATAAAGGGGGTCAAATGAGGTGTCTCAGACAAGGTGATGGTTGGCGGGTTAGGACAGTGCTGTCTATATGTGGGTATCATTTTTGTAGTTAAAGAGATGACTATTGGCTCTGTACTGTCTGTATTTCCAATTTATGCTCTGCTTCTGGGGGACACCCCAGACACGTTGGCGTCAGCTCTGCCTAGCCTGCTCGATGGCCCATTAAGGACCATCAGCGATACAATGACCCACTGAGGGAAGGCAGACACGCCTGGGGACTCAGCAAAGGGTGCAGGGACCTGCCCATATGACTCCAAACTCCATTTTGCTGTAACTTTCCACAGTCTGAACAAAGAGGGGTTCTTACTCTTGGAGGAGACTAGAAAGGGCTGATGCCTCCTCTCCATCCTGTCTTCAGTCCTGCTTCCGACCTTTGGAGGGACTTGGCTACACTGAAGGACCCCTCCCAGCTGGGGATATGTTCTCCAGAGACTTGATTTGAACCTGCCGTTTATTCCCTCACTGCTACAAGCCTGAACCAAGGACTTTGCCATGACTGTGTGTCATTGATTCCATTTCACCCATTCTCGCTCTCGTCTCTATCCTTTTCCTTTTATGAATAAACCTTTAGATTTTAGATTCTAAAAGATTGGCAACAGTGTGATTTGTGGGTAAGATCTGATTTGTACATTGACCTGGGCCTGGGGCTTGGTCCTTTGGGATCGGGAGAACCTTTGTTCTTTTACGGGGGTGTTGGTTTTCATAACCATTCGTCCCCATACCGAGTGGCGCTGGTGGGGATACTGGGAAACTGGGGTGTCTAAGGGGATTGCTTGTGTGACTTGTGGTTAGCCAGTGGGGTGAGACCGAAGTCCTCGCTGTCTGGCTGGTTTGGTTTGCCTTGGTGGGCACAGAAACCCCAGCCTGGGGCTGTGACTGCCCTGCTTGAAGCCGTTTGTCTGGAATTGGCGCCTCTCGGGGGGGTCCCGCCAGAACCAGCCTCGTTACAACAGGGTTACAATGTCCTTCTTAAGGAGACGGTGACAGGCCATCACTCCGCTCTTCCCAAGTTGTTGTGGACTCACAGGCCTGTGTGCTCTCAGCTCCCCACAGTTTCCAGGGAGAACCCCTCGTGTATCAGCCCTTCTCGAGGTCACCACCTCTTTGCCAGGGTCGAGCTGCAGATGCCTCCGCCCCTGGGACCACTCGCTGCAATCCCCAGGGGGACCCTGTTACTGCAAAAGTCCTTCTCTCTGGTCACACACTCCTAGGGATAACCGCCCCCCTGAAACCGCTCCTCTCGGAGTCTTCAGCACGCCTGGTCCTCGTTACCCCCCTTTGTTTTACTGCTCCCCAGTCGCTTACTGCAGGATGTTCGGTCCACGGGGTGCAGTAGATCCCACCACTGCCACCAGTTGTCACGGGGTCCCTGGGCGATGCTCTGGAACTGCTCCCTACGAAGCCAGGCAGGACTCTGGGGGAGTCTCCTCTCGGGGAGCAGCCTGTCTGCAGGCCACACAGCTCACCCGGCTTCCCCCTTCCTGGGTCTGACCCCGGAGCATTCAGCCTCCTCTGCCCCACCGTGCGCTTCCCACAGCGAGTCCGCCCAGGCGGGGTCCTGGGGAAGCCAGAGGGTCCTGCCCCCCAACTCCGCAGTCAGACGGGACTCTCAGCCAGCCAGTAAAACGGAAGGTTTATTAAACGACAGGACATGGTCTAACACAGAGTTTGCGGGTGTAGAGAACGGGACCCCTCAGTCAGGTCCGTCTTGGGGCCAGGGAGGCCAGAGCCCCATCTGGACCTCCCCCCATTTCCCCAGCCAGCTCCAAACTGAAACTCTCCAGTCCCTCCTCTGGCCTTTGTCTCTTTCCTGGGCCAGGAGTCACTTGATCTCTTTGTTCTCTAGCCCCTTCAGTCGGCCCCTTTGCGGGGGGGGGGGGGCAGGCCATCAGTGGCCAGGAGACAGGGTGTCGGCCAGTCTCTGTGCAGACGCCATCACACTGGCCCCCAGGGCTCTGCGACAATCACCCCCCTGATCCCACCACCTAGAGACTTAAGAAAGGCATAGGGGAAACTGAGGCACGCACCCAGTATTCAGAGAAAACATTAAGAACAGTTCCATATTGTCATAGTGGCCTTGGGCACGTCTCTGCTGGTCCCTGGGCCTCTGTTTCCTCAGCTGTAAAATGGGGACAATGATCCTCGCTTGGTCTCTTTCGACTGAGATCTTAGGGCCAGGGACTGTCTCATGCTCAGGGCCTGGGCCCGATGGGGCCCCGATCTCGGCCGGGGTTTCTAACTGCTGCTCCAGTGCACGTAGTGAGCCGTCTCGTTCGCTGCCTTGTGCAGCTCTCTGCTTGTGGGAGGGGGCGGGCGGCTCTCACACCCCCTCCACCAGGAATTTATTTCAGGCTAAAAGGCAGAACGAACCCACCTGCGCCCAGGGGATCCGTGCTGGGGCCCAGCTCAGCCGGGTTTGTGCGTCTCAGCAGGCCCCGGCCCCGCTTGGCTGGGTGACCTCGGGAAAAGCGGGGCTGCGGGTGGCCGTGCTGTGTGGGGCGTCAGGAGAGAACCGAGGGCCAGGGAGGGGGGCGGCTGAGGAACTCCCTCTGCTTCTGCCCCCCGCAAAGCCCACGGCCTGTTTTCCAAAAGGCGGCAGGGGGCTGGAGGGGGGGGCGTTAAAAACCTGATGTCCAAGCGAAATTCCATCCTGGGCACTAATTCCCTTCAGCCTCCCTGAATTTCCCCTGCAGCTTCAGCTGGATGCAGGATCCGTCCTTGTAGCCATTCGCTGTTGCTGTTGAACAGTTGCAGTGTTTCACCCCAGAAGTGGCTGCATCGCAGCACTGGGTGAGAGATCCCGGTATAAACAGCCCCTGTGCCCCACCCCAGAGGGGGCTGCATCTCAGTGCAGCACAAAGGGTCCCTGCCCCAGGGCTCACCCCAGAGACAGCTGCATTCCCCGAGGCAGTGACATCGTGTGCGTGCGCATGGGGGGGGGGTGTGAAGGGGATCAGGCCCCATTGGGTTGAGAGGCCCAGAGAAAAGGAATGAAAGGGCCACAGGGCAGCCCCACATACAGTGAGAGGGGGTGGGGAAGAGGCGTTCAAGCAAGGAGCACAGGGGCTAGGAACCGGACACTGCAAAATGTCCCCTCCTTTGCCACGGCCTCCCTCTGCCTCTCTCTCGGCCTCCGCTCCCGCTCCGTAATATGGGGAAAGGATCCTCCCTTTGTATATAGGCTGGGAACTCGGAGGGGCCCAGACCGCATCTCCTTGTGCTGCGCAGCGCCCGGCCCCACGGGGCCCTGGTCTCGGCCGGGGCCTGGGCAGCGCTGTCAGCATAGGGCCATGAGAGGCTCACGGGAACGTGTGTTGCTTTGAGAGCAGCTCCTGACCCCCCCACCCGGAGCCAGTCCCACCCCATGCCCCGGCTGCTGGGCTCCCTTGGGACCTGGCAAGGGGCTAAGCACACCCAGGCTTGTGGGGTGAGGGAGGGCCTGGCCACTCCCAGGCAGGGCAGGTCTATGTAGAACCCAGAGGACATGGGGAGTTTCCTGCAGACATGGGGGGGCTCCCCAAGGAAACAGGGGGAGCTGGGCCTGGTTCTCTAGGGCTGAGCCCGCAGCCTCCACCTCTTCCCTCCGGACCCCTGGGAACTCAGCACCCCTCAGAACCAGGCCCTGGAGCCTGGATTTCCCAGCGCCGGCCTGGGAAAGAAGGCCACTGCCCCGGCCCTGCAGGGCATCAGGATTTCCCCTCTCTCTGAAGCAGCAGGACACACGCACCCGACAGGATACAGGGCCGGAGCGAGGGCAATTCCTGGGGCAAACCCCAGCGCCGGGCGGCTGCAATGACAGGATTTGGGGGACAAGGGGGAAACAACGCATGGACCCAAAGCTTCCAAAAACCATTTTATTGCTTGTACCGTACAAATCCGAGGGCGCAGGTGACGCGCCGTGGACAGATTTACAGAACCAAAACACTCCAGGAACTAGGAAAAGCGAGAATAGTCAGAACTCACGAACTATCTTACAGAGTGAATCAAGTATCACAGCCCGGCCTCCGGGCCGCGAGCAGCCAAAGCTTCCAACTCCAGCTTTGGAGACGTTCGTCCCCCTGTTGCTGTCGGGGAAACCCACAAGGACGTGTCAGTCTAAGTAAATGCACCTCAACTGCAGCAACTACAGACATGGGGAAAAGTTTCTGGGCCCCTCCCCGCTCTGAGCTGGGCGAAGGGAAGATGGCCGGGCTGCTCGCCGCGCCAGGCATGCCCCAGCACCCCGGCAGAGCTCACACAATCCAAGCTTGGGGACTGAGGTCAGCTCGGGGGCCACTGGCAGGAGCCGTGCCCGAGATCCCAGCGTACCAGCTGCAGGGTCTGCATCATTCATCTGAGGTGCCCATCGCGTTGGAGGTTCCCTTTGCCACAAGAGTAAAATCTCCCACCTCACCGGGTGAGAAAGCTCCTGCCCCACTGGCTGCTCGTCCATCCTCAAAGCCGGGCGGATGCTGGGCTGGCCACAGACCAGGGCAGAGAAGCGCTCTCAACGGGAGCCGTGTCCTGGGACAGCCCCTGCCAGCCGGGGAGGGGCAGCCGTTCACCCCTGGACGCTTGGTGAGGCACAGAAGGGCACTGGATGGGCAGCAAGCCCAGTAATGCTGGTGGGAGGGAAGGACTCAGCAGCCCAGCCCCTGAGCCAGGTGAATCAACACGAAATTCCAGCGACTCAGCAAGCGAAAGGCCAAATGGACATTAAGGCTCTAAAGCTCTGCGAGAAAAAGCCACAGCACCGTGCCCGGGGAGCCGGCAATCTGGCCAGACGGGCAACCCGGGCGGCCACGTGGGTTTTAAATTAAAGCTTTGCTAGGGTCCCACCTGGCTCCCTGACAAACGCAGCGTGAAATACACAGCCCAAGCAACGAAGCACTTTGACAGCATCTACAAATGCTGCTCCACCCAGGCGAGAGCCAGGCCGCGCCGCCCGACCAGCAGCCCATGGTCTGCGTGTGCTCGGTGTGGGGCTGACGCGCTGCTCCCCGGACGCGGGGCCCCAGGAGGTTCTCAGCGGCCAGCTGAGCTCTGCACATGCAGAAGGGGCCTTTCTCCAGAGAGGAAATTGCCAGCCACTCACGCACGGGCCTGACACAGTCTGGGAAGGCCCAGGGAGGTTCGGAGAGCTGGGCTGGTGGTTAAAGGCACCGGACTGGGAGACGGGGGTTTCCTCCGCAGCTGTGTAAGCCTGGGGGAGTTCCCAGGTCCCTGGCCATACAAGGGGGATAAACCTTCTGCTGGGACCCCGGGGACAACATTGACCCTGGGGGCCCCGCTCTCCAGGCACTCGTTTGCTTTCCCCTCCCCGAGCCCAGCTGCGGCCAGGAGCAGACCCCATCGCAGGGGGGACAACGAGCTTCTCTCCAGGGGAGCCAAGGCACACCACCAGCTCCTCCGTTCAGCCTGGGCCCCCCTGCAGGGAAGTTCCCAGACGAACTCCAGCCAGCGGCTCTGGCCACTCAGGGCCACCTCCCGTGCTGCGGGTCCCCTGCCAGAGCCCTGGGCTGCGGGAGGAGACAGACCAGTGCTGCCAAGACTCTCGGGCGCACCCTGAGCGAGCGGGGGAAACCTGCCCCAACCCCCCGTGCCAGCATTGCCAGGGGTGCGTCACAGGCTGGGACAGGTCACGAGACCCGTCCCCCCTCCTCTCTCGGGGCTGAGGCTGCACCAGGCTCGGAGCGCAAAGAGCCTGAGCCTCAAATTCAGCCCAGCTAACTGCGGGCGGGCGCCACAGCCAGGGACGGGAGGGTTAAGGGGAAGTTGCAGCAGGGTAGGGCGCCGTATGAGCCCTGTGGACCCCCTCACTGAGTAGCCCCAGATCCCACAGCCTCAGCCCGGGCTCAGGCCTGCGGCTACCTGCTCCCCTGCTGAGGGTGCCTGTCCGGGGTGGCAGCTGAACAGCAGGGAGTCTTTCTCCCAAATCCCAGCCAGGCTGCACGGCCGGCTGCGGCTCTTGGGACGAGGCTCCCGCCCTCCCTGAGAAATTCAGAGACTTCAGCGAGGAGCAGCTGGAGAGGACCGGGACCCAGATCGGCGCTGGCTCGGACACTGGTAAAGGCGGCAGAAATACTCAAGAGCTTAAAAATTAGGAGCTGGCAAGCATGCCGAGCTCCGAGGCGGCAATCCCGGGGCCTGACCTTGCACAGCAGGAAGAGCTAAGCTGAGTACTTGGGGCATCTGTACCGAGAGCCCTGGCCCCCCATCCCTCAAATCAGGCATAATCGGCTAAATACCAAAACACGAGGCCACGTGGTGTCCTGGCCGTCAGCCATTCACCAGTGCGTCCATTGCCTGCAAGGGAACGGCACCATGGGGAACGAACCCCCAGAATTAACGGCTAACCGGCTGACCTAAGTAAAAATCTTGGGGAAAGAGACCCCACACACCAGGGACGCAGCCCAGCTTGGGCACCAGAGCAGGCGAGAATATCCCATCAAAACGTGTCTAACTGAAAAACTGCCAGGCCAGGCTCTCGGTCCAAGCGGCTGCAGACCCCCCGGAGTCAGGGTCCCCCCGCCACGCACCCTGAGGTCACCTCACCCGCACAACGTGGCTGTAACCTGCACCCCAGGTGCATCGGCAGCCTCAAGGCCATGCAGCTCGGATGGCTCTCTGCCACTGGGCTAGGGGTTGCGATTTCCGGCCCAGGCGAAGCTCAGAGACACTGGCTCAGAGATGCTGGGCAGGGAGACCCGCTGTGGCTCTGGGATGCCGGGAGGAGCAGAAGGCAGCTGCTCCCCCTGCCCCTCAAAGCTGCAGATGGTTTCAGAGCATTTGAGTCTGACACACGCGGTCCGGCAGCTTAGTGACAATGGGAAAGAGCGCTCAGCTCCCGCGACTCGTAACTTTCTCTGTCCAGTCTCCGCTGCCCGATGCACTCCGCCCAGGAGCTGGCGCTGGGAGGGACAGGCGGAGCAGCGCTCCCCAGCCCCTCGGCAGTGTCCACGACAGCCCAGGGTGTGTCCGAATGGGGAAACGGGGCCTTTGGCGTGTGCTGTGGGAAAAGATTAGCCCGAAGTCTGGGGGCTGAGCCGGCGGGCGAGGGGCTCACAGGAGCTGCGGAGGAAGGCGCGTCTCCGGCCGAGCACTGCAGCGTTTATTAGCTGCCTGGTCGTTCTGTGTAAAATCCTGCCGCACGCAGGGTGTGAAGGGACCGCAGCACCGAGCGCACCGACTTCTGGCTTTAAGGCAGCTTTGAAGAAAAACATTATTGCTTTTACAACCGTGCGTGTCGGACACAAGTACCGCCGTGGGCTGGGGTTGGCTTTCCTCCGGCAAGAACCCCCTCCCTTCCTGACATGCCACTTCCCCATGGAAAGGGCCGGCTTCTTCCTTAGTGCTCTTGTGCCGTGGGAGCCCTGCTGAATCTCCAAGTGCCCACCAGACTCCCTCCCCCCGCCTGCCCGCAGAGATCCACATGGCTCCAGCTGGTGCCCCTTTCCCAGCAGGTGTAAGGAAGGGCTGCAAAGATGTAACAGGCAGAAGAGAAAACAGGAACCAGGAACCCAACCCTGGGGCTGGCGAGCCAGTGTTCCTCGCTGCACTGGAGCAATGAAGTAAACAGCAGCCCTTGGGGTGAGGGCCAACCCGCCGGGCTCTAGGCCTGCTCGGAGGGTTTACTGTGCGTCCCAGCGGAGATTCCGAGTGGCGTCTTACGTCACGTCCACACAGAGTCGCTCTCCGTGACCAACAGAAATCTCTGGACAGAACGGGCGTCATTCCTTGCAAGTCAGTTTCGATTCCACAGGATTCCTCTCCAAGAACCTCTCTCCTGGTCTTTGTTTTTTAGGTTATGGCTAGCTGACAACCCGGCTCGCTGGGCCCTTGGACGCTGGAGGAAGGCTGAGAGAGGGGCTGTCTCGTGGGGTGGGGTGTCTTTAAAAGCTGTAAGCACTTCTAGGAGTTTAAAAATAAAAGCAACCCCATGGTACTGAACCAGCCAGGGCTTGGAGCTGCTCAGAGCCACGGAGCAAGAGCACTTCCTTCCTTTCCACACAGCTCGAAACGGGGAGCTAGTGTCTCCCCGCTCGCCTGGTGGTGTGATGCCAACCTGGCTGAGTTTCAAACAGCTGGGGCGGCTGCCCTGCAGCCTCCGGGGGCCGGGCTAGTGTGTGACCAGATTGCTGGAGAGAAATCCAAGGAACAAAACCAACAAGTTCTCCCGTGCTCGGAGCCCAAGTCTCTGCCTGCCACCGCCTATTCTCGGATGCTGGCGGAGTAGGAGAACTGGGGGAAGTGCGTCCGCTGATCGGCCTCCAGGGAGTCCATGCTGTCATCTGCAGACAGAGAGAGAAGCGGCTTATGTGGGGGTGGGGGTGGGTCTCCAAGCACCACAGGGAGTTGGGAGCACAGGTGGCCTTCAACAGGACTCATGCTCCTAAACCCCTTGGATGCTTCCAAAAATTGCCTAAAGAGAGCCTGTGCAACCGAGATGCCCAAGAGTTGGGCTACGTGGTGTTCTCTCTGCCTCCTTCCCACCAAGAGAAAACCAGGGGCCCGGTGGGCTGGAACCGTGGAGGCTTGCTCCCAACTCCCAGCTCCCAGGCTGGGTCCCAGTCTACACTGGGGACCACCGTTCCCTTCTCCCTCCGCAAGCGGCTCTCGCCATGTGTCTGATCAGCACACGACAATACAAGGCCCTGGATCTGGGCTGGTCCTTGTGAGTGCTCCCAGAGTACGTGATCAAACCCTGCGTCCTGGGGTCTTTCAGCCGACATCCCTCCACGGATATCAGACACGCCGCGTACAGCCCCGCGCACTCTGACCCTAGGGCAGCGCTGACGTCCTCACTACACAGTGCGGTGCCATGAGACAGTGGGTAGAGCTCAGGAATCCTGGCTCCCGGTCCTGTGCTTAGGCCACTAGACCAGCCAGGCTTCCCCTGCTTTCTGTGCTGGGTGGGGTGGAGCTCCCCACATTTCAGCCCCTCCCCAGAGCCCAGCGCAGCCAGCTCAGCCATACTCACATCGGTCAGGAGGCGTGATGGTGATCGACTGCGCTGTGAACTCGTCGTCAAAGTATCGCGTGTCGATTTCAGATGTCACTTGGGGCTTAAACGGCGGGACGAGCTGTGGAGCAAGAGAGGCTGACATCAGTAACAGGGAACGCCCACTGGCTCCCACCCTCCCCAGCACGGCAGCATGGCTGGGTCTGCGCCTGCCACCGAAACCATCCCTTCGGCTGCATTCCAGGGCCCAGCTACACCTCAGCTCACATCAGCCCCACGTGGACGCTCGCACGTCTGCTGAATGGCAGCGTCAGCCAACCTGTTACACCAAGCGACGCCGCTCGCCATCTGAAACCAGCCCAGGGACTGAGTCGATTTCCACTCACCCCGTGAGCTAATCCCGTGCAGCTCCACCTAGACCAACCCAAGAGAGGTCGCTGAGCAGTGACGCCTGCCTGCCATGTGAAGGGAGGTTCCCGCGAAAAGCAGGGCTGGCTTTAGACACAGCTCCAACCCCTCCTTCCCCGGGTCTGCAAACCGATCACTGCAGCTCTGAACTAAGGCACGAGAAGCCGTGCAACTGAGCGGCCTAGGCCCTCACCCCGCGCCCACGCGGGGGTGTATCATGAGCTCTGCTCTGTGCTGATCAGGTGTTAGCGAAGGGTGGGTTTTGCACAGCCTCACACGTACACTCAGTGGCAGCGGGCTGTTCTGAGAACTCTTCAGATAAGTGGTTCAGGGGATGAGAAAAAACCCAGGACCTCCACAGCAAAGAGGGTTCCCCCCTCTTACCTTCTTCTGAACCACGTCTTGCCAGTTGATGGCTGTGAAGAAGCGGTGCTCCATCACCTCCTTGGCATCGTTTGGCCCTCCTCCTAGCCTGGAGACACAGAGCATCCTTACTCCCTGGCCCTCGCTCCAGGGCCTGGGCTACTTGCACTGGTTTCCAGGTGCGATTTTAAATCCATTTAGTCAGATGGTGCCAAAGGTCAGGGAGCCCCTTGTAAATCCACAGGATCCTGGCATGTATCGATCAGCAACACCGAAACCAGCGCGTCTACCTAGACCCTCAGCCTGGTCCCGCTGGACCTTCTGTGTCTAGACTCCTAGAGTCCGAGGCCAGCGGGGACCACTGTGATCAGCTAGTCTGACCCCCTCCAACCCAGGCCAGAGACCTGCCCAGAGAAGGCCCTAGAAGCTTTAACCCAGGTTCTCCTGGACAGGAGACCGAGGACACTTCGCCTCTGGTCTGCACCTGCCATGGGGGATCTCCCGGTGCTTTCCCAGCCCTGACCGTCTCCACAGCGACCGACGCACCTGCCGTGGAGCAGCTGCCACCCCTGGAAGAAAGCCAGTGAGAGCTGGCGCCATGGGACCAGCTTGGACCCAGCGAGCCCCTGGGTGCATGTGTCCAGCACCCACCCACCTCTGCTTGGGGTCCTTCTTGAGCAGCCCGGCCAGCAGGGCCTTGGCCTCGGGGCTCAGGGTGCGGGGGAAGCGGATCTCCTCCATGAGGATCAGCTCAAAGAGCCGCTCGTGGTCCTGGTTGTAGAAGGGGAGGCGGCCGCACATCATCTCGTACATGACGACGCCCAGCCCCCACCAGTCCACAGCCCGCCCGTAGTCATTGTCCTCCAGCACCTGTGCGGGGAAAAGGGGGGGCTTGTGAGCTGCGGAGAGGAGTCCAGCCACTAGCCCCCCTCCCCTCCCAGAGCCGGGAGAGAACCCAGGAGTCCTGGCTCCCAGCCCCCTGCTCTAAACACACTAATCCACCTAGGCAGAGGGTTTTCCTCGTCAGCTTTGTTTCTACCTTAGAGTGGGGAACAAGCTGGCCAGAAACGGAGTGGAAGGGACCGTTCTGGTGCAGCGAGGGCCTCGTCCCAGCCGAGCAGCAGAAGGATTCTCGGACGTGTCTAGGGGCCCTGCTGGCCTGAGGTCAGGGTGACGCTCTGGTTTGTGAGGTGTGTCTAGCAGCAGCATTCAGTGCTGCCACCAACCTCCTGTTACACCCCACTCCCGGCCACGGGACATTGACCCCTCGTCTGTGGGCCTGGCCCAGGGGGCTGGGTCCGGGCCGGGCAGGCAGGATGCCTGGGTTCTGCTCCCAGGCTCGTCACTGTCCGGCTGGGCGAGTCCTGTCCCCCCCAACCTGTGGTCTGGGAGCTCTTCGGGCAGGCACGGTCTCTGCCCATCCAATGGCCCCTGGCCTGGGTCAGGGCGGTGCTATCGTAATACACCTAAGAGTGAAAGATCAGTACCTCCGGGGCCAGGTACTCCGGCGTCCCGCAGAAGGTTTTCATGGTGGCGCCGTCCGTTATGCCTTCCTTACAAAGCCCGAAGTCCGTGATCTTTATGTGGCCGTCTTTATCCAGCATCAGGTTCTCCAGCTGAAAGGCAGAGAGGGAGCGAGGGGGTCAAAGCTCCGGTTAATTCCGCTCGCTCGTCCACACAGAGCCGAGACTGTGAGCTTGATGGGGCGCAGTGGCTAGTCCGGGGCGGTCCAGGGAAGCATAAAGATGCCACCAGCAACATTAGGCCTGGGTAACGATCAACAGCAAGTCAATCCTCGTCAACCCCCGAGAGAGCACTGGGCCTGATGCGGCCTGCAAGGGATGCAGGCAGTTTGGCTGCATTCAGGAGCAGCCCAGAATCCCACCCTGAAGCCGGCTCTCCTCGTGGGCACAGCCTCTGGGCAGAAAGGCGAGCCAAGGGCAGATCATCCAGAACACGAGGTTAGGTAAAAGAGGAAGTTTTAAACTACCCTCTCCATGAATCAAGCGCTCACCAGGCCGTACTGGGGGCTGGGATGGAGCCCTGAGAAACGGGGCTGCTCGCGGCCAAGCCTCTGCTGAGTCCAGCCCTCAGAAGCAGGGACAGGAGCAAGGGGCCCTTGCCTCCTGTTCTCCAGACACCTTCCTGCAGTGACGAAATCCAGCCAGGGCACAGCGCTGCTGAGACACTCACCGGCTGCCTGCGTCTCACCGGCTGAGCCGAGCAAGGAGGGAACAGGGACCCAAGGGCGTAGAATTCAGTTTCATTTTTTAAAATGCAAGAGCCTGGTTCCCAAAGGCTCTGAGCACCGACTCCAGCTGCAGCCACAGGTGCGGAAGGCGGGAGCTAGCCAGAACCCGGGTGGACCGGCTGTTTGCCCTGACATTACCTTGATGTCCCTGTAGACCACGTCCCTGGAGTGCAGGTACTCCAGTGCGGACACTATCTCAGCACCATAGAAACGGGCCCGGTCCTCCGTGAACACGCGCTCTCTCGAAAGGTGGAAAAACAGCTGGAGGGAAGGAAAGCGGAGCGGGGGCAGTAAGAGCCTGGAAGCAGCCAAACGAGGGCCGAGCGCTCTGGCAGCTGCGCCGGCGAGAACGCTGGCAGGTGGGTCCGACGCGCACTGCCCTGTACGTTGACAGCCCCCGAGGCGGGGAGAAGGCCCGGGGCAGGAGGGGGAGAACATACCCAGAGCCAGGCAGTTCAGAAAGGTTCCCTCAAAGACACTTGTGTTTCCCTTACCAAGGCCAGCAGGAATCCTGCTGGGGGCAGTCACAGCAGCAGGCCAGCTGGTGCCTGACAGCCGGGAACGCTGGCTGGGAGAGGCTGGTCAGTGCTGCGTAGCCACACCTGCCGCCCACCCCACGGGAGGTGGGTAACAATCCCCCCCACCCCCCATAGTTGGGAGAATGTCGTTCTTACGGCCAGATGGCCAATCAGTGATGGCTGGGCAGGGAACCCAGGAGTCCTGACTAGCTGGGTCACAGCTCCTTACGGCAGGGCTCCTGCCAGGGGCCGGGGCTGACACTTCCCTGCAGCACAAGCTGCTGGTAAGACTGGAGAGCCCCCCAAGTGAGATAGATGATGGACAAGTTGAAATTCTGTCCTGCCGCAGAGGGGGGTGGGGGGGATCGGTCACAGACATGGGTCATCTTCCCGTTGACTCCTCTGCACCCCCCTACGCCCTCCTCCAGGCCCACAGGCCACCTCACCAGTGCGGGGGGCAGAACGGGCTCTTCTGCAGCTCCCACATCTCTCCCCTTCACATTTCCAGCCTCAGACGTCTCCCCCTCCCCCAGTCCGTGCTGCTGTTTGATTTTCACTTGGGGACTAGGTAGCCGGGCAGCACCCAGCGCACCGTGCGGGCGGGACCCACCTCTCCTCCGTTGGCGTACTCCATCACGAAGCAGAGCCGGTCGTTGGTCTGAAAGGCATACTTCAGTGCCTGCAAGAGAGGGAGCGGCTGAGAAGAGGCGGGGGCCGGCTGCATGGCTCTGCGCTTCCCGAGACGGCAGAGGGACTACGGTGTGTCACTCCAGCTCCCGCGCCAGGGAAGGGCAGAGCTAGAATCCCGTCTCCCACGCCGAGCCTGCTGGCTGCTGCCAAGCGGCCCGCCCTGCGGCCTCCTGGATGAGTGAGCAAGTCCTGCCCAGCGCAGGGCTTCTCGGCTGCCAGCGCCAGCATGGGGCCAATGGCAGGAGCTGGGCACTCAGCACATTCATTGCCCAGTAGCCACTGCGCAGCCCTGGCTCGTGCTCCCTCCCAGGCTCAGCTGCCCTGGCGCCGACAAGCGAGAGATGAGCACTCTGCACCCGGACACCCAGCTCGGGGCGCCGTTTGAAGACCTGGAGCTTTGCCCCTCCCAGGGGCACTTGCTGCACTGCTGATGGAGGACACTGTGAGTCTGAAGGATCTTTCAGGTTTCAGCCGGCATGTAAGCAGCCCACTTCCCCGGCTGGCACAGCCGCCCTGCCCGCCCGGAGACCCCACGGGGACTTCCCCGGCTGGCACGGCCGCCCTGCCCGCCCGGAGACCCCACAGGGACTTCCCCGGCTGGCACGGCCGCCCTGCCCGCCCGGAGACCCCACGGGGACTTCCCCGGCTGGCACGGCCGCCCTGCCCGCCCGGAGACTCCACAGGGACTTCCCCGGCTGGCACGGCCGCCCTGCCCGCCCGGAGACCCACGGGGCGGATTTACCGTCAGGAAGGGATGCCTGCTGTTCTGCAGCACTCTGCTCTCTGTAACCGTGTGCGCCACCTCGTCCTGTGGGGAGACAGACACCGCAGGAGATCAGTCGTGCACTCAAAGCCAGCCGGCCACCCCACCGAGCCGCAGCCGCTGGCCTTCGAGCTGGCAGGTCTGGACCGGAATCCAGCCCTGGGGGGGCAGCATTCATGCCCGAGGGGAACAGTGGCCAAGGCACAATGCTCACCGCTGGCCAGCAAAGCGCTGGAGAACATGCTCAAGTCTCACTGAATTTTAAGTGAAGCAGGTGCTTTAAGTGTGTTGCTGACTCAGCACCCACAGTCCCCCCCACACATTTATTGCTCTACTCCTGAGGAACCCCAGCCATGTAGCAGCCCCCCTGGAGCCAGGTGCTGTACAAACCCCACACAGAAAGACAGCCCCCGCCCCAAGCAGCTTACAGCCGAAGGCGGATGGCAATGGGTGAACACATTCATTTCTAAGTCTTTGAAGCATAGGTGAGAATTTCTGCCCCTGCTCCCAGAGGCAAACACACACACACAGGAGAGAGACGGACCACGAGCCACAAACGGCAGAGGATGATGTTACCTAACAGCACGCACAGCACACGCCTGCAGGTTTGGAATACACCTTGTTTCAGGCCCCCAAGCCCCTCCGCGCTGACCCTTCCCTCCCCGAACGGCCCCGCGTACCTTTGCGATGATGACTTCTTTCCGCAGGATCTTCATGGCGTAATAGCGCCCAGTGGCCTTTTCCCGCACCAGGATCACTTTGCCGAAGGTGCCTTTCCCCAAGAGTTTCAGGTAGTCGAAATCGTTCATGGTCTAGGGAGAAAGGCAGATGGGGGGAGGGTTAACGCTGCGGCATGGGATGGCTGGAAGGTGGGGAAATGCCGACCGACGAGCCTATCGAAAACCGAGGGGTTCTCCCGCCGGGGTAGCTAGTTCTAAAAACGGTTCCGGCCTGGGTAGAAGAACAGCATGAGGTCAAGACACCCAGCTATGGCCCACTCCAGCCCTCTGGCGCGCATGGGGGGCAGTTTCACCCTGGCAATTTAAACCATGGTCTTGTGTGCTTCTGTGCACAATGGCCAACCTCAAACACCACGACTCCCACTTCCCTGCGGAGCAGGCTCTTGTTCCAGACAAATATGCAATGTAGTGGCTAGGAGAGGGGCTTGCAGAAATCACAGGAAAAAGTCAATGGTTTCCCCCTCCCCATGGAAGAAGACCCCCAGGAGCTGACAGAAGATGACTGGCCAGAGAAAACGGAAGGGAACCAGTTTCAGACAAGTGCTGTGAACCACATGCAGCCCGGGGGGAAAGAAATCACAGTGCGTTTCTGTCGCAGGGGACGGGTGTCCTGAGAGATCAGCCCCTGTGAGGGACCTAGCTGGAGTGACTCGCCATCCCACCTCCCCAGGCTCTCAGAGAGCGCACAGGAGAACCTGGCCGGGAGACGTTAGCAGCTTGGAGCAAACGAATGAAAACAGGAACAGCGTCACGACGGCGAAGGTTCTGACCTTTCCCAGACTGCGACCTCACAGTACAGCCGAAACAAGGTTTGGGGTCCCCCACCTCCTTCCCATCCTGCCCCCCGAAACCACGACCCCCACCCCCGCTGAGAAACCTCAACACGCCAGCCGTCTTACTGCTTTCGCCCGGGTCTTGGTCACGGCCACTTCCATCTCCTCAGCCCCAGTGGTGTCGGTGGGAGAGCCGCATTTGTAATCCATCGTGTCTTCTTCGGGCTCTTGGTTCTTTAAGCTGTTGGCGACGGTCTGAATGGCGTGCATCCACTCCTCCCTGCGGTGAGCACAGGGGTCAGGACCGCAGCAGGGCCCAGGCAGCTGCACTGCTGCTTGCAGGGGGAGAACACGGCAGGAGCCGAGGGATGGACGGGTGCGTCAGCACCTCTGAGCAGGCCGGGTCTTGGCAGCTCGGATTCTGCGCTTCCTCCTCCCACAGCAGTGACCCCGGGTCCCAGCGCTGCCCTGACTGATTTCAGCCCGGGCCTCCTCACCCCCGGTTCGCACTCTGCCAGCGCGACCCATCAGCCTCACTTCGGAGCGGACCTTTGCAATTAGCACAAACACAAAACTTCCCACTTGTTCCGGTTGCAAGAGGCCCCTGGCGTGAGGACATGCTGTGCTCAGAGCAAGCAGCTCTTCTCACTGCTGCCTAGAGACCCCCTGGTCCCGAGGGGGACAGGGAGCCCCTGGGGACTAGCTGAGGAGAACTCAAGCGGTGAACACAGTGCACCACGATTCCCCCTCCGGCCGGGAGCCCCTGCCAGAGCCCAGCTTCGCTCACAAGGCTGAGCGGGAGCCAGGAAGCCACACAGGGCAGCCAGGCCAAACCAGTTAAGGGTGCCCACTCGGCCAGTGCCCGAGGGTCACCGAGCCATCAGTGGGGTTCCCCAGACGAAGCGCCTGCCGGTGGGGGAGGGTCTGTCAGATCAGCTGCTCAGCCTGCTTCAATTCCCCGCGACCTAGCGCCTCCTGGCACCCCTCACTCTGGTGCAAGGAGAGCGTCACACACCTGCTCTGCACTGCGGCCGATGGCCACGCATAACCAGGTCCCAGGTCAAAAGGCCTAATCCCACCCCCCACACACGAGGGGCAGGGGACCTGCTGTCCCAGCATGCAACGCTCCAAGGCAGGCCACGCCTGCGCCCCTCAGGCTCCTTGCTAGTTCCCGTGGCGGCTCCCATGACCTGGGCACCTCCACGCCAGCAGCTGGGCAGAGGGCGGGCGTGCATGGGGCCACCCCTACCAGTGCACCTGCTCGCTACCGCTCCATTCCCTTCCGTTCAATGGAGCCAGTGCACATGAGCTGCAGGTCCCACGCCTGTCCGGGTGGCAGCTGGCATTGCCTGACCTCGCCAGAGCTCCCAGGGCAGCAGAGGCTGCAGGGCAAGGAGCTCACAGCCAGGCACCTCTAGCAGGGAGCTGGGACTCATGGGAGAAATTCCAGCCTGCCACGAAGGGGGTCTTTGCGGGGCCTGGGGTACAGAGAGCCAGACAGAGTTCCGTCTCCTCCCCTATAACAGCTAGGCACAGCCCACCTGGAGCCGGAGGCCCCTAGCTTGGCCTTCCAGGGGAGGATCACGTGAACGCTCCTGCCTGGCACCGAAATACTTCACATCCCCGTTCCCACCCTCTGTTCAGACCAGAGCTGTTCGGTGCCACGCCCAGCATGCAGGGAGTCCCTGATGTCGGTCTGCGGGGGTCTAGGGTGGACACACCCTTCTCCCTCTGCCCCCCTCTCCCCCTTGATGTGGGGAGAACATCTGCCTCTCAGCAGGTCTGGGAGGGCTGGCTGGCAGGTGGCTGCCAAGGAATCTGAAGACAAAGAGCTAAGTTCCCAGGGAGCCTGCCCCCCCAACCCGCCAGGCCCTGTGCTGCGTGGTGGCCTGGAGGAGGCGGGCGCCCCGTGACGCAGACAGGAGTGTGTGGAGCTGCACCTACCGCTCGTCGGGAGAGTCCACATGAAAGGTTCTTTCGATGACAGTCGTCCACTGCAAGCACCGAATGACGAAGGTGTTTGGCCGGGGGCGCTCCGTCTTCATCAGCTGGCATTCTGGGGGCAGAGGGGGAGTGGGTGTGGGCGGAGTGCAGGCTGCCCCGATTTCTGAGACCAGGTCCCCTTTGCTAACCTGGAACCTCCTGCACTGGCTCCCTGTTCAGCGCAGGATCCCATTAAAATCCCTACCCTGCATTTTTAAATGCCGCCTGTTGGCCTCACATGTAGCACCCGGGGCCTGGCGCCAGCCACCTCCCGGTGCCACCTCTGCAGGGTGCCAGCTTCCTTTCAAAGACGGCAGCCGGCAGCCCGTCCACACCAGGGCTCTCAACGGTGCTAACACTATGGGACTAAACCCGCACTAGTCCCACACACGAGTGTCGGGCAGCCGGTTGCTATTCTCCCCCGAGCAACAGCGGGGCAGGCTGCCAGACAGCGCTCCGGGGCGGTCACCTCAGAGCCCCACAGCGAGAGAGGGGAACACAGCTGCTGGACAAGCCGTTCGCGGGGTACTAATGTCGGGCACCATGGCCCAAAGCTCCTGGAGACTGAACTCTCCTCTTGGCTTCAGAGGGGACATGGGCACCATGAGAAGGGGGACGTGCATCTGCTGGGGAGAGACACGGACGTGTCCCTGGGGGTCCCCCTGCACCTCCGGGTTTAGCCGGCAGACGCACCTGCGACCGAGAAGTTGTTCAGAGGTGGCAAGCTGTGATCAGATGTCTCGGGCCGCTCCTTGTAGCCGATGAAAGAGCCGTCGCTTTTCAGAAGGAAGTACCTGGGTCTCCATGTTTTAATGTACTCCCCTGGAACAAAACCGAATTATGCCTGGTGTTATTTCATGCCTCGCTCTGTCCCTTCGCTACAGAGCCTGCTTCAAACCAGCTCCCACCTCGACTTCGGCACCCGAGCCGCTGCCCTGCTCTCGGCAAGGCCCGGGCGCAGTAAAGAGCCAGCGAAGGGACAAACCACCGAATTTCACTGGAGACGCTCCAGAGACTCAAAGGCCCACAGTGCTCTCAGCTCCCCACAGCCACTTTGGGGCTTTAGCGGCAAGAGGCTCACACAGAGCCAAGGACACTGAGACTGCGGCACTGGGCCTCCCAAGGGTGGGAGTGGTTCCGCGCCGGCCACGCTGGGCCAACACTTGAGACAGATCCTTAGTGATGAAATGAGGGTCCTTTAAGGTATTTCAGGGTTAACCTCTGGGGAACCTCCACACACCTGCTTTTTCCTTTGGGGCCCCTGTGAATCCCAGTAAGGCAGGTAAACAGTCTTATTTCCCAGGGAAGCCCACCCAAAGGCAGGCTAGTGAAGCGACCTGCCGAAGGCTCACAGAGGGAGAGTGGTGAAGCTGGGAACAGACCCAGGAGTTCTGGCTCCCAGGTCCCTTCCCGGACGTTAGCCGATACGTTAGCTCAAGCGGCAGCCATGGCCAAAAGTGGCCGGCTCTGTGGCTGTTTTAAGGGATGTGGCTTTACACAGTTAGCCTCAGCCCCTGGTCCTGGCACACCATGCCACGTACAGAAATAGCACTGAATCCTGACCCCCTGCTCTCTCCCTGGCAGAGAGGAGACATTTGCTAGACCCAGAAGCCCTGGGCACGCCACTGGAATAATGGGAGCCAGCCAGGATGTGTCCGAGCTGCAGGGCTTCCAGCGCCTGCTCCCGAAAGTGCTCAGCAACCAAGGAAAAAACAGGCCCACCTTCCGCGTCTCTATAAATAACCCCCTGCGCAGCTGCTGCACGGCCCCTGCACTCTAGGACGCTAAAAATAAAAGCGACCGCTGGCCTGGGGTCCTCGCGCAGAGCCACCCAGGAGGGGAGGGCAGAGATGCTGGCCTGGAGGACATGCCTGGCAGCTCCAGGAGCGAAGCCATGCCAGCCCCACTTCTCCAGCCCCTGCTCCGGGGTGCGAGGGACGCCAGCAAGCCCTGCTCCGGGCACATGCTGAGACACTTACCATGGGTCTCAGAGATAATCTTTTGTCCGCGCTGGCCAGGGAAACGGGCAAACTGGGCCTCAGCCTGACCACTGGCACACGGCTCTAACCGCGCTGCGACCAGGGCCCGGGACAGAGCTCCCTGCGCGTGCTGCAGTCAGACCGAGCCGAGGGCCTCTCCCAAGCCCACAGAAGCCAATGGAAAGACTCCTGCTCTCTTCGGCTCAGGCCCTAGCTTCAGAAAATGCAGCCCAGCCAGGCGAGGCACAGCCTGGGCCCAGCTCGGGCAGGGCTCCTGTCTGTCTGAGCGCCCTTCCACCCCACACTCCTCCGGGGCTCTGTGTGCTGCAGGGAAAGGGGAGGCTGGGCAGCTGAGTGACCAGAGCCTTCCTTTTCTCCGGCAGCTGCAAGGGGCAATTGCCCATGGTGCCCCGAAGCCGAAAAGATGCCACTAAGCCAGGCACAGCCCTCAAACAGCTTCCCCTTCTCCACCAGGGAGCACAGAGCCTCTGCCCCGCGCTGCCTTCCTGCAGCCAGAGGCTGCACCTTCCTTTGGAGCCACCCCAATCCCTCAGCACAGCATGGCAAGGAATCGCCCCGGATCTGCCCATGGCAGAAGCTGCTCCGGAAGGAGACTTCCTGCCCGAGGCATGACGGAGAGGCTGGACAGGCCAGAAGGTCCGAGGAGAGGAGGCAGGACATTGGCCTGTCATTCAGCTGCAGTTACAGCTTGGCTTTCAGAGTGCTGGACGCCCCGTAGGGGCTGCCCACGGACAGCAAGGGGGGCAAGCTACCTGCTGTTGGAGTCAGCGGGTCAGAGGAGAGCTGCAGGAGCCCTGCTACCCTGGGCGAGCAGTCTCTGCACTCTCCTCTTTCAGGATTACAGCAAGCTTATCTGCAGGGCTCAGAAAAGGCTTGCAGCCGCTGAAAGCCGCGATGCAAACAGCTAGGGCTTGGGTTCACAGACAAGTTGCAACAGTTCAAAAACCAGATTAGTTCAGCAAGTACAAATACCTGCGTAGCCACACTTACATCGGTTTAAAACAATTCACAGTGCAAACTAAACCAGCATAGGCCAGTTTAAACCCTATCAGAGTGTCCACACACAAAGCTGCACCGGTTTAAAATCCCACCTTTAGTTAGGCTGGTGTGATTGTGTGCCCCCAACACGCACCACCTTCGGGTGGGATCCTTACCTCTCTTGTGCAGCCAGCCCTCTTTGACGACTGACACTTCGTTCATGTTGGTGCCCCAGCTCCCAGCCACCTCTGCAGGGCAGGACAAGGAACCAGGGTAACGCTGCCCGCTGCAGGACAAGCTGTGGGTGCAGTGAGCGTCTGTAGAAGAAAAGAGGCCATTTGCCATCGCAGAATTCACTGGATGTCCAGACAAAGCTGTGGATGGAGCTCCCACGAACGCCACCACTAAAGATCCAGTGTCGCTCGCCACGGGGACCGAATCCGCCCCCCTCCACCCACAGGACTGAGCACACGGCAGCGAGAGTCTTCACACCAGTGCCTGCCCCCGTGAGCTTACAAACCAAACCAAGAAGGCAGACGGGGGGGGGGGGGGGTGATCGGAGATGCCCTTCCTCTGGTCCCCCAGTGCCCTCTTCTCCGCGCCGTGCACAGACACAGCTCTCCCGTGAAGACAGAAAGGCAGTATCAGTAGGAAACCGCCCCACTGGGTATCATTAAAAACTCCCCCGCTACATGGATGTGGTCTCCATGTGGTCTCCGTAAACACAGGCCCCGGGGATCAGAGCCCTGTTTGCAGGGAGAGCCCAGCTACCTGCTCAGGCAGCCAGCGAGGTGTTTACCTCTGTTTCCAGCGACCCTTATCTCCCCGCAGCACCATGTGCTACCATCACAGGTGATCAAAAGCCTTGGAGATAAGAGGCACTAATCGCACATGCTCAGATCAAAGACGCTGGCGGGGAAAACACACACGCTCCACAGGCAAGAGCCCTTACAAAACAAACAGCTGGAGAAAAATTAATCCACGTCACCTGACAGGACTTGCGGGGCGGCAGGCTGGAGCAGCAGCTGACGGGCAGAGAGGGGGCGGCTGGAGGCGGCAGGGCTAGGGATAGTCTTGGAACCCCACGGGGCCCACGCTGGACAGGTGAGGCTGTGGCTGGCACAGAGCCAGGACCGTTGCCCGAGAGCGCTTGCCATCACTTCCGCTCGGGCGCGGAGGAGTGTCCGTTGTGCAGGCTGGTCAGGAAAACTCCTGCTGGCAACCGGGTTGAACCACCCCAGCGCTGATTCCAGGTCCAGGCCTCTGCACTGCTCCCCAAGGGGGAGCTCGGGGCTCACCCAGCCCAGGGTTTGACACCTTTGCCGACAGCACCCCTTGCCAAGCCCTCCCCCTCTCGAGCGCAGCCCGGCTCTGGGAACAGACCACTAGTGACGGTGCGCGAGGAGCGCCAAGTGCCGGGAGTTGCCAGGCCGCTCGGCACGCCTGCTGGATCTGTCGTCATTCCAGCAAGCCCAGGAACCCTGCAGCGCCCGGCCCCAGTGCCAGGGCCCCGCACTGCAGGAGCTCGGCTATTAGGATCAGCGCGCTCGGCCGGGGAGCCGCTCGCTCCACGATGGAGTGGCGAGGCAGGGAAATCAGGGTGCTCCAGGAGAGGCAGCTGTACCACTCGAACCCGCGAAAGGGCGCTTCCCTAGGCCAGGCTGGAGCCCGGCGCGGTGTAGGGTCACGAGACCCGCGCAGGAAGGTAAAAACGTACAGGCACAGCGCCGGGCTTCCACGGCCCAGCAACAGCACCACCGGCTCCTGGGTCTCCAGTCACTTTGGGCCTGGGCCTGCCTCCCCATGCCATGCCTTGGACACGCCTTTTCAACTCAGCACGACACCGGGCTGGTGGAGCAGAGGGATCCTCTCCCCCCACATCAGCGATCAAAGCGTGACAGGCTCCCTCGCCCCGGACTAGCTACTTCGGTTGAGTGACCACGCAGCGTGAGCCGCCAAAGCCGGGGAGTTCACACGCTCTGCTTCAGTCCTAGCTCCGCCCAAGCTAGCAGCCCCGGCAAACAGCAGGACTGAAGTAGGAAAAGTACGCACCATGGTCATCGGAAGGACAGGACTAGAATGAACAGAGACAAGGGTTGAAATAAAACTTCAGGTCACTAGAAAGGCGGCTATCCCAGTGTTGCAGGGTGTAAAGCTGCCCCATCTACCCTGGCTATTTCTGATGCCCTCGCATATCCGTGCTTTCCTGGAACCACTCAGGAATGGCCAATCACAGAACACCCCGCTAATTTTCAACACCCGCTGTGCTGCTCACTGTCCCCTTTCCTTACAACTCAGCTGCTCCTCATACGGGCCTCGCCATCCGGCTTCTCCCACGTCCCTGCTGCCATTTGGGGACGGGAAATTGCAGAGGGAAGTTCATGTGGAGACGCGAAGGGTGAAACGTCACGCCGCTGGCGGTCTGCTTTGGTTCCAGGGCCGCCTGAATAGGAGCAAGTGGAGCCAGGACAGGGCCCCAGAAAGCTCCAGCCCATTCAGCAGAAGAGGTCAGATCGCCTGCCAAGAGTTCCTTGGTGTTGAAGACCTGTTGGAGCTTGGGCATGCTGCCCCCTAGCCAGCTCTCCTATTCAACTCGAGTGCCCGCCAGTGCGCACCCCTCTCGGGAACTGGGGTTCCTCACTCGTGCCCTATCACAGACATGCGTCGCCCGCTCTCTGCTGGCCGGGCTGAAGAAGGGATCCTACTTGCCCTGTTTTCCTCGGAGATCTGACCAGCCCAGACGCTTGGCCAGAGCTCTCTGCTCCCATCTCTGCAGCCTGTCCTCCCGCTCGGGAGCGAAGCCCACACATCTGGACTCACCCAGAACAGCCACTGGGGTAACTGAGGTTGGAGACCAGGGGACCAAAGCTCGCCCCGTAAGACCAAACTGGCAAATGCCCAAGAGGCAACGTGTAATATTGCGACCCAATGCCAGGCCAGCCTGTGGGCGTACAGGCAGCTGCGCCCATTTGGAAATACCCGACAGGCACTTCAGCAATATTTAGCCCGAGGCAATCACAGGGGCTTTTCAAACAGATCTGCCAAACTCCTGAGTGAGGCACCCTGGACACAGGCAAAGAGAGCAGGAGACATGCCAGCGCGTTTGGGAAGGGATTGGCCTAAGGCCTGAGCGGGCGGCAGCCAAAGGGCCGGACTCCAGCACTTCAAGCTTCCAGTTCGATGCGCCGACTGTCTCCCGGTTTTACAGAACGGAACCTCAGAGAATTATGGTCCACACACCAGCAGACAGCGAGCGGGCCGGGTGCGGGCTGCATGCGGCCACAGAAATGCCACACTTCTCCCTGCGTGCTCCAGGCCTGAGCTAAATAAACCCTGCACAAATAAGGCGATTTAATCTACATGTATTTTCATTGGCAAAACTGAACAGAAACAAGACTGGGAGAAAGACGACATCACTCTGACCCCAGCAGACAAGTTTATACAGAACTATGATTGCAATCCTAGCTAACAAACAAAGCCAGCGTTGCAACTGGATTTCACTCATTTACATAACAGTGCTAAAGGTCCAGCAATAACAGCATCTTCCCGTCTTGTGACCTGTGGCACAGAGGGCCCTGTCTCGGCATAAGACAAGAGAAAGAAGCCACTGCAGCTGCTGACCCCAGATGCTCCCACGCAGCGCAAGTGCGAGGCTGCGAACGCATACCCGGGTCTTCCTCCCGCACAAGGCGAAAGGTATTTGCAATAGGCTAGAACGCAGGCGAATGGACGGCAGCTGGAAAGACAGAGCCATGTGATTAGGGGACAGCAAACAAAGTGAACCTGGTGGCATATGGAGAGAATCGATTTCCAAAAGGAACCATCCCCTTGCCCAGACGACTTCAGAGGATCCTGTTGGCACCAGAACGTAACCCTTTCCCTGAGTGACCTAGTTAGAGGCGTCCTGTCGGTCTGCGAGAAACCCCCCGGGGAATAGTTTATAATGAACAATGTGTGGGTGAAACAGGCCAGACCAACAGCCCGGTGGCTTACTGCACCCTTGGCAGAAGAACTGACTTCCTGGAAGCGCCCATTCGCGCCTCTTGTTTTCCCCACCAACGACTTCTTTGGAGCTTGGCAGAGAGGTGGCGTCAAGCCCACAGCCTGGCTGGGCTCGCTTTGATTTAATAAGAACCCCTAGCTTTTCATCCAGAGAGCTCAAAGCTCTTTACAAAGAAGGAAAGTAGCATCATCCCTGTTCGTAGAGGGGAAACTGAGGCACAGGGACAGGAAGTGGCTCGCCCACAGTGATGCAGTGGGCCAACGGCAGAGCTAGAACAGGACCCAGGTCTGCTGAGTCCCAGTCCAGAGCTCCACGCAGCCCTCCTCTTAAATTCCACTAGCAGCGCCGGTCAGACGAACGGCAAACGTGGATCCTCACCTACCAGTAACATGCCCTTCACCTGGCCATCTCCAAGCACAGGAGGTAACATTACCTCCATCCCAGGGCCGCAGGCCAAGGCAAGGAGAGGCTAAAAAACAATGTTCCTCCGAGAAGAGCCTGGAGCTCAGGACTGAGCAAACGTTGTGGCTCTAGCTAGAGACAAGATGCAGTTCCAGCATAAGCGTAAATTTTAGCAGATTAACCACCATATTATCAAGGGCTGGAATTTCTGTAGGGTCCCACAGGTTCTCAGAGTGGCCACAAAGCCTGCAAACTGC
This sequence comes from Lepidochelys kempii, assembly GCF_965140285.1. Classification (NCBI taxonomy): domain Eukaryota; kingdom Metazoa; phylum Chordata; order Testudines; family Cheloniidae; genus Lepidochelys; species Lepidochelys kempii. Next base: position 1,262,239 of record NC_136402.1, on the reverse strand, counting down.
CAGCTGGCGCGGGTACACCCGCCAATAGAAACCATTTGGGGAATGCCAACAATTCTGAGGAGTTGGGAGCGATTCTGAGCCCGCAGGTGGAAAGCACTGTGGGACACGGCACAACGGTGAGGATCCACCTTCCAATGAACATCATATGCCTTTAACAGTGACTAGATCACCTGTATTTGTGACTGCCGCATGCTCAGACCAAGCTGGAGCCAAGAGAACAGCAGAGACAGACCAGACCTTTGCAGATAAACCATGGCTGGCTCTGACCCAGAGGGAGAAAACTAACCCTTTCTCCAGCTGTCTTCGGTGTAAGGCCATGGGGTCTGGGAATGCCCCCACCAGATGACACAGGGTAAGGTTTTCAGACGGGTCAAAGTCACTTATGAGCCAAAGCCCCACTGACCTTCCTGCTGGCTCCTCACTCATTTAGATGCTTCTGAAACGTCTCCCCCAAAGTCTCTTCCCTGAGGAGTTTGCAATCTAAGAGCGGCTCGGATCGACCCGTCACCTGACCCGTCCTCACCGCTCCGCAATAAGTGCCATCAAAGCCCAGGGTTCCACACACGCTCCTCAGGGACAGAACAAGCAGTGGAAAGTGTCGACGTCCAGCAGCATCCTGAGAGCGGAGCTGATCAGCTTACCCCTGGGGAGCATTACGCCCCTTAGCACAAGAAATGCTCGAGGCATTTGGATCCACCCTGGGATTCGGTGACTTTACTGGGCAGCCACATGCAATGGGAGAGAGCAAAGTGATGTCCGGGCAGGCAGCGTCCCTGCTCAGACGCGCCAGCTCTCGCCTGCCAGGACCGCGGTGAGAGTGACCCTGCGACCTTTAGAAGTAAGTGAGGAGAAGCCAGGCAGCACGAGCCTTGGAGCCTCAGGGGATGCGATCACTTCACGGTGGCCACTCGAGCACTTCTTCAGACTCCGAACTCAGCGCTGGCCGGGGTTGGCGGGCTCCTGCAGGAGAGCAGGTGAGGAGCCTTTCACCTGGAGGTCACCAGCTGGAAACTGAGTGAGCTCAGCAGCAGCCAGGCCGGCACCGCCATCCAATGGCAGGCTGACAGGCCCCCCCACCCCAGAGGGCCAGACTTGCCAGTCACCTCCTGGAGCGGGGAAGGGCTAAACGGGCTGCAGAACCTGAGCTCCTCCTGTCCTTCTCTCTCACTCACACACACCCAGCTCTGACCAGCAGATCTCAGAGCGCTTTGGGGGACCCCATCCCGGTGCATGCGTAAGCTTCTCCCTGCTACTACAAGGGCTGTATCCTGGAGATTTTGGGCCCCAGGAGGGTCGATCCAGCACCTTCCATTATCCCTCTGCTCACTTTCGCTAGATCAGCTTCCCCTGGCACCCCCAGTTCCTTGCCGGGGAACAGCCAGAGCCCAACGGTGGTTACAGTGCCACCAGAGATGCCTGGAGTCTTAAGCTGAAAATCCGTCTCGGGGTAGAAGGACTGCCCTCCCTACCCAATCCCTGAGAAAGCCAGGCTGGCTCGTGGCACTAGGTGTAGCTCGCCAGAACCAGCACGTGACACTGCTGAGTGAGAGCTCCGCTTCGGGGCCTGCCTTCTGGGTGATCGTAAGTTTCCCTGCTGGCCTGGAGATAGGAATGGGCCAGGTGTGAAAGGACGGCTCTTCTGAGAAGGTTCGCTGCAGCTGCATGACGGAAGGAGCGCCCAGTGGTTAGCACATTAGTCGGGGACTTGGCAGAGCCAGCTTCAAGTCCCTGCTAAGACGCTGTCTTCCTGTCTGACCTCAGCGCACCAGGGTCTCCGTTATTCAGCTGCTTCCCAGGCCCAGTGGGAGAAAAACCCATCTATTAAAGATGGCGAGTTGCAGACTTGCTGGGGCCCCGGGGCCATGTGAGAACACCAGAGAGAGGCAAGGGACAGCAAACAGACAGATGCAGCAGGGACTGGCCTATCGATTTTCTGACTGAGCCTTCAGTACTTTAGACCCTTGCTCTGAATGCTCAGTCCGGCAGGTCACAGGTGCCCGGGTCGGCGTGCATGGACAGCACCTGTCTCCGCAGAGCCCTGCCCTCCGGCAGAGATTCTGCACAGGACTGGAATGCAAACAGCATAGGTTTGGGGCTGGGGCACTAGGCCTTGCGGGCACGCCCACAGAAAGCTTGGTTCACTGGAAATAAAGCCGTTGCTTCAGCGACTTTGAGGCTGGAGGAACCATTAAATTGAAGAGTCTGACCTCTCGCTCAGTGCAGGCCAGAAAACTGCCCCCAGGCATCCCCGCTTCCAGCTGGTTGAGCGGGAGCAGATCTAAATGAGCAGGATTTTCGATACTGCCTCTCTGTGCATTTTCCGAGCTAAGGCCCAGGAGTCCAGAGCATCATCCCCTTGGGGAGGTCGGCTCTTCACTCGGGGCCTCAGTTTCTGTCAAACGGGACTTACGTTAGGAACCTAACCTCCCTGAGCAGCACTGGAAGGGTTAAATACTTGCAAAGTGCTCTGAGATCCTCAGCTAAAAGTAAAATATATTCCATATTCATGGAGAACAGGTCCATCAATGGTTACAAGCCAAGAGGGTTAGAGACAACCCCACGCTCTGGGAGGACCTAAAGCTCTGAGGGCCAGAAGCTGGGACTGGACGCCAGGGGATGGATCACTCGATAATTGCCCTGTTCTGTTCATTCCCTCTGAAGCATCTGGCACTGGATTGATTGGTGGCTTTAATGTCAGAGGTGGGGCGGGAATCAGCTCCCAGCAGCAAAGGGCTAATACTCGGTGGTGCAAGGCGAGATCTCGAAGAGAGACTGACATGCAGTGCTCTACAAAGAGGGGCCAGTGGAGCAGCTCAGATGCAGACAGGTCTGCTACAGACTAGCCAGAAGGGGTCTCTGCTCGGTACCGTCCCACCGGGGCACTGTGGGGAGTGATGCTGCCGCTCAGACGCAGCTCTGGTCCGCCCCCCTAACCCCGTCCCCACCCCAGAGGGGGGCAGGGAGGCCAGCCTGTTGACTAGCTGGCTGTGAGACTCAGCTAAGTACACACTAGGTTGTTTACTCCTTTCAGGATGTGCAGAACGGGGAGAAGCAGAGGAGTGGCTAGGATGGAAGTGTATAAAGCAAAGCTCTCCGGCAGAGAACAGTCCTAACCTGTCGGGACCCACAAGAGACCCCAGGCTCCCTGCAGAACCTTGGGGTGGCATCCCGTGCCAGGGGAGCGTAAGCGTCCCTGGGAAACAATGCCCCTTCTCTTCTCAGGCACCCGCCCAGCCTGTCTGCGGATTGGCACAGCCCCTCCCCAGGTTTACGTTTGCCAGACACTGGAACAAAAGGCTCAGTAAACATTAGCTATTCCACTTGGTTGTCTGACATCTGACATCCTTCGGCAAACCGCTCCGGTGGCTCAAGAACTACAAACAAGTGCTTATTGCATCCGATCAAATGCACTTATACACCATGGATTTGGCTTGCTGGGCCACACCGACGTCCCAGCGGGAGCAGGGAGATCATCCGTACCGTTCCGGTACACAGCAGAGTAGAGGGATGGGCGAGCCACGTACACTGGGGCACAACCCCCTGAAAGACCCAACAAGTATCTCCACCAATCCACACAGCGAGGGATGAGTTTTACCCTGTGCGCGCGCGAGACGGTTCAGTTCACCACACATCACCACATCCTGTATTTCTGCCGAGTCTAGTATTTTGGCTGGTCAAACATCAACAAGAGAAAAGGAGGCCCCCGAAGTAAGAGAAAACCACATGTGCCGGGGTGACAGAGCTCCAGCCCCAATGTGGCCTTGATTTCACCTTTGAGATACGTGTAACGGGCTGCGTTCACCTGTGTCAAAAGATGCCTGGTGGGGGGGACGAGGGGGTTCCCAGTGACTCATTGCTGGAAAACAAGCTAGAGGGAAATAACACACATCTACAGCTTCTCCACTGAACATGCAGCTCCTCCCGCCTCGGTGCGCTCCCCGCTGCGCCGGCTAGTCTGGCAGACTACGATTTCCCGGAGAACCTAGGTTATTAGCCATGACTTTGGCACTAGGCATGGCATCGTTCAGTCGGGGTGTCTCACTGGCACTACGATCGCACGGCCAAGTCTCAGAGGGGCACCGTACTCATTGTCCCAAAGCACCTACAATCCAAACAGACAAAACAGAAGCAAGATCACGACCCCCCCCCCAGTTGCCAGAGGGAGAAGTGAGGACCAGAGGTTGGAGTGACGTGGGAAGAGCACGGCAGAGTGACAGATGAACCTGCATTTCATTCTGTAGCCAAGTTTTTTTAAAAAAAACAACATGTTTTATGTAGGGGCCACATCCGATCTGAGAGTCAGGACTCCTGTGTTCTATTTCTAAAACCACTACTGGCTTTGGCAAGTCACTGCACCTCCATGCCTCTCTTTCTCCAGCCGTAAAATGGGGATAGCAATTTCCCAAGCTCAGAGGGATTACAAAGTCTCAAGTCAGCCTGGAACAAAGTGCAGGATCGTGGCTTTCAATATCTCAAAAGCACCAGGCTCCTGACATGAAAGGTGCAAAGGAAATTTTAACTGTCGTGTTGCTTGACTTAACACTCAAGCTGTACCAAACTCATGAGCCCAGTGGATTTTTTTTTTTAACAGTAAGATAAAGGATAAACAGCCCTGCCAGCACAAAGCATTCTAAAACCTTGAGAAAGGCCCACCAAAAATCATGGAATTGGTTTAAGTTACACAAGTATACAAAATAACAGACATTGGGTTATTTTGATTTGCTTTCTGGGTCACGTTTTCAAGTGCTTCTCCACAGCCACAAGGGCTAGGAACTTATTTTAGTTTAAATGAAGGCCAAGATAATCACCAAATCTTGACTCCAGGAGCTGGGGATTGATGGAACATGGCAAACCTCACAAGAGTTGGCAGCACTGTATGAGAACCCCACACCTTATGGAGACTTCACTACTCCCCAGCGCTGAGTAGGGCTGTTACAGGCACCGCGTGCTGTTCATGGTAATACAGCCAACACGAGATAGAGGTAAACGCCAGCACACGGCCCGGGACAAGCAGAATCTGAGCCTTCCATTCCATCACTGAGCTCCATCAAACATCACTTCCTGGAAGCCTGAAACAAAAATCTTTCATACTTTCATTTTGTAACCCCCCCCCGAAAAACCACAGACTAACCCAAGGGAAGAAAAAAACAACAACAGGCCACACTACAGGTTCCCCGGAGGTCCCGATTAACACCTTGCAGAACTGAAAGCCACACTGACTGATGGCTTGTCTGGATGTCACCAAAGCACCGACACTGAGCGTGATCATGAACAGCAGCTTCGAGCGAGACCAGGACGCGCATGCTTCCCCTTCCTCTGTCACGAATCTGAGCATTAGCATCACGACCAGGGAACTAGGAGACAAAGCAATTCCTGCAGCACACCTCCAGAAAGTATACATGCGCCATTTCCAACAGAAATCTGAGCTGCAGACAAAGGGCAGATTTAAGAAACGCTTTAGACATACATATTAATCACCCCATTTATATGGATGGGATAACTGATGAAGAGATCAAGTGACCTGACAAATTCATAGGAAGACTTAGGCCTTGTATCTTCAAAGTTGCTTCAGTTTAAAAGCATGATTTTAAACTGGTCCCATTAAATTGATGTGAACTCCAGTGTGGACATTCTTAATTAGATTTAAACCCGGTTTATACAGATTTTGCTTAACTCTATTCCTAAAAATCGAAACAAGCAGAGTTTAAGAGTGTTCACAGAGGGGTTTGCACCCCAGTTCAAAGTCAAAGTGGGGCAACTCTGATACCAGACAAGGCTGCAGAGTCAAAGCCAGCCTTTGAACTTCAGAGTTCACAGCTCTTGGCTCTAGGTTTGCTTCACCACATCATGCATCCAATTAAGGAAAATATATAAATCTGCCTCTGCCAGACAGATTGCAGGGATGGGTGCAGACATGTGCAAAAGCCCGATGGAATCCATGTCAAGCCGTATGCAGGGGCCAGGGAGGATTTCTGTCTCAGAATAAGAAAGAAGGTTCAATACTGAATAAAACGAACCTAACACGGATGCTTTCTTTTGGATACAGAAGCTTGTCACCCAGTGGCACCCCCGGATGCTACACAGCTAATACTTGGCACTTCTGCTTGAGCATGGCATTTCCTTGGTTGGGTTTTAAAGGCTGCTTGGGTTGCTTGAATCGCTGCTCCTCACTTACTGTCAAACAGCCCATGCTCACTTCCAGGCAGTTGTAAAGCCTGGCATGAACTTTACAGAGGGGGAAGATGCTAGGAATAAAGGGATATCTGCTCACTAGCGAGCAGCAAGTCACTGGAGGTCATGGCTGCAGCATCAGCTGAGTCATCGGACATGGGCATGAATGACAGATGCCGACAACTCACAACAGGAAACGGACAATAGGCAGCGAGTTGGGGGCAGGCATGAGAGGGGCTAAGGAAGCACTTTGGCTAACGCAAAGGAGCAGCACCTCCCCTCTCGGCGTCCCTGGGAAGCAGAGGACACTGCTTCGCGGTTTTCTCAAAGTCTGCAAAGAGTCACTTTCCCTGTTCGAACCCTCCTCCGCAGCCCAAGGCAGCTGGACACGCTGCAGAGGGTTGGTTCTGTTTCTTGCCTCAGACAAACAGCGTCAGCACATTTCACCCTAAGGGCTGAGAACACAGGAGCTCAATCCCACAGGTGGGGAGCCACTCCTGGCCATCGGCAACCTGGAATTCCACAAGCAACTTCCATGGGACTCAGAGGTCTCTGGACCCACAGGCCTATGTCTGCAAAAAAAGCTTTGATGTTAAACACTCCAAGTGTTACTCCAGGAAGGGGAAGCAAGGCCTAGTTAAAGCATAAGGCTGGGAGCCAGGACTCCCCTGTCCAGCTCACGTCTGGGAGGGTGTGTGGGCTACGAGTCACAACACCGACTGGAACGGTGGCTAGACACTACCAGCAACAGGCAAGATTTGTGGCTTCTGTGATGCCCTGGGTAGTCACTGTGCCTCACGCTCCCCATCTTTAAAGTGGGGCCAGCGACACTGACGCACCTGACGAGGACTCTGAGCGGCTGTTCCAGCTGCAAAGCAGAACACGCCCTATGCTGGCGAGTTACTGATTAGTCTCGGAGTTGCACTAGGACAGACATCCCCACAGCATTATTCAGCGAGTCCAGTACAAGTGTTCAACACAGGTAAACATGCGGTTACCATCTCCTCCGACTGCACCCGCCCTGAGCACCTGCCCACTCGTTAGTACTGATGACCTAAGAACCCAAGCAATGACAGGGACCAAACAAGGGCCAGGTCTACCCTCAAACGTTGAGTCGACCGAGCGCTGTCGCTTGGGGGTATGAAAAATCCACACACCCCAGCGATGCAGTTAAGCCGACCTACCCCCCCCCCCCCCCCCCAGTGCAGACAGCGCTAGGTCAATGGAAGAATTCTTCTCTTGATTTAGCTCCCGCCTTGCAGGGAGGTGGACTTTCTGTGACCACAGGAGAAGCCCTCCCATCACCGCAGTAAGCGTCTACATTGACGTGCTGCTGTAGGGTTTCAAGTCTCGCCAAGCGCCACGTGTCATTTCTGACTGGTCACATCACAGGACAAGTTTGTTTTCTAAGTCAGCTTCTCAGGACCATTAATAGACATGCCTCCTCCTGCACCTGCCCGTCAGATAAAGGGACTTCCACCGGGAAAGCAAGCCACCCACACCTCTCCCTTCGAACAGCGCCGAACAGAACGACAACTGAACTGCCCCAAGGGGATTACCCCACTAACCCATTATTTCAGATCGGCTGGAATGACCGCATGTCTCTGCACCTTGGTTCCAAGCTCACTTCCTGATCAAATCCAGAGCCGTGGAGATGGGGATGCCTCACTAGCACTGGCCTGGTAACCCACTGACAGATAACGGTAGGTACAATTCATACCACACACGTAGCAGCCGTGGTTTACATTCCTCTGGAAAGACAATGCTCCTACAGAGCGTCAATAACCCGCAAGCTCAGACCACACAGCATGTGCAGGCTGATATGCAGAGTGCAGGGGCAGGCGAATTCCTGGGGGCGGGGCAGGACAGGTATTTGGAAATGATCCTGTGCACAGACCTGCACAAAGTTCCTACGAACAAAACTGCATCGTTTAGAAAGGGAGGGTCTATTTTCCCATTTACTCCTTGTCCTGAAAATTCACCCACCCTAATCGCCAAGTCTGCTGAGCAGTTCTGGCCCCAAATTGATCACAAGTGGCTCCATGCTGCAACAGGGAACATTTCTGAAAAATGTCGTAATCTGACCTTGAACCTGTTCTCTGATTAAAGCACATTTCTGTTCTCCAGACAGAAACATCTTTCATTACAATTCTTCCTTTGGCTCAGTGCTCCGCGCAAGATACAGGGCTTCTCAGCAGGTTCCCAGGTATCCGCTAGTTAATGGTAATAAGTAATCACAGCACATGGCCTTTCTACAGCCCTTGTGTCAAACAATCTCACAGCTTTCCACACATTAAGCAATCCAGGCACCTCTCCTTGGGAGGCAGATGTTAACCCCCGATGGTAAAATTAAGATGGGACAAGCCATGTGACCTTGGGCAAATCAAATCAGTGGCAGAGCTGGAAATAGAACCCAGGAGTCCTGGCCTTTAGACTTCACCATCTAACCATTAGACGTCATTCCTCTCCCAGGCCTGGGGATAGAACCCAGGAGTCCTGGCTCCCAGCCCCCCTGCTTTAACAATTAGACACCACTCGCCTCCCAGAGTGGGGACAGAACCCGGGAGTTCTGACTTCCATTCCCTGTTCTATTAGACCAGACTCATTTCCCGGACAGCTGTCATGCTACCCCATGCTTCAGGAGGAGCGCGGGGAGGTGAGCCTTAGTAAAATGACCATGAAGAAGCTGTACAGATTTCAACAGTTTTACCTGTTCCAGTGGAAAACTGAGAATCCCCTCGTACATTCCGTCAGGAAGCCCTGATTGCCCGTTTCTCACCAGGCCAGCTCTGGTTACATGCTCAGCTCCTACTGGAAGGGGACAGTCTTGAATGAAAAGCAAACAACCGTAATTGCTTACAACTGAGCCTTGACTAAGTTTGGGGCAGACACTGCATCTGGCAAAGGAGAGCCTCTTCCCCACACGAACAGCCCCTTCACCTGAAATTCGCCTCTACTCTTCTCTGCAAGATTGCACTGCACCTCCTTACCCCCTTACAACTCCAGCCAGCAAAGCCGAAGGCTGGATAATTATCTGGAGAGCGGTGTTTTTAACCACCCTGCAAACACTGACAAAAGAGCGTTTTGCTCAAAAGCGTCCCACTGAAGTCATTGCCTTAGAGCAGACAGATGGACACAGTTAATCTTTGAGGCAGTGCAGTCCATTGGTGGCGGCGCTGGACCAGCAGTCAGAGAACCTTGCTCCCGTTCCCAGATCTGCCACTGCCCTGCTGCAACTTCAGCTGAGAAGTTATTTCGCCATTCTGGGCCTCAGCCGCCACTTGCACCCTGGGTCTATCTTGTCTTAGCATCTCCGCTGTTTGAGGCAGGGTCTGTCCAGCAGGATGGAGCTCTGACCTCAACTATAATCAAATCATATTGCCTACAAAAGTGATAGCATTAAAACATTTCTAGAGTGGGAAATCCAAGCAATCGAGTTCCAGGAAGCTAAGATTAAAAGCTCAGTATTAACTTAACCTCCCTTGTATTTTAAGGCCTATGGAAATCTGCTTTTCTATATTTTTCAATGCCAACACAAGCTGGGATTTCTAATACAACCTTATGTACAACGCAGAGCAAGATTGCACCTGCTGCCCAAAGCACAACGGAAGATGGAAACAACAAGGAGAACATCAACTGCCCACTTGCCAATTCTAACTTACCAGCAAGCAAGCAGACAAACCTGTTTTCAAAGCCCCGAATGCTATTCTGAGTTATTTTTAGTATATTGCCTTGTTTATTACCCAGCTTTCCCATATTGACAGCAAACCATACTGCTATCGAGGGATTCTGATGACAAGTAAGAATCCACAAGAGTGAAGAGCAAGTGGTTTTCAGCCCTGTCACTGGCATGCAGAGATAAAAATACAGCCCTACAACTTGCACAGTTTGGGTGTATTTTTAAGTGTTTATGGTTTCCAAGTGGCAATGAAAAACAGAAGCCAAACACTAGTTTCAAAGATTTGCATCTCTACGACGTCCTACATCCTGTCCTGTGGATAAAATGGCAAGGAGCAGATGCTTTCAAAGAAGTCTTAGTGACAAACAGCAAGACATTCTCGGTGTTTTGGAGGCACAAGTTACACAGGGATTCTCCAGGAGGAGACGACACCGTTTTGGGTCTCAGCATTGTCCCGTAAAGCACAAGGGTGAAAGCGCTAAGGACAGGTTCGTAACACACATTCCTAACAGGATATGCCCTTCCCCAGGGCCCCCACACTTTGTACCAACCACTGAGATTTTCAAAGGCGATCAGGGGAGGCAGGTGCCTGGGACTGGGGCAGGAGGGTACCGGTGTCACAGACACTCCAGCCCCGAACCTAGCAGGGCGTGGAGCCGCACAAGAGGAAGGGGTGCCCGGTGGCCTTTGAATAGGAAGGTGCCACCGAGAGCAGCCGGACAGGCAGAAGCTTGCGCTGGAGAAGGGTGACGGCGCAGGGGGGCGGGTGGCCGGAGAGCAGAATCACCTTCCAGAGCTGCCTCCCCCAGTTCCTCCCCCTGGAGAGAGAAACCCCAAGCCAGGGTCCCTGCTGAACTTTCAAGGGAGACCGCCCCCCAGCCCAGGCCCACCTCCCAGCCGGTACCCCCGGGGACAGACTCCCCCCCAGCCCGGGCCCCCCGGGGACAGACCCCCCCCTCCAGCCCATCCCCCTGGGGACAGACCCCCCCAGCCCGGGCCCCCCATCCCAGCCTGGGCCCCCCGGGGACAGACCCCCCCCAGCCCGGGCCCCCCCCAGCCCGTCCCCATGGGGACAGACCCCCCCCAGCTCGTCCCCATGGGGACAGACCCCCCCCAGCCCAGGCCCCCCTGGGGACAGACCCCCCCCAGCCCGGGCCCCCCTCCCAGCCGGTCCCCCTGGGGACAGACCCCCTCCCAGCCCGTCCCCCTGGGGACAGACCCCCCCCAGCCCAGGCCCCCCTGGGGATAGACCCAGCCCAGGCCCCCCTGGGGACAGACCCCCTCCCAGCCCGTCCCCCTGGGGACAGACCCCCCCCAGCCCAGGCCCCCCTGGGGATAGACCCAGCCCAGGCCCCCCTGGGGACAGACCCCCCCCCCCAGCCCGGGCCCCCCCCAGCTCGTCCCCCTGGGGACAGACCCCCCCCCCAGGCCGGGCCCCCCTGGGGACAGACCCCCCCCCCAGGCCGGGCCCCCCCACGCCCCCGGGGAGAGCCCCCCCCGCCCGGCCCGGGGGTTCGGGCCGGTTCCATCAGGGAGAAGGGGAACGGGGGGGGCTCCCTGCAGGTACCATGGCGGGGGGGGGGTGAGGACAGGGGCCCGGGCGGTACCATCGCGGGGAGGGGGCGCCAAGGCGGTACCGTGGCGGAGAGCCGGCAAGGGGCTTGGGCAGTACCACGGGGGGGCGGGGGGGCCAGGGCGGTTCCATCGCGGGGAGGGGGCGCCAAGGCGGTACCGTGGCGGAGAGCCGGCAGGGGGCTTGGGCAGTACCACGGGGGGGCGGGGGGGCCAGGGCGGTACCATCGCGGGAGGAGGCCCGGGCGGAACCGTGGCGGGGGAAGGAAGGCGGGGGGCCCGGGCGGTACTATCGCGCGGGTGCGGGCAGGGGGGCCCGGACGGTACCATCGCGGGGGGGGGGCAAGCTGGGGGCCCGGGCGGTACCATCGCGGGGGATCGCTCGGGGGGGGGCCGCCTCCCCACCTGTCACGGGCGCCCCGCGCTCCCTCGGCGGCTGCTGCTCATCCCGGTGCCGCCTCCCTCCCCGCGGGGCCCAGCTCCACCGCCGCGTCAGGCCCCGCAGCACCCGCGCTCCCGGAAACCCCGCCCCCCGGGTTCCAATACACCGGAAGCGGGGGTCGGGACGGGGCCCGCCCAGGGGCCGCACTGCGCAGAAACGGCGGGACAGGGCGCGCTGCGCATGCGGCCAAGCGGCATCGGCAGGCGGCGCCTGACTGCGCCTGCGCCGCACTGGAGCCCAGTGCGCATGCCCCCCGCCTCTCAGTCTACCACGTCCGCACGCTGGCAGCGCTTTGCAACCGCTGGTGGGCGGGGCGCCCTGAGAGCCCCGCCCTCTGGCCGCTGCATAGATTTGCATAGATTTCCATAGAGCATAATTGATTTTGGAGACGCAAACAGTGCGGGGTTAGGCTTAGGGTAGAAACAGGAACCCCGGGGTCCGGGGGGGGGGCTGATCCCCCCCCCAGCTGCCAGCAGAACCCTGAGTCCTGGGGGGGGGGCAGGGCCTGATCCCCCCCCCAGCAGAACCCTGAGTCCTGGGGGGGGCAGGGCCTGATCCCCCCCACCCCCCCAGCTGCCAGCAGAACCCTGAGTCCTGGGGGGGGGGCAGGGCCTGATCCCCCCCCCAGCAGAACCCTGAGTCCTGGGGGGGGGCAGGGCCTGATCCCCCCCCCAGCAGAACCCTGAGTCCTGGGGGGGGCAGGGCCTGATCCCCCCCACCCCCCCAGCTGCCAGCAGAACCCTGAGTCCTGGGGGGGGGCAGGGCCTGATCCCCCCCCCCAGCAGAACCCTGAGTCCTGGGGGGGGCAGGGCCTGATCCCCCCCACCCCCCCAGCTGCCAGCAGAACCCTGAGTCCTGGGGGGGGGGGGCAGGGCAGGGCCTGATCTCCATCCACCCCCTCCCCAGGAGAACCCCACAGCCTAGCCCCCACCAGGCACTAGCCCCACGCCCTCAGACACACATCCACCCTGCAGCAGGGCTGAGCCCAGCTCAGCCTGGTGCCTGCAGGACTCCTGGGGGTGTGCTAACCTCCCCTGGCTGTGCAGACACCTAGAAAGCGGATTTAGCAGTGAAATCAGCCTAGGGGTCCAGCCTAGGAGCGTTTGCTAGAGTGTATTTGCAACACACATCACAATTCTTGGGTTGCATCCTACACACTTTACAGTGTATATATTCCATACATCCCCTCCTCACCCCCACCCCAGGGCAGGGGGGAACACAGCAGCTGCTTACCAGCGCTGCTACGCTACCCCTTGGCACAGGAAGCAGAGATGGCAGTATCCCCACGGGGGGAAAGAGGGGGGCAGAACTCAGCAGCATCCTCAGTAAAGAGCTTGCTGAGCGAAGGAAGCACAGGGCGGGAAGGATGAAGCAACAGCAGTGAGGGCAGGTGGGTTAGACAGGTCAGACTAGCCGATCAGAAAGCTCCCTTCTGGCCCTGGGATCTGGTGAAGAGCAGGAGCAGGAAGACAAGTGTTAATTAAAACCCTCGGATTTTCTTTTGCCAGGCAACAGAGGAGAGACTAGCAAAACAACAGTGTCTCACAGACGCTGTTGGGCAGCACCGTGGTAGTTTTGCCCCAGGGAACAGAGTCAATGGAAAAACGGGGTACCTGCTACCGCAGATATTCAATACAAGCACAAACTCCCTTCAAAACTGCTAGGGGTAAAACGCTTTGAGCACCCTGGGCAGAAGGGGGTGGTTTAGTCTCTAGGAGCCAGAGTCGGACATCTCAAACTGGGACGAGGACTCCGGGTCCTTGCCCCCGGATTTGCCATGACCCTTCCTTGGGCAGGCCACCGCTGCACTCTGACTAGCAGTTTATCTGCAAGAGGGGGATAACGTCCACCATTGTGCAGCCCTTTTCACACGGAGGCTCTGAAGGTGCTCAGTAAGTCGATAGCACTATCCCTATCTGCAAGGCCACCCCAGACCATGACTTCTGCTTTAAAAGCAACCAAAGGGATTTCTGAGCAGCAGAGATCCATTAAAGCCCAAGGAGGGATGAGAGGAGTATGTCTTTTTTATGCTTTATTGCAACAGCACGTTGAATCCTTGAAGAATCCTGGCACGTGCCTTGAGTGCATTACACAAATCTCTACTGCCTCCTGGCCGCTGACTACACAATGTAGCCTGGGTGCAGATTTCATTCTCCTCCTTAAAAAAAGTGTTTTGCCTCCAACAGTGTAAAAACATTCAGAACACTTACCCCTCCTTTTGCAGGCACAACGAAAATGCTCAGTAATGGGTTATGCCATCTTTCCTATTTTGTCTTTGGGGGGGAAAAAAACCAAACTTCCCTTTCTTGGATCCAATAACCCCATCCCCTCCCTTCAGAAACACCCTGCAGCAAAGATTCTCCTCCTCATCTCCATCGCACAGCTGAACACTCCTGTTTTAACCCCGTTATAAAGCCTAAGGAGCCTGCAAAGTGGGCGTTTCACAAGAAAAGTTAGCACTTCAGAACAAACAGGAAGACCAATACAGGCAACCACTGAAAACCAGATTATAAAATAGAAAAGCTAAAGGGATGCAGTAAACCCACAGCAAAAAAGGCGACAGGATCTCCTTCAGGAGGAGGCCTATATCCAGAGACATTAAACCGCCTGTTTGGCTTAATAAAGAACAGTAGATAAAAGACGGAGGAATCGTTGTTTGGATTAACAGTCAGTCCTTCAGTCCAGCGCCTCAGCTGCAGTATCAACAGAGAGAGACCTGACACCGCACGACGACATGGCAGGCTAACGCAGCATTGGTGTTAGGGCAGAGGTGGTCTACAGTGACAACCACACTTAATCAGTTGGTAAGGAAGCCAACGGCAGCCACTCATCTTTGCTCCGGCGCCATGTCCCACAGATGCTCCCAGCATATCCGGCTATGCCAAGATGGAGCGTTGCCAGCTGGGGCCTATCTGGCAGGTTACACTCTCTTTAGTAAGATAACTCACTTAGCGCTAACCTAGTGCTCTTTACCCGAATATCCTGCAGCACTCACCAAGGGAGGGTGCGGCTGCACGCCATGCTCCAGGTCTGTGGGCTGCATGTGACCACCGTAGTCTGGTGTTCCAGCAGGTACAGAGCCAGGGAACCTCTCTCGGGACACTGCCAAGCTTTGTCTGTGAACTCCAGACAGCTGCCCAGCTAGCCTGACGGGCATTAACCTCTTCCCCGCTCCCCCAGTACCTACTAGGGAGGAGTAACCCCCTTTAGGGAGGGGAAGAGGGGAGCACAAACTGCCATTGGAACTAGCTGGCCCACAGCCCTGTGACTACCCTCTCTTCACGGAACAGGACAAGCTGCCCGTCATATGCTACGTTCTGACCGAGATGGGAGAGAGGACTCGGTCCTCGGCCTTTCCCCCAGGAGTGACAGCACCAACTGCACCCGTGGCTCTTCGATACAGGCACGTGTCCACTCGGAATGGGGCTTTGCGTGGGGTCCACCACACAGCATGGTAGCGACCCTGGCTCCTGTCCCAGGCTGGACACAGCAGCATAACCGTCTAGTCTCCCTACAGAAAATAATGTACAGGAGTCCTGCCTTTTAGGAAGGGGAGCAAGGCCTGTTGCCTTCCCTGGGGACAGAGAAGCTGAGACGTAACCAAAGCCAGACATCTGCCTTTGTATTTGCACATGTGCAAAATTACTTCACTGCTGAGTCTCCGGCCTACTCAAAACCAAGCCACTCAGCACGAGGGTGCTGAAATCCCTTCAGGAGAGGGCAGCTCTGCTGCCTCCGGGAAAGCAACGCCAGTATCTAGCCTCTGGGGATGAGGCCGATCGATCTGACCTGGGAAATCCGAAGAGAAAGCTGGCCCTGTGCAGAATTGGACAGCCTTTACAGTTTAGGGCAACTGGCCACTGAAGTCTGAACAAACTCTCTCCCCCTCCCCCGCAAACAAAATATTATTTCTTGAACTGACCAAACACATCCAGGCCACGCATACGCGTAGCATGCTCCTGGCAGACACTGGAGCTGCCCACGGACCTGTTAGAACCCATGCCACACCTCTCAGAGTGCAATGTCTGCACAGAGCCGGGTGGAAACCCATGCCTGGAACACAAGTGCAAGGCTGTACTGGGAAGAGGCAGGTGCAGCGAAGCTAGCAAAGGTACTAAGAAATGTTCGCACAAGAGCAGGCGTGAGGACGGAAGGAGAAGAGACATCTCCCGTGGTTCTTAGATTAATACTCTTGGACTGACAACATTCAAACAAACGTCTGCGCAGTGTCCTGGAGCCCTTACGTTTGGTTTTATAGGTTGCTAGGAAACCCTCTTAGACTCAAGAGTTCCAGCACAGTGTCCCCACTCCATATTATCTCTGTACGGAGACCTCGAGATGCTACTTCCTAGATACAGGCAAGAACCTGCAGAGGGAAAAAGATAGAAAAAAAGAATAGAAAAAAGCTTTCAGTGAACTTTAGCGCTGGTGAAAGGTGCTCGGACAACAGCCTGGGAGAAGAAAACCCTCCGTTATCCAGAGCCCAGGCTTCCGCCGTGCCGCAGACCCACTGAGGGAGTAGGGGCGTAGTCTCCATGGCCCATTCTCGCCTGGTCGTCTCTGCTGAGGCCTCCAGACAAGGGGGCTCACAACTGACACCAATTGTGATGGTTCTGTTTTGACGTAGGCACCCACCATGCAAGAATCCCAACTCATTTCACACAGCAGCTCGCACCCTTTGAGTTTAATGGTAAGGAATGAGCCAGGATCAGAGCAAACGCACACTCCACTCAAGCCAAGTTGGGTGTGGGCCAGGCGCCCCGATCCTGCCGAAGGAGACAGAGACGGGTCTCGGGGAATCCCCCACAGAGGGTTTCACGCACGTCAAGAGAGTGGTAACAATGCAGACGAAGGACAAAGTGGTTCGGACGCTAGCGGCCACAGAACCAAACCTTCCAGGCGCTTTTCACGGGTCAGTTTGCCTTCTTGCCCAGTCTTTTAAAGACACTAACAGTCCCTGTATTGTCCATCTGAGCGCTATAGATTTCACTGGTGCTGCTTACCTTAGCACTACCCAAAGTCCTCTTTAGAGTGACCCTGAATTGCGGCTCAGCTTTGTTCTTCGTGCTGGTGACGCTGCTGTCCTGGGCCTCAGTGGGCAGGGCGGGCTTGCCCAGTCTCTGTACGACACTGACTTTGGACGCTGATTCCGGCTTCTTTTCCTTCGCCGCCAGGCTAGTGCTCTTGTTGCCAAGTCGCCGAATGGTCGTCACAGCTGGTTTTGCCTCCGAGCTCGTGGCTTTTGCTTTGATGGTTACTCCTGGTTTGGCACTTTCCTTGCGTAAAGGCTTGGAGAGCTTCTTCAGGACCCCAGCATACTGCAGGACGGAGCAGTCATCGTCGCTCTCTGTGACTTTATCCTCCTCTGCCTCCAGTGTGTCCCCCAGTCGGCTGAAGACCCCTGTAGGCTGCAATGCATCCCAGGCATTAGTCACACATGCGCAAAAGGAATAAAAATGGGAAGGCAGTTTGGCCTAGTGGACTGAGAACTGGACTGGGACACAGGTTCTGTTCCCAGCTCCGCTATCTGCCTGCTGGGTGACCTGGGGAAAGTCCCCTTTCCGCACCATGCCTCAGTTTCCCCAAATGGGAGAAATTATATAGCCCTCTTTTGCAATGTGCTCCAAGATGCACTGACAAAAAGTGCTAGATCAGAGCAAGGGATTATTCTTCTCCTAAAACGGAGCATGGTCGGTAAAATATTCTTCCACTTCATGTTCATTGGAGAGAGCCATACAATTCTGGAGGGTTAATAATCACACGACCACCTTGCTCTGAGGTAGAAATTTCTGTCTCTAGATCTCAACACGAGATCAGTATCTAGCCCATAGCAGAGCTGGGGAAACTGAGGAACAGGGGGGCATGACTAGCCCAAGGTCACCCAGAGGTTGGTGGCAGAGCTGGGAACAGATCGCAGGATTCCTCAATCCCAGTCCAGCACCACCTCTCTGTTTCAGGTGCGCCTCAGGTTTTGATGTGAATGTGCTAACAGTGACAGGTGTTACGTGTCAACCATAGAGACCCAAGTCCTTCACCTCCAGAACAGGCAGAGAAGCATCAGGGCACGTGCTTCCCCCCTCCCCCGACATGCACACCATGGCCCAGAGGGGACCTTCGTTTCCGTGGATCATTTAACACCCTCTCTTGGTTAAGGCGGCCAACAAGGCCGCTAAGTATCGTGGTTATTTCTGTGACACGAGCACCTGTCCACTAGGAATGGATCCCAGACCTGAATCTTTTCACAGAGGCCGCAAACGGCCAGGGAGCGGAGGGTTTGCTCTCTCTGATTTAACGAACGCCAGCTGTAGCAGAAATGACCTGACCCCTTCTCAGCCTTTCAACTGTGGCTGCGGATCCTGAATGAATCGACGTGAAGGCAATGAAGGCGGCTGTGAGAACAGGAACGCTCAGGTTGGGAGCCCAAGTACACCAGCGATGGGCCACAGAGCGGTAACACCGAGCTGGAGGAGAAGGAGCTCCGAGACCCCCCCACCAACAGCATTTCTGCCCTGTGCGTGCAAAGCATACACGCCTGGTTATGACACCAGGAGCCAGACTGTCCCACCCTCACGGTGAGCCATGCCCTGGATTTCAATGGAACACAGAGCACAGCAAGGGACTTCTGGCCAGGACGCAGGGCGCTCGCAGCCCCTGTGCTCTCTCACAAGCTAGTCAGGTTCCACCACCATGGAAACACCCTTCCCTCTCACCTTATTCCCAGTGGTTGTGTCTGCCTTCATCTCAGCTCCCAGCCGGTCAAACACAGATGTCCTGGGCACACCTGGCAGCAGCAAAGATGAGAGAAGGGCTTTCAGGCTTCCACAAGAAGGAAACTGGGGAAGGTTTTAGGAAACCCACAAGGGGCATCACATCAGATGTGAGCCAAGTTCAGCAGGAAATGGCCACCTTGCCTCTATAAATACGCCCCCCGGCCCGTTGGCAGCAAATGCTGCAAACCCCACTGCAGACGGTACCCACACCGACATCCGAAGGAGAATATTTGACATGCCTCTCCCACTCTTCCTTCCAAAGGCTCACAAAGAGCTGCAAAGACTTCGTGTGCGCACAGCACTCCTAACATGCAGCCACCTCTGGAGTGGAGCACAGCGGCCAGGGTACAACATGCTGCTCGACATTGCGGGAAAGGAGCACTTGGCCAGGACTCTCACAGAAACCAGCCAGGTGCTCTCGGGCTCTCCGCATGACTCTCAACAGGACCTTGGCTTTCAGGCCTCCCTTGAAAGTCCCACATACACGAAGGCCTTGTCTAGGCTAAAAAGTTGTCCCCCTTCAACTATAGCAGCCTAACTGAATGTCCACAACCCCTCATGTGGACGCAGTGCCCAGATGCTTTACCCCAGTACAGCTATTTCCACATGGGGAGAGGAATAAGCTGTGCCAGTACAAGGCACCTCGGTACCCATAAATGCTTCCACACTAGGGGCTGTACCAGTATAACCACACTGTTAATGATATCACACCCACTAGTACCAACTCCATGTCTAGATCAGGCCTCATGTGTGTGACCCCTAGTTTGTCAGTCTCACAGGGCTGGTTCGACGTGGCTCGCCCCCCTTCCCCGTCACACGACCTCGTTGAGCGGGCGTGGAAGTACCGTTCACCTTCTATTTTACAAGCGTGTCTTAAGTACTAGGTCTCTGCTAATCACCAGCAGCCACATTCACTGTAAGACATCAGGGGGCAGGCAGTGCAGCTGTACCCATGTCAGACAGCAGAGACAAGGGGAGTGAGGTAATAGCTTTTGCTGGACCAACTTCTGCTGGTGAGAGACAAGCACAGAGCTCTTCTTCAGGGCTGGGAAGCGTACCTGGAGCGTCACAACTAACTACAGGGTGGAACAGATTGTTTAGCATAAGTCGCTAGCACAGATCGTAAGACTGACTGTGCTAAACTCTGTTCCGCCTTGCACTTTGCTGGGAGTTCCTTCCCAGCCCTGATGGAGGGCTCTGTGTGACTGGAAAGCTGGTCTCTCTCACCACCAGAAGTTGGTCCAATAAAAGATATGAGCTCCTCCACCTGGTCTCTCTTGATGCGGGGTTCGTCCATGTGCCAAATGGATCTGGGGAAGGCACAGACACACACTTTGCCAAGGGGCTAAGAACATACCAGTGGTACCTTTTGCTGCCTGCTGTTCCAGGATTTTCTTAGTCCTGGGCGTGGTACCTTTTGGCATGTTGATGATGTACTTCCCTTCCATCTCCGCTGTAACTCGTCGTCGCTTCACCGGGCCCACCAGGCTCTCGTCCGCTGGATCGCATAAAGCTGGGGAAAAGCCAAAGGGGAGAAGAGATCAGACTCTGCTAACTCCAGCTTTACCCCATCAGCTCCCGCACTCCGGGGACCCTGCTGGATAAAGCGTTTTGCTTCCAGAGGCTCGGGGCAGAGGAGTCAATATTTAGGGACGGATTAAGGCAGACAGCTCTGCAGCCCCACCAGTCACACTTTGTGGCCAGAGTTGAGTACCCTAGAGCAGCTGTGATGCACTCTCTGCTCTCCAGAAGGCCTGCAGAGAAGGCAGCTGCTTGGCCTCAGTGACTGGCAGATCCACTGCAGATGAACAGTTTGGGGAAAGAGAAAGAGACCCATCAAAGAACACTACGGACACTGCATCCCATGCTGCACTTGGTTCCTCTCCTGGGCTGTAGCGTCACTGGTGACCACACCGCACTGCTCAGGAGTGGATCTGGTAGAACTAACTGAAGTCTCCACAAGGAGACCTCACTCCAAAGCTCCCTCCACTGCTTCATCCCCAGAACTGGGGCAGGGCTGCCAGCTGCTCTGGGTGTGCCAATTCAGCTATCCGTGAGGCCATTTGCTCTGTTCCAGCCGGTCTTCCCACGAACTAGTCTGAGCTCCCTGTTCCATCCAAAGAGCTTTTGGGAGATCATTACATGACCCAGAAGGTTCCCTGGTCACCACTTCTGCCCAGAGGCCTTTATGCAGTGATTTAAGAACACGGTTGGGTTTATTTCTGTGGCCCTGTTTTTCCACCATATTCCTTTCATACAGGACCCAGCTAATAATGAGGCAACTACAAAACCAGAGTTGCTAAGTACATTTCAGTGCTGGACTTTGGATCAGAACTGGCAGAAATATTCCCCCAAAGTCCCCGTGCAGTGCAGATCACCTGTGACCAGCTGCCATTTGAGTAGGACTTTAGCATTAGCAGGCCTGCCAGCCGTGGGACTGACATCCTCTATCCAACAAAGTACATACAGGGGGTAGCCCTGGAGGGAGCCCCCGCATCCCCCAGGAGAGCTCGCTCTCTGCTGATCATGCAGCCCTTGGCTCCCCTGCTGGGAATATTGACAACCACTTATTGTTGTTAGTTGTGGGGGTGGATTTCAGCGAAGGGAATATCTGTCCTCTGGGACCTGGACTGAGACCCCCATTGATAGATTTGGAGTTGCCTGTAACGATCTATGAATTTTATATGCTCTATATGTTTGTCTGAGTATTGCAGAAATGTTTACTGTTATGCACACACTGCATTAATTCAGTAACCAGGGGGACAGGAAACTACCTAGGAAAACAGACAACAGCCCAGATAGGAGCCCCATAGCAAACACCCCAGACAATTAACTGTGATATGCTGTCGCCAAACCCAGCTTTCCCAGAACTGGGACACACAGAGTTCAGGAATGGGGAAGAGCTCAAAAGCCTGAGGTGGATTTAAAGAAACATGCTCCGTGGAGGGGAGAGAGATTGGTTTGGATAGACAGTTAACGGGGAGAAACTGCCCCCCGACTTCCTGAGGCTGAGGGTGATGAGGAAGCTGAGTCTGCTAGGGTCTCTGCCAAAGGAAGACGAGCCTCTAGGCAGGTAAACACCCATGTGGGCTTTTTTCTGTTTTAAGCTCTATTCTCTTGTTAGGCCGGGTTCCTCCTGCTGAGATTAAACAAAGCTCTGTTTTAAGAGGGCTGGTTGGGGTCACTGTGTCCAGTGCTGGTCACAAGCCCCAGAGGAACAGACCTGTGGCTTCTGAGGTCAGTAGCACCTGCTGGGCATAAGCACAGTGCCATAGCCTCGTATCCCAGTCTGAGAGCGGGAGAATCCTGAGGGAACAGGTGCACTTGGACAAGACCACAAGAGGGGACAGAGGGGCAGAAATTCCTGAACCATGACCACCACCAACAGCGACTAGATGGCAGCACCTCTAGACTAGGCTGGATCTGAACTGGTGACCTGGAAGTGGGAGGTTATGGATATAATAGCAATTTTGAGACCCCCCCCCCTCCAATTATTTAGAACGGTAATTTACATTTACACAGCACCTTACAGGCCCATATCACAAAACATAATCAGTAATCACACAACCAGGCAGAAATCACCACGCTCACCACTGAAACGCAACCAGCTCTGGGGTGGAGCACAGCAGCGGGTAAGTAGCTCACAGCAACAGTACCTAACACTTTAGAATAATGAGAGAAAAAAAGAGCTCCCAATGCTGCATTTCAGAGGTTTCCCTCATACCTGCTTTTGCGTTCTTCACAGCCATTTTGTTGGACACAGTAACAGAGATTTTGGACGTACTGGTGTCGGGTCTACGGACAGGGGTAGCAGGTGGCGAATCTCGGCTTAAACTGTTAGCGATCATACGGGTGGCAGCTGGAAGGCAAGAATAGCTGGTGACAGAGCTACATCAGGCACCGGTGACGTATTCCTAGCGTACATGACGGAGCGGGGCTCCTGTTCTGCTCCCTAGCTCCCAACCCCCAGGGGCTTGGTCAGGCTGAGAAGGAAAAAGCATCCCTGTGTGCTAGCCCTGCCCCGTTAAACAACGGAGTGGTGCAGAGGACGACGGGTATTACAATTGCTGCCTACACCCCAGGAAAGCAGGAGAGCCAGCAACGAAGTCATTTCCCAAGCAATTCTAGTACCATATTCATAAAGACAAGAGACTGCGTCCTGGGAAGCTAAAAGCCACTAAGCTGAGAGTGGCCAAAGCGTGGCCCAGACAATGGCACCCTCCTTTGAATACAGAAGAGCAGCCCATAGGCAACATCAGGCCTAGTGGGAATCACCAGACAGACAGAATCAAGCCAGCGCATCTTCTGCTGGGACCTGAGGTCTCCATGGGCTACAGATCAGTACTGAAGATGAAGACAGCTGCCACATGCTCCAGCATATGTAGATTAGGTGTGAGACTCCCTTTCGGAGGAGACGCGAGGCGGAACACCGGAGCTTAGGAGGGGGAAGGAGAGACCCGATTTACGGCACGTGCCGAAGCCCAGGGTCGGTCCCGCGGGCCTGTACGTACCGCTGGTGGTGCTCCTGCGGCGCTCGGACTGCGCACTTGGCTGGTTGGAGGACACCGATTCAGTAGCTGCCTTGCACATCTCCTAAAAGAGACCAAGGCGATTTCCCATTCGACAGGATTTCCCGTCACCCTTGCTCTCCCTGACAGCGTGGAGGCAAAGTCCCAATGCAATATGAAGGCTCCGTTCAAGCAGAGCAAACACCCGCATGGCTCTCGGACTCCCCTCGGGATGGTTCTTAGGGCTGAAGCAGCATGGACACCCGGCTCCCTCAGATGGGCCGGAAGGCTCCAAACAGGCCAATACAGCGTAAGAGCCGCTCTCTGCCCAGGGTTTGGCATAGGAATGAGCTTATGTCTAGCACTTTCCCCTCACCTCTCAAGTTCAGCATTCATCGGGAAGTGAGCACTGTCTAGTGCTCAGAGAAAGGGGCCAGAGTCAGAACTCCTGGGTTCTATTCCAAACTCTGCCAGTAACTTGCTATGTGACCCCAGTCATGCAGCCTTACGTCGCTGCCTCGCTTTACTCCATACACAAAACGGGGGCATAGGCTCCCCTCCTACGCCACTGGACTGTTGTCCAGCCTGGCTGTGTGGGTTCAGAGCAGGCGGAGAGCTTTAAACGGAAGGTGCTATGGGAATGCGTTAGAACACTAGGAAGGGTTTCATGGGCTGCCACATCTTTAAAATTCATAACTATTAAGGCCAGAACAGACCACTATCATCCAGTCTGGCCTCCTGCACAACACAGGCCAGAGGGTTTACCCCAGTGAGTCCTGGATCCAGCCCAGTAGCTGGCAATTGAAAGAAAGAAGAATCCAGCCTTGAGCTGAAGTCTCCAAATCCTGGAGACTCCACCACACCCTTTGGAAAGCTGTCCCGATGGTTAATTATCCTCACTTTCCAATGTGAGCCTTGCTTCTGGGGAAATCCAGAGGCATTCCCAAAGGGCAGAAGTCACTGAAGTTTAGAAAATTTGATTCCTAGACTATTTTACACCCTGTGGTTCAAAAGCCTGGCACCAAGCTCCGGCTGTCCAAACAGAAAAGCCTACTTGAGCTCACACTGATGAGGAAGAGTGCAAACCAACCAACTGGTGTGACCAGTGCAAACCAACCCACCGACAGACAGATTACCTGTCTGTAAACAACTTTAGCGTGCTTGAGGATAGCGATAATATCCCCCACCACCGTGATCCCTAGCTCATTCATGATCTCCTTGTTCAGGTCCAGCAGCATGTTCTTCTGGATTCTGTAGAGAACAAAGCATGGAGCAAATACTTCATCAATGGGTAAAGACTTTCCACACCCTACACTGGAGGATCTCGAAGTGTTTACAAGTTAACTGACCCTCATGAACCCCATGCAAGATAATTAAAGTACAAAAAGATCATATCTCAGCTCTGCGATGGAGGGCAGCAGCTGGTAACAGAACGCAGCTAGGCTTCACAATGCTGGAAGGGAAAGAGAATCAGGTATCCGATTAATATTAATGTAACTAATTAAGCAGACTGGAATTTGGCTAGGACACCAGGGCTAATACCCTTTCTTTCTCCTGCAAAATATATCATAGGATCTACATGCCCACAAGTGCTGGGAAGCTCAGGGTCAGATCATCTGACAGAAGTCTCATGTGTCACCCCTGCTGGGGGACCAAGGAGCGCTGCTGAAAGGCTGGAGCGAAGAGCTATGTCCATTCCTCCCAGCAAAAGAATACTGGTGCAATGTGAGCAGCATCCTCACTGGGGCTGCAGGGTGTGGAGCCCAGGACTCCGCACAGAACGATGGGGACTAGAACGGCTAGGAGCAAGATTCCAAGGCCAGAAGGGACCACTGTGAACACTAGTCTGACCCCCTGTAGAGCACAGGCCAGAGACCTGCCGCGCATGTTTAGAAAAACATCCAATCCTGATTTAAACTGGCAGTGATGGAGAATCCCCCACACCCCTGGGGAAGATGTTCCAATGCTAATTATCCTCCAACAATTAATTACCCAAGAGATTCTTTAGTGGCAAACTTGTCCCTCCCACCCAGAAAGGAAGTCCCTATTCAACTCAAGAGACGTTTAACTCACCCTGAGACAATTAATACTTAACATACACAGGGCTATTTACACCTGCAAGGTATTCTAAAAGCAGCATGTCTTCTCACCCGCTGAGGCAGGGAGCAGGGACGTGAGCTGCCGTAAGCACAGAGAGCGCCCGAAGTTTAGCATGTATCCCTTTCCTTTAGCCTGGGCTAATGAAGAAATAAGTCTGCCGCTGACACTGTGAAGCATGTTCAGTTCAGGATGTTCATGTCCACTATTTTATTTTAAGTGATGGAAAATGGTTGCCTGTGTCTCGCTGAAGCCTCACCTGTTATCCACAAACATAACCGCATAGTTGACAGCAGGGCCTGGAGGAATCCCAGCTTCCTTAAAAAACTGAATCCACTCAGATGTAGCTGAAAGATGCAAGACACAAAACAGATCCTAAGTAATGCGATTAAATTAACAGCAGTCTGCTCTGATGCCCTCGAACCAGGCAGAGATCTGACAAGAGCTGCAGGCCCCCAGAGTAGTCATCCTGCCAGCCAATACATGCAGTGGCAGTGACAACTGCTTGAGACACAGGGAGAGAGAAACAGACAAAAAATAGAGAAATCATAAATCACCATAACACGATAGCCTGTGGATGATCAGAAAACACTGCCCATTGTGCTGACCAACATGGTCTCATCATTGCCTGATACTCCCTGGCTGGCTGTCGTCTCGTTTGACACTTCCATTGTTTACTCATTGGGGCAGGCACCATCTCTCTGTTGTGGCTGTGCAGTGCCTCCCACAGGGAAACTACAACCTGATGCACTGTAGGTCAGTTAGATGCATCTCCTGGGCTCCTGGCAAGTCACTACTCTGGCCCTCAGGCAAACCTTTGAGTCCCCACAGTGCTACTTGGAAAGTCCTGAGACTCCCACACAGCAGCAGGGTAAATCAGTACCAAGCAGGTGCCTTCCTTCCCTCCCTCTAGCCAGTTTTGTGTAGATTCAACATTATTCTTTCATGAAGATGTTGGTGTTACTTCTCTGGGGGGAGGAAAAGAATCAGTGGGTGGCTAAACCTTTACGAGCCACAAATCATCACACAGCTATTACTGAAAATGCTTCACTGCAGCTTCCTTATCCATCAAATTCTTAGTCATTTGGAAACACAGAGAGGAGAGAGAAACCTAAATTAAAGCAGCATCACATCATCAGCTGGTACATTCAATCTGAAAGCATGGAATGTATTCTAAGCTCAAGCTTCATGAAGTAAAGTGAGAATGAAACAAAACTAAGAATTAAAGTACAAACTCTTCATAATCCACCCTCAAGTTTATCAGAATTGCAGAGGACTCTAAACAACAGCAGGACATTATGCTCTATGTGCTGCAACAGGCAGTGGAGTCACGAGCTTTATCTCTGGATTTCCTGGCCTTTGGAGGTTTCAGTCATGATCGTAATGTCACTTCAGTATCTTTTCTGTGGTTTAGCACACAGATCCCTGGCACCACATGCCGAGCATTCACAGCTGCTGTCACACATCAGCCTGGCTGCTCAAGCACCAGCCGCTGAATTCCTCTGACATTTAAATATGCCACAAAAGTTAGCGATAAAATCTGCTCTTCTGAGCACCTTTACGCCAGGGCTATCGTCTTACTGAGATCTCTGTTTACACAAGAAGGGGGATACCTTCAAAAATCAAAATAGCCTCATTTCAGACTTACCCATTGTAACTGACACCATTGTGGGAAATCCAGAAAGACCCCGGCGGGGCCTGGCTATCACGTTGGTGAAAAGCCTGCAATGAAGCAACATATTATTAAGGCAACTGTGCTTCACAAATGACGCAGGCAGAATTCCATCGCTGGCATTCATGGAACAAGAATAGCCCATTACCCACTCCCAGGCCAGGAGTTTAAAGCACAACGCCCCCAGTCTGGTTCTACAATGGCGGCTCTTATGACAAGAAGGGATTTTTGACAGACCACGTTAGGCTCTCGTCCTTTGCCCTGGGCTACAAATACTTCAGTGCTTTTTAAAGAGGCAGCCGCAGAGGGCAGTGGCAGCTCATGGAGACCATGCAGACGCACATGGTGACAATGGTGGTCAGTTTCCTGTATATCCTGTCCCTAGCTCATTATTTGAGAGCATTTTTAGGATCATGATCTGGTTGCTAAGATTTCCTTCTCTCCTGCAGCTTGTCTCCCCCTCGAGGTCATGATTCTCTGTCATTATCCCTCCAGGGTCTTGTTATCATGCACTGCTGGAGCAAATGAACATCTACTTCGGACCCGCGCTTCCAGAGGGTTCAGAGCGGGGCCTGCTGCTCTGGCAGCGTACGGTGACTTGAGTGGGTGCTTGGTGAGCATGTTCGCTTGCCTGGCTGGGACTATTTCCCTATTAGAGAAGGGGACAGAGATTTCCATGCTTCAGCCAGCGAATGAAAGTTAAAAAATGGACGGGCCGCGGCCACAGGAACCAATAACTAGCAGCTGCTCACCAGGCTTTCTGAGGGCTGGAATCAGGGCTGGGACCTCGAGAGCTCGGCTAGCCCAAAGCCCTGCACTCAAGGCAGGAGGGCTGGTCCCACCATGATTCCAGCTGGACCAGCAAGAGTGGCTGGTTTTGTGGGGCCACTGCCTGGGTTCAAACCGCCCCCCCCGCCCCGGCTAGGGACACAAACTGCTTAGTCTAATGCAGGAGATCAGGAACCCACGACCCCTGCCCCACGACCCCTCTCAAATCCCCAGGAATTTCTCCCCCCTAAAATCCTCAGTAGCCACCTCGCCCTCCATGTGCTGAGCGAATTCCTCCCCGATAGTTCCCCAGACTCCCCACAGTCCCATCCCCAGCCCCCCCACTCTCCCTCAGACACCCCCCATGCCCCGACACCCCCTAGTCACCATGGCCCCCGCCCCCATCCCCTGCCCCCCAACTCTCCCCCAGACCCCCCCGTGCCCCCCATCACCACGGCCCCGCCCCCATCCCCTGCCCCCCAACTCTCCCCCAGACTCCCCCTCGTCACCACGGCCCCGCCCCCATCCCCTGCCCCCCAACTCTCCCCCAGACCCCCCCGCGCCCCCCGTCACCACGGCCCCGCCCCCATCCCCTGCCCCCCAACTCTCCCCCAGACCCCCCCCGTAACCACGGCCCCGCCCCCCAACTCTCCCCCAGACCCCCCCGCGCCCCCCGTCACCACTGCCCCGCCCCCATCCCCTGCCCCCCAACTCTCCCCCAGACTCCCCCTCGTCACCACGGCCCCGCCCCATCCCCTGCCCCCCAACTCTCCCCCAGACCCCCCCGCGCCCCCCGTCACCACAGCCCCGCCCCATCCCCTGCCCCCCAACTCTCCCCCAGACCCCCCCGTCACCACGGCCCCGCCCCCCCGCTCTCCCCCAGACACCCCCCATGCCCCGACACCCCCTAGTCACCATGGCCCCCGCCCCCATCCCCTGCCCCCCAACTCTCCCCCAGACCCCCCCGCGCCCCCCGTCACCACTGCCCCGCCCCCATCCCCTGCCCCCCAACTCTCCCCCAGACTCCCCCTCGTCACCACGGTCCCGCCCCCATCCCCTGCCCCCCAACTCTCCCCCAGACTCCCCCGCGCCCCCCGTCACCACGGCCCCGCCCCATCCCCTGCCCCCCAACTCTCCCCCAGACCCCCCCGTAACCACGACCCCGCCCCCCAACTCTCCCCCAGACCCCCCCGCGCCCCCCGTCACCACTGCCCCGCCCCCATCCCCTGCCCCCCAACTCTCCTCCAGACCCCCCCGCGCCCCCCGTCACCACGGCCCCGCCCCATCCCCTGCCCCCCAACTCTCCCCCAGACCCCCCCGCGCCCCCGTCACCACTGCCCCGCCCCATCCCCTGCCCCCCAACTCTCCCCCAGACCCCCCCGCGCCCCCGTCACCACTGCCCCGCCCCCATCCCCTGCCCCCCAACTCTCCCCCAGACTCCCCCGCGCCCCCCCCGTCACCACTGCCCCGCCCCCATCCCCTGCCCCCCAACTCTCCCCCAGACTCCCCCGCGCCCCCCCGTCACCACTGCCCCGCCCCCATCCCCTGCCCCCCAACTCTCCCCCAGACTCCCCCGCGCCCCCCCGTCACCACGGCCCCGCCCCCATCCCCTGCCCCCCAACTCTCCCCCAGACCCCCCCGTCACCACGGCCCCGCCCCCATCCCCTGCCCCCCAACTCTCCCCCAGACCCCCCCGCGCCCCCCCGTCACCACGGCCCCGCCCCCATCCCCTGCCCCCCAACTCTCCCCCAGACCCCCCCGCGCCCCCTCGTCACCACGGCCCCGCCCCCATCCCCTGCCCCCCAACTCTCCCCCAGACCCCCCCGTCACCACGGCCCCGCCCCCCCGCTCTCCCCCAGACCCCCCCGCGCCCCCCGTCACCACTGCCCCGCCCCCATCCCCTGCCCCCCAACTCTCCCCCAGACTCCCCCGCGCCCCCCCGTCACCACTGCCCCGCCCCCATCCCCTGCCCCCCAACTCTCCCCCAGACTCCCCCGCGCCCCCCCGTCACCACGGCCCCGCCCCATCCCCTGCCCCCCAACTCTCCCCCAGACCCCCCCGCGCCCCCTCGTCACCACTGCCCCGCCCCCATCCCCTGCCCCCCAACTCTCCCCCAGACCCCCCCGCGCCCCCTCGTCACCACGGCCCCGCCCCCATCCCCTGCCCCCCAACTCTCCCCCAGACCCCCCCGTCACCACGGCCCCGCCCCCCCGCTCTCCCCCAGACCCCCCCGCTCACCGCCGCGCCGGCCCGGCCTCTCCGCTGCTCCGCGGGGCCCGGAGCCAGGCCCAGCCGGAAGCGCCGACCAGCGAGAACAGGAAGTGGCCTCCCCTGCGGCCCGCGCAGAGCCGCCTCTAGGCGGCGGGAACCATAGAGCGCGGGGCGGCCTCGGCCTCGGCCCCGCCCCCTGGGCCTGGCGGCGCACGGTCACCCCTGCCCCGCGCCTGCGCGACCGGAGCCCGGCGCCTGGGTTCCCTCCCGGCCCTGGGCGGGGCTGGGGCCCGGACGCCTGGGTTCCCTCCCGGCCCTGGGCGGGGCTGGGGCCCGGACGCCTGGGTTCCCTCCCGGCCTTGGGCGGGGAGTGGGGGCCCGGACGCCTGGGTTCCCTCCCGGCCTTGGGCGAGGAGTGGGGGCCCGGACGCCTGGGTTCCCTCCCGGCCCTGGGAGAGGAGTGGGGGCCCGGACGCTTGGGTTCCCTCCCGGCCTTGGGCGGGGAGTGGGGGCCCAGACGCGTGAGTTCTCTCGCGGCCCTGGGAGAGGAGTGGGGGCCCGGACGCCTGGGTTCCCTCCCGGCCCTGGGCGGGGCTGGGGCCCGGACGCCTGGGTTCCCTCCCGGCCCTGGGCGGGGCTGGGGCCCGGACGCCTGGGTTCCCTCCCGGCCCTGGGCGGGGCTGGGGCCCGGACGCCTGGGTTCCCTCCCGGCCCTGGGCGGGGCTGGGGCCCGGACGCCTGGGTTCCCTCCCGGCCCTGGGCGGGGCTGGGGCCCGGACGCCTGGGTTCCCTCCCGGCCCTGGGCGGGGCTGGGGCCCGGACGCCTGGGTTCCCTCCCGGCCCTGGGCGGGGCTGGGGCCCGGACGCCTGGGTTCTCTCCCGGCCTTGGGCGGGGAGTGGGGGCCCGGACGCCTGGGTTCCCTCCCGGCCCTGGGAGAGGAGTGGGGGCCCGGACGCTTGGGTTCCCTCCCGGCCTTGGGCGGGGAGTGGGGGCCCGGACGCCTGGGTTCCCTCCCGGCCCTGGGAGAGGAGTGGGGGCCCGGACGCTTGGGTTCCCTCCCGGCCCTGGGAGAGGAGTGGGGGCCCGGACGCGTGAGTTCTCTCCCGGCCCTGGGAGAGGAGTGGGGGCCCGGACGCCTGGGTTCCCTCCCGGCCCTGGGCGAGGAGTGGGGGCCCGGACGCCTGGGTTCCCTCCCGGCCCTGGGCTGGGGGGTGGGGCCCGGACGCCTGGGTTCCCTCCCGGCCCTGGGCTGGGGTGGGGTCTCGTGGTTAGGGCTGGGAGCCCGGACGCCTGGGTTCTTGTCCCCAGCTCTTGCCACAAACTCCCTAGCCCAGCACCCTGTGTCATCATAGAAGATCAGGGCTGGAAGGAACCTCAGGAGGCATCTAGTCCAACCCCCTGCTCAGAGCAGGACCAAGCCCCCACAACTCATCCCAGCCAGGGCTTTGTCAAGCCAGGCCTTAAAAACCTCCAAGGAAGGAGACAAATGTGTGGCCCAAGGAATCTTCTCCACTCGCTCAGCAGGGTGGCAGCATTTCCCAGCCCTGGGTGCAGATAATGGCCCCACGCTGCAAAGCAGGGGAGCGGCCAGCCCTTGTGTCTTTGGGGCATATCCCGGCACCTCTGTGCCTCAGTTTCCCTCTCTGTAAAACAAGGATCCGCACCCCTCCTCCCAGGTGGAGCAGGCCTGATCTTGAAGTACGTGACAGACACTGTAATAACAAAAAGAAAAGGAGTACTTGTGGCACCTTAGAGACTAACCAATTTATTTGAGCATGAGCTTTCGTGAGCTACAGCTCACTTCATCAGATGTTTACCGTGGAAACTGCAGCAGACTTTATATACACACAGAAATCATGAAACAATACCTCCTCCCACCCCACTGTCCTGCTGGTAATAGCTTATCTAAAGTGATCAACAGGTGGGCCATTTCCAGCACAAATCCAGGTTTTCTCACCCTCCACCCCCCCACACAAATTCACTCTCCTGCTGGTGCTAGCCCATCCAAAGTGACAACTCTTTACATAATCAAGTCGGGCTATTTCCTGCATAGATCAAGGTTTTCTCACATCCCCCCCACCCCCATACACACACAAACTCACTCTCCTGCTGGTAATAGCTCATCTAAACTGACCATTTTCCAGGTTTAAATCCAAGTTAAACCAGAACATCTGGGGGGGGGGGGTAGGAAAAAACAAGAGGAAACAGGCTACCTTGCATAATGACTTAGCCACTCCCAGTCTCTATTTAAGCCTAAATTAATAGTATCCAATTTGCAAATGAATTCCAATTCAGCAGTTTCTCGCTGGAGTCTGGATTTGAAGTTTTTTTGTTTTAAGATAGCGACCTTCATGTCTGTGATTGCGTGACCAGAGAGATTGAAGTGTTCTCCGACTGGTTTATGAATGTTATAATTCTTGACATCTGATTTGTGTCCATTTATTCTTTTACGTAGAGACTGTCCAGTTTGACCAATGTACATGGCAGAGGGGCATTGCTGGCACATGATGGCATAGATCACATTGGTGGATGTGCAGGTGAACGAGCCTCTGATAGTGTGGCTGATGTTATTAGGCCCTGTGATGGTGTCCCCTGAATAGATATGTGGGCACAATTGGCAACGGGCTTTGTTGCAAGGATAAGTTCCTGGGTTAGTGGTTCTGTTGTGTATGTGGTTGTTGGTGAGTATTTGCTTCAGGTTGCGGGGCTGTCTGTAGGCAAGGACTGGCCTGTCTCCCAAGACTTGTGAGAGTGTTGGGTCATCCTTTAGGATAGGTTGTAGATCCTTAATAATGCGTTGGAGGGGTTTTAGTTGGGGGCTGAAGGTGATGGCTAGTGGCGTTCTGTTATTTTCTTTGTTAGGCCTGTCCTGTAGTAGGTAACTTCTGGGAACTCTTCTGGCTCTATCAATCTGTTTCTTTACTTCTGCAGGTGGGTATTGTAGTTGTAAGAAAGCTTGACAGAGATCTTGTAGGTGTTTGTCTCTGTCTGAGGGGTTGGAGCAAATGCGGTTGTATCGCAGAGCTTGGCTGTAGACGATGGATCGTGTGGGCCTAATAACATCAGCCACACTATCAGAGGCTCGTTCACCTGCACATCCACCAATGTGATCTATGCCATCATGTGCCAGCAATGCCCCTCTGCCATGTACATTGGTCAAACTGGACAGTCTCTACGTAAAAGAATAAATGGACACAAATCAGATGTCAAGAATTATAACATTCATAAACCAGTCGGAGAACACTTCAATCTCTCTGGTCACGCAATCACAGACATGAAGGTCGCTATCTTAAAACAAAAAAACTTCAAATCCAGACTCCAGCGAGAAACTGCTGAATTGGAATTCATTTGCAAATTGGATACTATTAATTTAGGCTTAAATAGAGACTGGGAGTGGCTAAGTCATTATGCAAGGTAGCCTGTTTCCTCTTGTTTTTTCCTACCCCCCCCCCCCAGATGCTCTGGTTTAACTTGGATTTAAACCTGGAGAGTGGTCAGTTTAGATGAGCTATTACCAGCAGGAGAGTGAGTTTGTGTGTGTATGGGGGTGGGGGGGATGTGAGAAAACCTTGATCTATGCAGGAAATAGCCCGACTTGATTATGTTAAGAGTTGTCACTTTGGATGGGCTAGCACCAGCAGGAGAGTGAATTTGTGTGGGGGGGTGGAGGGTGAGAAAACCTGGATTTGTGCTGGAAATGGCCCACCTGTTGATCACTTTAGATAAGCTATTACCAGCAGGACAGTGGGGTGGGAGGAGGTATTGTTTCATGATTTCTGTGTGTATATAAAGTCTGCTGCAGTTTCCACGGTAAACATCTGATGAAGTGAGCTGTAGCTCACGAAAGCTCATGCTCAAATAAATTGGTTAGTCTCTAAGGTGCCACAAGTCCTCCTTTTCTTTTTGCGAATACAGACTAACACGGCTGTTCCTCTGAAACCTGTAATAACAAAGGGCTTTGCTTGCCCTGTCCCACCTCTCTCCATAAGGGGGAGCAACCATACAAAAAAACAGCCTCACGCCGGGCTACAGAGCTCGGTGCTCCAGCCGGCTGCAGGAGTCAGATCAGGAGACTCTAATGGTCCCTTCCCGTTTGGCTTCAAATCTGAGACTGTGCAGTTCACATGGTGGCCGCAGACTCCGCACGCTGTTGGCCGCAATGGAACCATATTGATTGATACCAGCTGAGGCCCTGGCCTCTGACCTGGAAGGAAAGTTGGGGGTCCATAAATCCTGCCTACTTCTGTCTGACAGGAGGGCCCTGGCCGGCTCAGAAGTGTTGGTCCATTCACCTCAAGGGTGCTGGTTTGAATCCAGACTAAACTGTTCCTGTTGCATGGCTCAGTTCAGTTCCCATGTCATCCCTGGACGCCACAAGCTTGGGGGGGCTGGGATGCCTCCATGGCTCATCCAGCCCTCACCCTCTCTGCTCAGGGGGCCCTGATGGGGGGGCCGGGTTTTGTGAAGGCAAGTGACATGCACCCATGGGGGTTGGGAGTGTCACATGATGGGTGGGGCTGGGAAAAGAGGGGCCAGTTTCAAGGGAGACCTGGCTACTTTGGTGTGATACCCAAGGGCCCAGGAAGGAATGCAAGCTGGGCCCTGGGGCTACCAGACCAACGCAGGCCTCTCACTGCGTGACACCGGCCTCGGTGCAATGCTCAGTAAAGATCTCTTTCCTATAACTTGGCTTGCTGTGGGTGTGACCCGGAGTTGCTGGGTCAAATCCTGACTCCCCAGGTCTTGCTTAGTCCCCGGTGCTGTAGTCATTGCTCAGTCCAAACCCAGAGCAGATTTGGGTGCGCTGCTTCCTGAGCTATGCCCAATAATCGCCCGGTGCCGAAGTTACGAAGTGAGCCCAGTCATCACTTGGACTGGGTCAAACAGCACAAACGGTGGGACCGGCTGCGCGTTCCTCCCTGGGAGACAGCGGCCTACGCCCGGCGTGCTGGGGCCATGATCCCTTCGTGCTACTGCAATCAGTTCTTAACGGTAATCCCAGTGGGAAAGAGCTCGCTCTGTTCATTTGGGTCAGGGGACCACACCAGCCGACTGACCCAGGCAGGCCGTTGTCTCAGGCTCCGTCTAGCATCCTCCCATCGGCCCAGGACACCAGCCTCCATTGCCCGCCTGTCGAGAGTTCAAACAACCCCTTCGCGCTTTCTCCGGTGTCGCTCCTCCTCGTACAGCTCTGCAAAGCAGCCTCCTTTGCCCAGAAAAAACTTGACAGCGGCTAGGTGGCCGGTGGGCTGAGAGCCCTGCCTGGGTGCTGGCCAGCATCGTCTCATTCCCTCGTGCTCTCCCGCCTGCCAGGATCCAGCTGCCATCTCTTGACTAATACTCAGAGTGTCCTTTTGTCCTGGGTCTGTACAGCACCGGGCGCAAGGGGCTCCTAGGCCCAACTGTAACTCAGCCAGCGAAGAAGGAGAGAGCAGTGGTCTATGTAGATCGTTAGTACTTGAATTACGGTGGACCGGCTGGGCCCCGAGCTGGGATCAGGCCCGCATTGTGCCGGCTGCTGCACAGACAGGGTGGGGGATGGTCTAACTAGCCCAGACAGCCTAAGGGGGGGAGAAAGGAAGGATGATTCCCTCTGCTACAGACGGGGAAACTGAGGCCCAGGGAGATGCGGTGTCAGGGGCAGAGGCAGGCATTGAACCAGACCGGCCGAGTCAGTGCCCAGCGCCTTCCCGAAAGCCCCCCCCCGTCCCGCACCCCCCAGTGCCGCCCAGGAACCGCTGCCGATGGCCGGGGGTGGCCGGGGCAGAGCGCAGCGATGCAAAGCGGGTCCCGCGCCCCCGGTGCACCGGCGCCGGCTCGGGGGGTTTCCGGGCGGGGGCAGGGAAGACACAGCTCCCGGCCCGGGCCGGGGAGCCCGCC
This sequence comes from Lepidochelys kempii, assembly GCF_965140285.1. Classification (NCBI taxonomy): domain Eukaryota; kingdom Metazoa; phylum Chordata; order Testudines; family Cheloniidae; genus Lepidochelys; species Lepidochelys kempii. The sequence continues at coordinate 1,226,468 of NC_136402.1, read as the reverse complement.
CGCAGGAGGGGCAGGCTGGAGGGCGGCCGAGGCTCCACCCCTGGGCGGGGGAAGGCCGCTGTCTCCTCTCCAGGGCCCGGGCTTCGACCTGCTGCGCGCCGGGCGCCGAGGGGACCCAGCCGGAGGGAGCGTGGGAACCGCTGCTCCTGCAGGTAGGTGGGGCAGCGGGGCCAGGGCTGGGCCGGGGAGCGGGACCTTGGCGGAGGGGGGCGCTGTGGGTAAGGCCCACAGGACTATTCTGGGGGGGCTCGGGAGGCAAACCCTCCAGGACCTGAGGCACGGGTGCCCTGCACCTTGTGTCCTCAGTGCCACCCGTGCAAAGAGGGGTCAGCAGTGCCAGGCGTGGCGGGAGGTGTGGGGCAGCCCACCCAGAGCAGGAGCCTGGCACGATGCCCACGCCGGCTGGCTCTCGGGCCCAGCTCCGGCATCAAAACCCTGCAGCTATGGCTCCCCCAGGAAACACACAGCTGGACTCCTGCCACCGGCCCCCCCATCACTGGGACGTGGAGACGGTGAACCCCGAGGGAACAGCTAACCTGCCAGGAGCACGCCTGGCCTGTCGCTACAAATGGGCCAGGGCGAGGACCGGACGCTGCTCTCCTGTCCTGGATAAACAGCGCATCAGAGCAGCAGAAAGTACAGCAAAGCCACCGGGGATTTTCATCTGTCCCTCTGCAGCCCGGACGTCAGAGACCCTGAATCCTGGAAGTTGCAGACTTTGTAGAGCAACTGACCCATCTAGAGTCGTGAAGGCCACCTGGCTGTTGTGGGACCTGCCCCAGCTCACGCTGAAGTCAATGGAGAGCCATGTTGATGTCGGTGAGCGCCGAATCAGGGCCCGCAGCACCCGGTGCCTGTGGGTATGGTGGCCGACGGTACGGCATGTTCATGTAAACCGGACACGCTGTGTTGATACGAACTCACCCTGACATGGCATTTTCAGCACAGGGAAATCTCGCAACAGTAACAACCCGCCCTGGTGCTCATGGAGGCCGTGTGTTCTGTGTTTCTTCAGGACCTGAATTGGAGAAGTGGAAACAGAGCATCGGATCCTCAGCTGTGTAAATCAGCAGCGCTCCGCTGAAATCCAGGGAGCGACCTCAGTTTGTGCCAGCTGAGGGGCCGGCTCGCAGTGTGAATTATTCTTAGGAACCGGCTGGTGACTCTTGGGGAAAGTCACCAGCTGTTCATTCGGTGTTGGCTTTGGAGAAGTAGGGTTCCCTAGTGGCTAGAGCAGCGGACCAGGAGCCAGGAATCTCGGGGTCAGTTCCTAGCTCTGAGAGTGAAGGGTGGTCTGGTGCTTAGGAAGTCGGACTGGGGGCTGCCAGGATACCTGGGTTGTAGTCTTGGTCTGCCACTTCTTGACCTTCGATAACTCACTTCAGCTAATCCAGAGAGACCAGGTGGGTGAGGTAGGATCATTTATTGGATCAAGTTCTGTTGGGGAGAGCAGCAAGCGTTCAAGCCACCCAGAAGTTGGTCCAATAAAAGCTATTACCTCCCCCCTTGTCTCTGTTATATCCTGGGACCCACACGGCTGCAACTACACTGTATTAACCAAGGCCATTTAGCTTCTTCTGCTGAGCCCAGCATCATGGTATCTGACGACCTTACAGGTTTATTAACATGACTATCAGGCGGCCTGTCTCTCTTTGCTCACTCCTCTCTGCCTCAGTTTTCCCGGTTGTGAAATGGGGACAAGGCTAGTCAGTGCATGCCAGTGAGGGCAGCTGGAGGCTGGCTGGGAAGACACGTTGGGGACGGCTGGTAAAGCAGGTTGGGGACGTGCCAGGCTGTTGGAGGGCCAAGGAGCTGAGCGTGTTTCCTCTCAGTTGTTCTGTAGGAAGTTTTGCAAGAGAACAGGTTCAGCAGGATCTTTGCTGGGCTCTCGTCCCATTCTGGAGGCAAAGTCCCGCCAGGCCTGCCAGGGCACAGCCACCAGGGCAGGACGCCAGGCTGCACAGATGGAGATCTACGTTCCCCAGGCCCCCAGAGACCTTGCGCTCAATGGCTACCTTGGCCAGCCCCAGCTTCTCTCCTCGGCTTCCCGGGACAGAGGCCGCGGGCCAGCAGTGTGTAGATTTTGCGGGAGGGGCTGGCAGAGTGGAGCCGGGGGAGTGGGGATGGAGAGAGAATGAAAAGGAGTAAGAGAGCGAGCGGGGGATACGCTGAGGAGAAATGGCCACAAACCCGGAGAGACGGAGCTGAGCGCGTCAGCACCGGGGCAAGGAGACCGGGTCGTTCCCACGGGGCTAAGGACTCGCTGCAGTGAGGGAATTCCATGGCTGGATACTACAGGGAGCAGCATTGGGATTTATTAGGGTAGCGCCCAGGAGCCGCAGGCCCCCGCTGGGCCAGGCACTGAACAAACACACCCAGAAAATGGTCCCTGCCCCAAACTGCTGACAATCATTAGACACAGGTCAGCGGATGGAGACCGAGGGGGAGCACAGGAAACCAGGAGACTGTTTCAATGGGCCTGAGGGGCAGGGGCCTCGGCCCACCAGCGGCCTAACTGCTGTGAAGGAGTCCCGGCAAAGGAGTGCTTCCTGGCGGGTGCAGGAGGACGAGGAGGGAGCTGGGCCAATGTTTATAGACGCGCCTCCCCAATACAAGGGGCAGGAGCAGAGAAAGCACAAAGGGGCAAGTTTGCACATTTAACAAGTTGGAGATGGAGGCTGGGGGTCTGGGCTGATGGGAGCCAGGAGTCGGCATCTAACGAGTGAGGAGAGGTAGGGTGGGGATAGTCCATGGAGAGCCCTGAAAGCAAAGACTCGCAAAGGGAGGGTGATGCAGTCAAAGCCACAGGCTGGACAATCTCTTTGCAGCCACTCTCTGAATGGGCGTGGGGGGGAAGATTGCACGGGTCAAGCCCAGAGAGAAGGAGTTTGCGGCAATCCAGCCGCAATGAGGAAGGCCTGGCTGAGAGAGTTAGCTGTGCGGATGGAGAGGAGAGGCCAGATCTTGGAGATGTTCTGCAGAAAGAGTGGGCAAAGTTTTGATCTACCCTGGATGTGAGGACCTAGAGAGAGGCCCAAGTCAAAGGGGATGCCCAGGTTAGGAGCCGGAGTGACAGGCATCATGGTGGGGTTGTCCACCGTGAGCAAGAATGGGGGTAACAGGGAGGACTTGGACGGGGAAGATGAAGAGCGGTTTTAGCCATGCGGAGCTTGATCTGCCAGCTGGACCTCCACGAGGAGATCTCACAGAGACAGGCTGAGATTTCAGTTTGGACAGAAGGTGAGAGGTAGGTCAGTGAGACGGTAGCTGAACTGAGGTGTGTAGATGAGATGGCCCAGAGATAAGGTGTAAAGGGAGAAGAAACGGGGACCCAGGACAGAGCTCTGTGGAAACCCCACAGGAAGTTGGAGGAGGGGGCGGATCCAGGACGGGACAGAGTCTCTGAAGCCAAGGGGGGACAAGATTTCCAGAAGAGCAGGGCTGATGGTGTGAAAGGCAAAGAGGAGAAGGATGGAGCACTGGGTCTGATGTGGGCTAGCAAGGGGTCATTAGAGACTTTGCCACCACCTTTATGTGGGGGCGGGGGAAAGGTCTTTCCTGACCTCTGCAGGCAAGCGTCACAGCCCTGAATGTGCTACCTGACCACTCCTGCAGTGAAACCTCCTTCCTTCTTTCTCATTGCCCAAGTCCCCAGCTTGCAAGACACACGACAGCCTCCCCCATGCCGGTGTCTCCAGCCTTGTGACCCACGACGCACGCCCTTGTGACATCCAGCCCAGAAGCCACGAGGCCTGGGGCAGGGAGGGCGATGCCTGGGTGGGAATTCGGCACCCTGCGATTCCTGGGGCAGCGACTGTCTGCGGCGGAACCGAGAGGTGGGGGAGGCGCTCAGCGCCCATGCACTGTGCCTGCCGCAGGAGTGGCTGGGTCAGAAAACCACGTCCTGCTGCGTACGCTGGGCGTGCGAGGAGAGAAGAACCTGGGGACAGGCAGCTGGGAGAGGAGGGGCCGCTCGCTAGTGAGGGAAGCGGTATGTGTCGGGGCTGAACGGCCGGGGTGCAGGGAATGGCGAGACAGGTCGCTGGGGGTGGGCGGGGATGGATAGCCCAGTGACTTTTTCCTAATTTCAGGCCCACCCAGACTTTATAGGCCACAGCCTCGGCTGGGGCACGTCTTAACTTCACAGGAGCGGAACCGCTGACTCTAGCTGAGGACCTCTGGCTTTAAAGCCCGATCCGAACGCCGCAGGTCCTGGGTTTGGGTTCTGCCTAGGGGAGCGTGTGACTAACTCAACCTGGCAGCTTGCTAGCGGGTGCCTGCTCGGGCCCTCCCAGCTGGCTTGGGGGCTCAGAGGCCGGGGCTAGGAAATCTAGGAAAGTGTGTGTGTTACGAGTGACTCACCCGGGACAAAGGAGAGCAGGCCAGGGGCTTCACGGGCAGGAAGAAAGGTTCCCAGACCGCGGCAAGCACAGCGCAGCCGGGAACTGCCCACGGTTCTGCTCAGAGCCACAGCTGCTGTCATGGCAAAACCCAGGTTACTGCCCAGCGCTAGCAGCCAAGCCCTGTTCGCTGGGGTGCCATCCTGTTTCACCCAGGGACAGACATTTGTAGAGGGGGGGCCCTGAGCTCCAGGCCCCAGCGCAGCTGTCCCCCTTTTCCCCCCAGCGCTCACAGAGCAGCCACAGAAATGCCAGCCCAGGCCGGAGTGCCGAATCCGTAGCGCTAAGGAGGGTGTGGAAGGGAGAAAGAAACCAGCTGTGGTTCTGGCTCGCAGGGGGAGTTGGCAATGGACACCCCTCTCACTGGTGAGCGGATCACGTTTGCCCTGGAATCGCGGAGAGAATCCATGTGGCGGTCACAGGGTTACTTACAGCCAGTCACCTTCTCGAGTATAATCCAGCAGGACCCGATTCTGATCTCACTCCCGCTGGCTTAAGTGAGGTGTAACTCCAGTGAAATCATGTTCTGCTCCCATTTGGCCTTTCCCAGGTTTGCTGGTTCGTTCTCCTGCTGCGTGACTCAACCCTGGCCCTACGAGATTCTGGGAAAATGAAGCCCTCTGTGACCCCCAACAAGGTCTGCCTTAGAAACGGACACGAACGCTGCGTCTCCTCCTTGGTCCCTGCCGTTGGCTGCGCTCGGGACGGTCCCAAGTCTGTGTGGGCTCAGGTGAGAATGCCTTGGGGTCTCTTTATCCTGTTCTTTGTATACATGCGTGAGGGTAGGGAAATGCTGAGCCCCAACATACGTCCCTCGGTCTGCGATTAACCCAGGAGGAGCCTGGCAGATGCCTGAGGGCTGCCGTGCCCTAGGATTCTGCAGCAACATTACCCTGCTTCCGCGTTTTCCTGAACAGGGCTGTGTTGGTGCTCTGGCCGGAGGCAGCTCTGAGGACTGGAGCAGCCAGGGGCCATGGAGCAGAAGCATCTACCCGGCCTGAATCTAGCTTGCTCTCAGCCCTCCATAGAACAGGGGCATCCACATGCATTCGTGGTGCGTTCTCCAGCCAGGGGTAATGGCTGGGACGGAGGCAGCTGGGCCTGGGCCAGGGTCGAAGGGAAGAGGCAGGGTCCAAGATGAGGTCTGCAGCAGCAGCAAGCCGGGGTCAGCTTTGCTGCTCGGGAACTTCTGGTTTACCCGGCGAGTGCGGCTGAATTGGGCAGCCCCAGGGTAACGTCGCTCTGCCTCACCCTCCAGTAATTGGTGGACATCACTTCGCTGAGCTCCCCAGAGGCAATGTGGTGCATCAGTTACCCAGGTTCCCACAAGCCTGGGTTCTAGACCCCCAGACCCTTACAAAAGGGGCCAGTGGCCAAATTCCCAGCAAAATAGCAGGACTGAGATTTGAGCTGAGGAGATAATTTTGCCAGGTATCCTTAATGCAGGGATGGGCAAAGTACGGCCCAGGGCCACATCCGGCCCTCCAGACATTTTAATCTGGCCCTTGAGCTCCCGCCGGGGAACGGGGTCCAGGGCTTGCCCCGCTCCAGCTGGGGAGTGGGGTTGGGGGCTTGCCCCACTCTGTGAGGCTCCCAGAAGCAGCGGCATGTCCCCCCTCCAGCTCCTACATGTAGGGCAGCCGGGGGGCTCCCCACACTCCCCCTGCCCCAAGCACTGCCCCCGCAGCTCCCATTGGCCGGGAACCGCAGCCAATGGGAGCTGCAGGGGTGGCACCTGTGGACAGGGCAGTGTGCAGAGCCCCCTGGCTGTCCCAACGTGTAGGAGCTGGAGAGGGGACATGCCACTACTTCTGGGAGCTGCTTAAGGTAAGCGCCGCCTGGAGCGTGCCCCCTTGCCCCCCTCCTGCACCCCAACCCCCTGCCCTGATCCCCCTCCCACCCTCCGAACACCTCTGTCCCAGCCCACAGCAACCTCCTGCACTCCTAATCCCCCAACCCCATCCCAGAGCCCACACCTCCAGCCAGAGCCCTTCCCCCAACCCCCTGCCCCAGCCCGCACTCTGAACTCCTAATGTCTGGCCCCACCCCAGAGCCCACACCCCCAGCCAGAGCCCTCTCGCCCTTCTGCACCCCAACCCTGAATTTTGTGAGCATTCATGGCCCGCCATACAATTTCCATAGCCAGATGTGGCCCTTGGACCAAAAAGTTTGCCCACCCCTGCTCTTAATGTTTGGCTGTGATAGTAAAATGCTCACTCAAAGGCCCGGGAGGCCTTGCTCTGGAATCTTCCCTCAGCTGAACCTGCACAGAGCCCCTGGGTTAGGTTCTCCCTGAGAGCATCTGGGACACTAAAACCCAACAGTGGAAAAAACCAACAGAGGAAGGCCAAAGGTTACAAGGCAAAATGTGAACGCGCTTTATTCTTTTCAGCCACTGCCAGCCCAGGCTTGTGATTGCAATTAGTCCCCAAAGCAAATGGGCTGTTTCCATACTGTGACAAAGCTCTGTCCTTGTCTCCGTGGGTCCCGCGTTTCCTGGCGGATTTCGCTACCCTCAGAGGCTCACTGTGACCCTCCACGTAATCCTTCTTTCTCTAGAGACAAGGGTCACAGTCTACTGAGCCGTTTTCATCATAAGCCAGCGAGGGAGGTGAGGAGAAGTTATCCTCCCTTGCACAGTCGCTGTTGTCTCCCAGTCTCAGTGATTAATCGGGGGAGGGGGAGAAGGGGGAAGCCCGGGCCCACCCTCTACTCCAGGCTCCAGCCCAGGGACCCTAATAGTATCAGCTATGGTAGCTGACCTTTTAGAAACATGACACATACAATTCCCTGGGCTACTTCCCCTGCAGCAGCCCCCACTTCCTCAAGCTCCACTTCACCCTTACCTCAGGGCCTCCTTCCTTGTGCCTGACATGGTGTGTACTGCTCAGCCTCTCCAACAGCACGACTTCCTCCCACAGCTCCTGACGTGCACACCCACCTGACTGACTGGGAGGCTTTTAAACTAGTTTCAGCCAGCCCCAGCTAGGTGTCCTAGCGTTCGCCCTGCCTTCTGGAAAGTTCTTAATTGGCCCCAGGTGTCTTAATTGACCTGGAGCAGCTGCCATTTCACTTATCCTGGTACCAGGGATTTGTTTAGCCTGGAGCTAATATATCTATCTCCCACGACTTTTCTATAGCCATCGGGCCTTGCCCCATCACAATACAAAGTCATTGGTGCATGGGGTGAATTGCAGAACTGTCTTTCTTCTCCCTTGGATCTGAAAGGAAACAGAATCCTCTGTTTCCCCATCATTGTACACACCACATTCTGCTCTCAGTGAAATGAGTGAGATAGGTGCGCTCCTCATAAAGTGAACCAGACCAGTGGTTCGATTTGCACCAAAGAGATGTACTGTGCAGTCTTTACATAGCAACTCACCACAGGCCATCTGCACCAAAGTACAGACCTCTCCCGCTTGAGCTAAAGAGTGACTTCTTTAGTCAGCAGCAGCCGTAGGCTGTTGTCCTCTGTGGACCAGCCACTTTACAAGCATCAGGCAAAACGCCAGGGACGCCATGGACTGCAGGATATGATCTAATAATGCATGGCAACTTGGGAGGAGCTATGGCCCAGACGCACAAAAGTATTTAGTCAGGCTCCTAACTTCCACTGAAACCACTGAAAGCTAGGAACCTAACTACTTGTGTTCATCTGGGCCTGTCACCCCCCCACACACAGACCACACCCTGCATGCCCCCACTGCACAAGGTGCATCCAGTCTGCAGGGGAGATTTCAAAGCTCTGTTGTTTCAGATACTGCATACAGCTGTCTTTGCTTGTCCCCTCACAGCTGAACGCTCTAGAGAGCCGGGAAGAGCTCCTGCCATCTGAGCAGCCAAACCGGCTTTCCCACAAGGTAAGTTGTCTCCAATGGGCTGAGCTAAGCCAGAAAACCATGGAGTCAGCACAGCAGAACGGCCCCATAAAGGAAGCGCTTGTTCTGCATTCCCCTTGTCATGCTGGGCTGGTTCTGCTTATGTTTGCATCACGCTGCCGGGGGTGGTTTTAAGAGGCGTGAAGCTTACAGCTTGTGTTCGCTGAGAACTGCCAGAGCAGGGGACACTTACGGGTTACTTCTAGAATTAGCACCGTGACCACAGCCCCCACTCGCCATTCACACCGGATTTGCACTGGAGCGACTCTCTTTGGCCAGATCCGCAGCTGGTGTAGATCAGCAGAGTTCCATTGACTTCGGTGCGGCAATTGCCAATTGAGAATCAGGCCCCCTTGGCTTCAGGGGACTTACTCCCAATTTACACCTGCGTAAGTGGGCACAGAATCTCATCCAGTGTGTTCTCTGGATTCCATTGCACCTGTTTATGACCCCCTGGGTAGGTGTCTTGTGTCAGTCAGACTTGGCTACACCTGGGCATGAGGGAGGAGGAATGAGTGCCTGGGATCAGAGGGCCTAATTCTTCTCTTACTTACACTGCAGTCAACCAGGAGTAACTTTATTAAAGACATTAGAGACACACCAGTTTTACACTGGTGTGAGACCAGAACTATTCTCTGCGGGTCTAACCATTGTCTTCTTGTGCGGTCATTGACACCCGTGCAAACAGTGTATGGGGTGCAAAATGCTCTGTGATGCAGTAGCATTTCAAACCCATTTTGCACTCGTGTAAATGGCTGCACAGGCACGGGGCAAAGGCGAATCAGGCCCAGGCTTTGGCTCTTCAGCTGATTGTCTCAAACCTGCGTGTGTTGCTGCCTGCCCGTCTCCATTTCGTTCTCTCTTTCCGCCCCCAGTACTCCCGCTGTGCCCTGCCGGCCGTGATCCTGGTGGGCATGCTCTTGGCCGGGGTTCTCACTTGTCTCTTCATTTTTCCGTTCGGTTCCCCTCTGGAAAGAGGGAACGTTGGGCAGGATCCAGACAACACATGCAGTGACCCTTGCAGGTGCGTGAATATTGTAAGCATGGGCTTTTTAACTATTGTACGTCAGGGCGCCTTGGCCTTTGCTCACTAGCAATCCCCAGCCATCTGCTCCGTTTCTCCCGTGGCGTGCGCTGCCAGAATACTGCGCCGCCTATCCCAGTATCCTTCGCACCCACGCATTCATGTTCTCAGAACAGGCCCAGTTCATTGTCGTCCTGTACTTTGCACAGCCATGTACACACCAGTGCAACACACCACTCTTGTGCCTCACCCCACTTTGCATGGCTGTAAGTGACGGCCGGAGGCCCAGGGCCATGATGAGCTGGGCCCAACTTGTGACAGTTCAGAGGTTAGCAGTGCTGTCGTCCCTGCTAGGATTGTGCTGGTGGAAAGCATCCCCGAGGGAATGGTGTATGAAGACAACAGCACGGTGAACCCATCCACATTTCAGGCCTGGAGGAATCTGATCAGAGGTGCTAAGAGCAGCTTGGACATCGCATCTTTCTATTGGACCCTGACAAACGACGACACGCACACTCAGGAAGCCACGGCTGACCAAGTAAATAGCAAAAGCTGAATTAGGGGCTGGATCCTGCCAGGGCCTGATCCCGCCTCGGGCTCCAGGCTGGGAGCCAACCTGCTGAAGTCAGTGGAACTGCTCCCCTGCTCAGCGGGAGGCACACATGCTTTGGTGGATGGGGCCAGAACGCTCCTTGGCCTGCAGGGCTGGCACCAACGTGACGACATTGTATGGTAACGTACAGGAATACGCTGTACAGATCCAACTGCATCTGTGCCGATTTCAGTCCATCACTTCCAAACCGGCCTGTAGAAGAGTGCCGAGACTCTTCTTGGTACCGCTGGATTCATTCCCTCTGCCACCACTGTGTCAATGCGAGTGAAACGCACAGGAGCCAGCTGTCCCTCTGCTGGGGCAGAAAACCGCAGTCGAATCAGCTAAATCCACCCCCAAATTAGCGTCTAATTACCCAGCCAGTAACGGGTTCCTCTTCCCAGGCCGTCAAGGGAGCCAGTTAGGGAAGGCTGTTGAGTGGAACATTGATTTGCCGGAGCTTGAGCCTCCTTTTGCAAAGCCTCTTTCATGGCTTTGGTTAGATCAGAGCGGGTCATGATCAGAGTTGGCTCGGATTCTGGCAGAGAAAAAAACCCAGGGCGAGACTGGAAGGAGATGCAGTGAGTCCGCCCCTCCCACACAGAGAGCACCGTGAGCTGTGAAGGCAGAATTAGCTTGAGCAACCCCAATGCGCAGCCTCTGCCCCATGCGGAGAGGCCGGCACAAGTCAGAGGTGAAGTTCCCCTCATCAGTGTGATCCCCATGGGGCTGTATATATAGGCACAGGCACGTCGCCATATGAATCATGCCCACTTTGACCTGGTGAGGAGGCAGCATTGGCAGAGAGTCCCTCCTCTGGACTTACTGGCATTTTTAATTGCTCTTTTTAAAAACCAGGGTGAAGAAATCCTGGCAGAACTGCTGCAGTTACCCCAGCGAGGCGTCTTGGTGAGAATCGCAGTCAGCAGCCCGTCCTCGAAGCAGCCCCTGGACGACCTCCAAGCACTGGAGCAGAGCGGTGAGATTCCTGAGTGCTGGGGCCCAACCTGAGACCCCAATGGGGCCTGATTTCCAGAAAGAGCTGAGCACCTGCCCTCTGAAAATCAGGCCCCTTCGTGGTGTTACACTTTGGGGACCCAAAATTCAATAAGCATTTTTTAGTATCTTGGCTGTTCTGACACCAAAGCAGCCCGCATAGCCCCATCAGTGTAAGGGACCGGGGAGTAGGCGGTCTGGCCTCACGGTCATCACTGGGTTGAGGTCTGCCCACCAGGACAGGAGTTGGAGGAATCACAAGGCTGGATCCCATAAACAAGAGTCAAGGTCAGAGTCAGGCCAGGGTCGGAGATCGGGGACGAGGGCACTGCAGCAGGCCAAGGCCCATGTGGTTGCCCAGACAAGTTCCTGGGCCAGCCCCTGGGATTCAGTAGGGGCACGTGGCCAATCAGAGGGCTGCAGGGTACTGTCACTCAGGGTCTCTTGGGCGGTACTTCTTGCAGCACCGTAGACCCAGGTTCTAGTCCCCGAGTCCTTACAGTCAGCGCCCAGGAGCAGCCCTCTGATAACGAACTACTGGGCACCGCCTGGCCATGTCACGAGAGGCTCTGCGGTAAGACACCCGGGGAATCAGGAAACGGCTCGCCAAGGCCCCCTCTGGACGGTTTCTCCCCGTTCGATCCACTGTCGCCTGTGCGGCTCTCCGAAGGGACCGTCCCGCTTGGCACAAAGGGAAGACCCGATTCCGGGACCCTGGCCGTGAAAGAGCTCCATGTCCTTGACACACCCTAGGGGCCGCTGTCCGCAAAGTCGACATGCGCAGGCTGACGGACGGGGTGCTGCACACCAAGTTCTGGATCGTTGACAAGACCCACATCTACCTTGGCAGCGCTAACATGGACTGGCGCTCCCTCACCCAGGTAAACGCCTCCGAGGGGCAAGGGGGTCTTCGCCTGAGCTGGGGTGCTACGTACGCTTGTCCCTTTGACTGCCTGTTCTGCCGGCCTGAGGGGGCAGGCGCCGGGCGGGCTCTTAGCTAGGACTGAGGCGGGGCTGGTTCTGGGGTGCAGGGAAAGCTGAGGGAGCGTCGCTTAGTGCGGAGAGTAGGAACTGGAAGCCAGGACTCCTGGGCCGTGGTCCCAGCTCTGTTACTGACTTGGGCCCCAGTCTGGCAAAGAGCAGCACGGAGGCTGACCCCATCCCCATACAGACCCCACTGATGTCAATGGCCATGGTAGGAGTCCAGCCACACGGACTTCGCTGCAGAACTGGGGCATTGGTCTCAAACATCTAGGATTCTTCATGCCCAAGCCTGCAGTGGATGGGAATCCTGGGGGCTGCCAAAGACGCTTCCTCAGGAAAATTGAAGCATCTCTGTAGCAAAGTGCGCAGGGCTCAAGGTCAGACCTGCCCCCCCGTGTAGCCTCATGAAAATGTTATTTCCAGGGCTGGGGCCAGGATTTCAAATCCCCAGGAGCAGTGTGGACTGGTTCCAGCACCAATTTGATTGGCTGTTCTGGGGGTGTGAGAATGAGCCCCTGCCTTGTGCCAGCAGAGACACGGGCAAGGCCAGCGCTGTCGCTTAGATTCTTTGGGGTGCCAATAAAAGAGAGAGTAGCTAGAGAGAAAGTGGGGGGAGGCATCCCCACAGGCCCTGAAACCTCCAGCCAAAGAAATACATGGCTTGCACAATCACAGCGCTGGGAGTTCCTCATGCCAACGGGCTGCACGTGACGGAGAGTTCTGTGCTGCTTGCCCTGCAGGTGAAGGAGCTGGGTGCAGCTGTCTACAACTGCAGCTGCTTGGCCAAGGACTTAGGGAAGATATTTGAAGCCTATTGGGTTCTGGGGGTGCCGGACGCCACCATTCCATCACCCTGGCCAGCCAATTACTCCACCACATACAACAAGGAGACGCCTCTGGAGGTGCAGCTGAACGGGACGGACGCCGGCGTGTACCTTTCTGTAAGTCGAGGCACGTCAGGGTAACCCTCTTCTGCTCCTTCTAATTGGTTTCATGTAGGATTTGCCGTAACCGAACAGACCTTGTTCTGGTCAGTTAGCTTGCCTCCTGCAGTGGCCAGTACATGCTGCTTCAAAGTGAGTTAAACCCCGCCGTGTTGCACCTGACCAGTCAGGCAGTGCTGCATATGGAAGGAAAATTTCCTTCCCGGCTGTACAGCTGTCAGCTTGACCCCTCTGTGCTGTGCCCAGAGCTCCCCGCCAGCCTTGTGTGCCGAGGGACGGACGGAGGACCTCCATGCACTGCTCAGCATCATCGACGCCGCCAGCCAGTTCGTGCACATCGCCGTGATGAGCTACCTGCCGACCATGGAGTTCTCGCACCCCCGGAGGTAACGCCTCAGCGGCCCGTTGCGAAGCAGCTCTCAGGCCGAGCCCGCTCTGGGCACAGGGCTGTGCTGAGTTCGCTGAGCAGTGTGTGCCAGTGGAGATTTTGGGGCATGAGCTGTGTCCGAGTTGAATTCAGTAACAAGGGCAGGGGGGTGTTATCCTCATCCTTTAAGGCTCTACCCACCTCCACTGCCCGTCTCTCAGCCTTTGTTTCCTCCTGGGCCCTATGTGCTGCTCAGACTTCTCCCTTTAACACTCCTGTGTCTGCTGCCGATCCGCTCCATACCTTTTTCCGGCCACGCTCCCTCCTGGGAACCGCTAGGATTGCTCAGAGTAAAACCCATGGGCCCCGTTTTCAAAAGGGACCTGTGGTTTTAGCAGCCCAAATTGAGATGCCCTAAAGGGACCCGATCTTCATCAGATGCCCTTTCTTTCAGGCATCACACATGGGGCACTCAAAATTTGCTAGTTCATTCTGAAAATTCAGGCCAATATATTTGAAAAAGTTACTTTAAAAGGACACCGGGCAGCCACCACTGTAGCTAGTAACTCAGAGAGGCACCTGGGCAAGCCTTGTTTGTTTCCCCAGGTATTGGCCAACTATTGATAATCATCTCAGGAAAGCAGCCTACGAAAGGCAAGTCCATATTCGACTGCTGATTGGCTGCTGGGAGCACTCCAAGCCAGCCATGTTTCCTTTTCTGAAATCTCTGGCTGCTATGCAGGACAATGGGACACACTACAGTGTGGAAGTGGTGAGTAATGCTCCGATTCGCACAGCAGCAGGGGTCAGGAATCCTGGAGTTCAGATCTTGCCTCTTACACTCATTCCCCTTTTTGTGGCTTTTGGCAAGTCACTAAAGCCCTGATCCAGCAAAGCACTTAAGCCCACAGTTAAAGCTAACATGTGTAGTCCTGAGCTCCATTGAGACTGCTCCTGTCTGGACTGGTTTCCTCATCTATAGGATGCTGGAGCATTTGCCTGAAAGATTTCTCCAGGATCGTATTTGTGGTAGGAGACCAGCTGGATCCAAAGGGCCTTGCTGAGGCTAAAGGGACCATTGTTCCTCATTCCCCAAGCCATGAAATCAACCTGGCCATGTCCAACTAGGAACCTTGCTGAACACTCAGTGCTGCTTCTGAGCAAGGTTCTCTGGGGAAATCGGCTGCACACTCCCAGCTGGGAGTGCCTGTCCTGGAAGCAGCTGTGAGGGGAGCCCACCTTCCAGGGAAAACAGCAGAGAAATTGGCGGTGGCAAGCCCCGGTCAGTGCTGTGGCTAGGAGTCGGTTTGGGGCAGATCTGCTCAGTCTGTTCCAGAGCAGCCGGATTCTTGGGTGAGCTGCACCAGAGACACATGGTGTTGCTGAGACCAGATGGATCAAATTGTAAGGGTTGATTCGCTCCTGTTGCCCTGTGCGTTGTGCCGCCATGGATACCAGCACAAAGAGCGGGCAAGGTGGGTGCATCTTACCTTCCCTCTGCAGGGGCGCCAGTGACCGCACATGGTGCAGGGGCCAGAGAATCAGGACCTAGGGCTTTGTCCACCTAGGCCTCGTCTCCAAACCACAGGCTATGGGTTCAGAGCGACTCTTTCCATGGCCGCTGTTTATAGTGCACTGATGCATTAGGACACTCATTCTGTGGGGTCTTTGTTTTCCTCCCTTCCATCTGAAGAGACTCTTCACGGTTCCAGCCAATGAAACACAAGCTGAGATCCCCTATGCAAGAGTCAACCACAACAAGTACATGGTCACCGACAAGGTGGCCTACATCGGTGAGTAGAGCCTGAAGGATCGAACTGCCACTGCTGACCCCTCCCTACCAACACTATTAAATACGTCCTGTATCCTTCCTCCTTGGCTCACTGACAAACCGTCTTCCCGCACACTGGATAATATAGTTAAATAACCCAGAGCGCGGGAGAGCCCGGGAGCTCTAGGCGGGCAAAGGCCGTGATGTGTCCAGCCAAGATTTGACAGGAGATGGGGAGGCAGCGCGGCACGCACACTCCGACTGCCTGCAGAGGAGACCACCCTTGCATGGCCGGTGGCGGGAAGAAGGTGAATCTAGCTGGCCCTGGGGAACGAGGAGGGGGGCAGAGTGAGAGGCACGCCAGCAGTACGATTCTCAGCTACTCTGCTCCTGCATGCGGGGAGAGACCCTTAAAATGGTGTCAGTTTGCAGGGGCCTAAGTCTGCTCTCATTTACTTTCTGCTTCTCAGAGCCTCTGGGGAGCAGAGACTAGCCCGGGTGCTGTGCACTCTGCCCGCACTCCGAGGCCAGGGGCTGAGACCGGCCGGGGCAGACGCCTTACACCAGCCCCACCCCAGCTGGGATGGCACCCGCACAAAGGGGGCTGCTCAGGGGCCCTTCCCACTCGCTTTAAGGCTCTTTTACACACTGCCAGAATGGTTTAAAGGGGCCTTTGTGTGAGTGAGACTCGGGCCCAGGGGCTGTAGGGTCAGGACAGCTGGAACAAGGTCGTGAAGGAGTTTAACTGTAAAGTAGGCAGCTTTCAACTCAAGCCTGAAACGCACAGGGAGCCAGCGGAGGGGCCTGCACATGGCAGGTCTGTGCTCCCCGTCAGTGCACATGGGAGAACAGCAACTGCACGCGGTGATGCTGGACTCCGGGGGGGGCCGCTAGGACTCCGGGGGGGGAGGGCGTGTTCTTAGTTAGGACAAGAGGAAAGGGAGACCTCACTGAGAATTGCAGGCTGGTGGCGTACCCAGGAAATGCTGGGGCAGGCTGCACACCCAGAAGAGATTCTTTGGGCCTGCCTGGGTTGGTAGAACAGAAGTGTCCGATACGGGAGAGCCCAGGGCTGCCAGGGCCATGACGGCATTTGGGCCGGCAGGTGCGATAAGCTCTCTCCTCCTTCTCCCTGAAGGTACCTCCAACTGGTCAGGAGACTATTTTGTCAGAACTGCAGGATCTGCGCTTGTGGTGAACCAGTGCGACGCAAAGGCCCAGGGTGAGCTCACAGTGCAGGAACAACTCCAGGCTGTGTTCGAACGGGACTGGAACTCCAAATACAGCAGGGACATCAGCACCTTGGGCCAGTGGGAAAACATCTGCAGAGGTCACTAGGAGGCTACGCCGCTGAGGACTGACGGAAGGAAATCCTGGCATCACAGAATGACCTGGCTACGGCATGTCAAGAATACACATCAGGGCAACATGGCCACCCCAGCACTGCAAACATGGTGGGGTTGACATGTCCCTTCCAGAGCCTGAAATATCCGGTGTTCACCTGGTTTCTTGCTAACCCATTTGGTTTATCTGCAATGGCATTCATCATTTTTTGAGCCCTGGTGTCTCTCTGGAACACAAGGTCACCCTACCTTCAAACACTAACAGCTGAGCCAGGCCATGAACTTCCAAAAATTCACTGCAAGGCAGGGATCTGTAGCATGGTCTTGCAAGGAACAAGGAAAGTATTAACTCAATAGCTGAAAACTTGAGGGGGAGAACAGCAGATAGGCTTGAATAAAGTCACCAGCTATGGAGCTGCAGGTCACAACACTCAGGTAAAGGTTGAGTTCCATTTTGTACTCAAAGCAGGGATGCAGCATCTTTACAGTGTCAGAAAAATGTGGAGTGCCCTCCTCAAACGTACCGTATTTCCTCTCTGAGCGCAGAATGACTCGAGGCTCTGTTGGAAGCAATAGGTTGTAATGAAGCAAAATGATTAACACCTGGATCTATGTATGGTGATTAGATAGGCTACAGAGAGGCATCCGATGAAGTGAGCTGTAGCTCACGAAAGCTTATGCTCAAATAAATTTGTTAGTCTCTAAGGTGCCTCCTGTTCTTTTTGCGGATACAGACTAACACAGAGAGGTTCAGGTAACTCTTAGCTGGGCCCATCGTGATATCGGGGTAACTCCACCTTTCCTGTCCAGGTAGTTTGCAGCCAGGAGACTATGGGAGACTGAGTGATATTAGGGGGGTTGGAGAAGTGCCAAAAACCACACAAGTTGGTCCAATAAAAGCTATTATCTCACCCACCTTGTCTGGCTAATATCCTGGGACCGACCCGGCTACCACAACCCTGCACGCAGCGTTCTTGCTGGCAGATTCCTTGGCCCAGTGGTCACTGCTCTTTGAAGCTTCTGTAGCTGCGTTCTGGCTTTGGCAGCAGTGTTTGGAAGGGTCTGTTGCACGTGGAGGCAGCAGCATGGACATACTGGGACACAAAGATGTTGCAATTCTCCCCAAACCAAGCATTATGAACCCCAGCAATTCACAGCTCATGTTACACTTCACAGAAATCCAAACAGGTGCAGATAAGAAATACACTGTTAAGGCACCTCCGCAACCTTTGCTCTGCCCTGCAGTGATATCAGGAGGGAAAAATATGCAAAAAAATCCCTTCATGTGTCAGTTTAATGTAATCTGGGCCCACAAATGATCAAATGTCTTAATCCTAATCATGTGGGTATTGCACAGTGTCATTACAAACAGAATAACCCACTCACACCAGTCTGTATCGGCTTTGGACCGGTGTAGACAGTGACACAAGGTATAGGGCACTGGAAAATCTAGACTGACCTGGGTTGGGGCTTGCACTGTGCTACTTGCCAAATGCTCGGACTGCTGCAGATGAGCCTCAGCAAATCCTGTTGAAATAGTTTTGCTGGCTGAGATCACTGGACCTGGCTCTCTCCTTAGCCTGCACTTGAGAAGTCAGGAACACCTGAGTGAGCAGGTGTAAACACCATTTCATCAGACCTCTCCATTTGCTCAGCATTTTGTAATCACTCTGCAGAGGTTGTAAAGGACTGACCAGGGCACAAGGCAGAGGAAACCAGCCAGCCCTGGGTAACTGGGAAATTCTGCCATGTGCGATCGTTGGGTGCAAGCCATTGTGTCGTTTGCTTGCACCTTGTTACTCGGCTGCTCGCTCCAGGGCTTGCGCGGCTCACTCAGGAAACATGGAACAATGTCACCAACCTGAGCCTGAGCAATTCCACACGACCCAGGAGAGAGTCCGAGCTTGTGGCAGCAGGGCCTGCGGCAAGGAGCTGTTGCTCTGTGGTGAATTCAACCCCAAATGACCCTCAAGATCTTGAGAAAACGCAGTTAAGTTAGGGCAGGGGTCCCCAATGCAGTGCCCGCGGGTGCAATGGCACCCGCCGGGGCAGTTGTCTGCGCTCGCAGGACACCGCGCCACCGAAATGGCACCGCCGAGCGCGGCCGCTGGAGAACCGCCCGCCCAAATGCTGCCGAGAACCATTGCCGTTGCTCGGCAGCATTTCGGCGACGACGCATCTTGCCGCTCCCGCGTTTCGGCAGCGGGGTGTCTGGCGCCCGCCACAGTCTTCTGGGAATAGGAATGTGCCATTCCCACAGAAAGGTTGGGGACTACTGAGTTAGGGTGTGCCAGACCCCAAAATGCAAAGCAGCCTCCGGCCCTGCCCCTTCTAAGAGCGAAATGAGGTCCTCCAGGAGTCCTGAAGCCCTAGCCCAGAGGTGGGCAAACTACGGCCCGCGGGACCCTCGTGCCCAGCCCCTGAGCTCCTGCCCCGGGAGGCTCGCCCCCAGCCCCTTCCCCGCTGTCTCCCTCCCGGGCAGCCTCAGCTCACTCTGGGTGGGGGGGCTGCAAGCTCCTGGGGCAGTGCAGCTGCCGAGCCTGGCCGGACCCAGTGCCCTGGGCTGCACGGCGGCATGGTAAGGGGTTAAGGGGGTTGGATAGAGGGCAGGGGAGTTCGGGGGTTGGTGGTGGTCAGAGGGTGGGGGCATGGATAGGGGTCGGGGTGGGAACAGGGGGTTGAATGGGGGCAGGGGTCCTGGAGGGGCAGTCAGGAATGAGAGGAGGGGTTGGATGGGGCAGCTGGGGGCAGTCAGGGGTGTGGGTCCGGTGGTGGTTAGGGGACAGGGAGTGGGGGGGTGTGGATAGGAGGTGGGGGCGGGGCCACAGCCAGCCCTCTGTACAATTTCCAAAACCCGATGCAGCCCTCAGGCCAAAAAGTTTGCCGGGCCCCTGCCCTAGCCACTTGGGCTCACGCTGATGACATCACTGCCCCAATGACATCACTGTGACATCATGTCCTGACGATGACATCACTGTCCTGATGACATCACCATGACACCACAGTGGCCTGGTTCAGTGATAGGCCAGCACAGCGAGGCTGCCCCAAGACCCTGGCCTGACATGGCCCCTTCCCTCGGGGGAGCGGCGCGGCCCGCCCCGGCCTCGCCCACCCCAGGGCCCGCGCCCCAGCCGCTGTGAGGGGCAGGCGCCGAGCAACACAATTAAATAGCGCTGGGAAGGTACCATTCCCTTGGAAAGGGGGAGGGAGAAAGGTGCCTTCCCCCCCTCAAAAAAATCCAGGTTTATTTAAAAACCACCCTAAGCACACAGTGTAGACTAAGTAAACAGACTGGGTAAATAATAAGATAATACCAATAATAATGTCAATTCGCTGATCAGTTCTGGTCAACTCCTCCGAGCGCCCCCACCACGGCAATGGTTCACTCCAGCAGTTTGACACTCGGGCGCTCACTCGGCCTGGGAAGGAACCATTTCACTGACGGGGGGAGCGGAGCGGGGCTGGAGATAATAAAACTCCCATGGTGATTTCCCGGAGAGCAAACAAAGCCCATAACTTTGCCTCAGAGCGTCTGCTGTGGTTATTTGCTAACCAGGGCCGGTATTAAAGCCTGCAGGTTTGCGGGCCCCCCCATCCAGGCTGAGAATGGTACATCCCGGCCCCCAAGGGCGGTTGGTTGTTTACCAGCTTCTCCTCCACTCAGATGGGGCGGGGGGCGGGGCAGATGTGGGGCTGGGCCCTGGGCCGGCCTTGCCTGGGGGCGGGGCGGGGCGGGGCAGATGTGGGGCTGGGCCCTGGGCTGGCCTTGCCTGGGGGCGGGGCGGGGCAGATGTGGGGCTGGGCCCTGGGCCGGCCTTGCCTGGGGGCAGGGGGGGGGCAGATGTGGGGCTGGGCCCTGGGCTGGCCTTGCCTGGGGGCAGGGGGGGGGCAGATGTGGGGCTGGGCCCTGGGCTGGCCTTGCCTGGGGGCAGGGGGGGGCAGATGTGGGGCTGGGCCCTGGGCCGGCCTTGCCTGGGGGCAGGGGGGGGCGGGGCAGATGTGGGGCTGGGCCCTGGGCCGGCCTTGCCTGGGGGAGGGGTGGGGCGGGGCAGATGTGGGGCTGGGCCCTGGGCTGGCCTTGCCGCGGGGCGGGGCGGGGCAGATGTGGGGCTGGGCCCTGGGCCGGCCTTGCCTGGGGGCGGGGCGGGGCAGATGTGGGGCTGGGCCCTGGGCCGGCCTTGCCTGGGGGCAGGGGGGGGCAGATGTGGGGCTGGGCCCTGGGCCGGCCTTGCCTGAGGGCGGGGCGGGGCAGATGTGGGGCTGGGCCCTGGGCCGGCCTTGCCTGGGGGCAGGGGGGGGCGGGGCAGATGTGGGTCTGGGCCCTGGGCCGGCCTTGCCTGGGGGCGGGGTGGGGCGGGGCAGATGTGGGGCTGGGCCCTGGGCCGGCCTTGCCTGGGGGGCGGGGCGGGGCAGATGTGGGGCTGGGCCCTGGGCCGGCCTTGCCTGGGGGCAGGGGGGGGGCAGATGTGGGTCTGGGCCCTGGGCCGGCCTTGCCTGGGGGCGGGGCGGGGCGGGGCAGATGTGGGTCTGGGCCCTGGGCCGGCCTTGCCTGGGGGCGGGGCGGGGCAGATGTGGGTCTGGGCCCTGGGCCGGCCTTGCCTGGGGGCAGGGGGGGGCAGATGTGGGGCTGGGCCCTGGGCCGGCCTTGCCTGGGGGCGGGGCGGGGCGGGGCAGATGTGGGGCTGGGCCCTGGGCCGGCCTTGCCTGGGGGCGGGGCGGGGCAGATGTGGGGCTGGGCCCTGGGCTGGCCTTGCCTGGGGGCAGGGGGGGGCAGATGTGGGGCTGGGCCCTGGGCTGGCCTTGCCTGGGGGCAGGGGGGGGCAGATGTGGGGCTGGGCCCTGGGCCGGCCTTGCTTGGGGGCGGGGCGGGGCAGATGTGGGGCTGGGCCCTGGGCCGGCCTTGCCTGAGGGCGGGGGCGGGGCGGGGCAGATGTGGGGCTGGGCCCTGGGCCGGCCTTGCCTGAGGGCGGGGCGGGGTGGGGCAGATGTGGGGCTGGGCCCTGGGCCGGCCTTGCCTGGGGGCAGGGGGGGGCAGATGTGGGGCTGGGCCCTGGGCCGGCCTTGCCTGGGGACGGGGGGGGGCAGATGTGGGGCTGGGCCCTGGGCCGGCCTTGCCTGGGGGCGGGGCGGGGCAGATGTGGGGCTGGGCCCTGGGCCGGCCTTGCCTGGGGGCGGGGCGGGGCAGATGTGGGGCTGGGCCCTGGGCCGGCCTTGCCTGGGGGCAGGGGGGGGCAGATGTGGGGCTGGGCCCTGGGCCGGCCTTGCCTGGGGGCGGGGCGGGGCGGGGCAGATGTGGGGCTGGGCCCTGGGCCGGCCTTGCCTGGGGGCGGGGCGGGGCAGATGTGGGGCTGGGCCCTGGGCTGGCCTTGCCTGGGGGCAGGGGGGGGCAGATGTGGGGCTGGGCCCTGGGCTGGCCTTGCCTGGGGGCAGGGGGGGGCAGATGTGGGGCTGGGCCCTGGGCCGGCCTTGCTTGGGGGCGGGGCGGGGCAGATGTGGGGCTGGGCCCTGGGCCGGCCTTGCCTGAGGGCGGGGCGGGGCGGGGCAGATGTGGGGCTGGGCCCTGGGCCGGCCTTGCCTGAGGGCGGGGCGGGGGTGGGGCAGATGTGGGGCTGGGCCCTGGGCCGGCCTTGCCTGGGGGCAGGGGGGGGCAGATGTGGGGCTGGGCCCTGGGCCGGCCTTGCCTGGGGACGGGGGGGGCAGATGTGGGGCTGGGCCCTGGGCCGGCCTTGCCTGGGGGCGGGGCGGGGCAGATGTGGGGCTGGGCCCTGGGCCGGCCTTGCTTGGGGGCGGGGGCGGGGCAGATGTGGGGCTGGGTCCTGGGCCGGCCTTGCCTGGGGGTGGGGCGGGGTGGAATGGGGCTGGGCCCTGCGCTGGCTTTTCCTGGGGGTGGGGAGGGGTGGAAGGGGGCTGGCCCCTGGGCCTGCTGTGCCTGGGGGCGGGGCAGCATGGGGCGGATGGGGGCTGGGCCCTGGGCTGGCCTTGCTGGGGACAGGGGGGGGGCAGATGTGGGGCTGGGCCCTGGGCTGGCCTTGCCTGGGGGCAGGGGGGGGCAGATGTGGGGCTGGGCCCTGGGCCGGCCTTGCCTGGGGGCAGGGGGGGGCGGGGCAGATGTGGGGCTGGGCCCTGGGCCGGCCTTGCCTGGGGGCGGGGCGGGGCAGATGTGGGGCTGGGCCCTGGGCCGGCCTTGCCTGGGGGCGGGGCGACTCTGAGATAGCGCGTGGCGGGGCGGGGCAGATGTGGGGCTGGGCCCTGGCCGGCCTTGCTTGGGGGCGGGGCGGGGCAGATGTGGGGCTGGGCCCTGGGCCGGCCTTGCCTGAGGGCGGGGCGGGGCGGGGCAGATGTGGGGCTGGGCCCTGGGCCGGCCTTGCCTGAGGGCGGGGCGGGGTGGGGCAGATGTGGGGCTGGGCCCTGGGCCGGCCTTGCCTGGGGGCAGGGGGGGGCAGATGTGGGGCTGGGCCCTGGGCCGGCCTTGCCTGGGGACGGGGGGGGGGCAGATGTGGGGCTGGGCCCTGGGCCGGCCTTGCCTGGGGGCGGGGCGGGGCAGATGTGGGGCTGGGCCCTGGGCCGGCCTTGCTTGGGGGCGGGGCGGGGCAGATGTGGGGCTGGGTCCTGGGCCGGCCTTGCCTGGGGGTGGGGCGGGGTGGAATGGGGCTGGGCCCTGCGCTGGCTTTTCCTGGGGGTGGGGAGGGTGGAAGGGGGCTGGCCCCTGGGCCTGCTGTGCCTGGGGGCGGGGCAGCATGGGGCGGATGGGGGCTGGGCCCTGGGCTGGCCTTGCTGGGGACAGGGTGTGGGGAGAGAAGTGAGATAAGGGGGCTTGGGCGTTGGTTTCCATCCCACAACAATATACATTCAACGGTCTGCCACTGATAAATCATTTATTGAAATAGACATGAGCCGGCCCCAGGGTGACGCCCACATGCCCCCAGCTGGCTGCTATCCCCATGCAGTCGTGGCCTTGGCCTTCCCTTAGATGGACTTTGTGCCCTGGGATGGCACCATGGCCCCCCGGCCACTGGACAAGCCGGGTTTGACACTGGTCAATAATAGGGAGATAGCTTTGGGTTTCACGAGTAAACGGCATTGAGGTGGGAACACTCTATACTTTAATGGCTGCAAAGGACTCTGCAAAGGGGTTGTGGGGGGTGTCTCCGCCTGGCTTGTCCCTCTGCGGGCTGCCCTGGGCTCAGTGGTGGCTCGTGATGTGCTGCAGGTAGGGCTGGTGCCTGTTCGGCGTGAGGTGGAGCGCGTTCTTGATTGGGGCTCTCTCCCCACTCCTCTCAATCAGCCAGTCATCACCGCCCAGCCAGGTGCTGGCACTGGGCAGCTGCGGCTCGGGGTCGGGCAGCTCCGGCTGGGCTCTCTGTGGGCGAGAAGTAGAGGCTCAAGAGGAACACCAGGCCCAAAACCTGACCTCACTCCTGAGACTGGAGAGACAGGTTGCTCCTTGGGGCGCCGGCCTCGTCTACACGGGGCATTCCAGCCCCTGCTGTAGCTGTACTAAACCCCTAGATCTACAGAGCTGCATTGACTTCAATACAGCTCTGCCTGTTCACACAAGCTGAGGGTTTGGACACTAGTACAGCCAGGCAAACCCCAAGGTCGCCAAGCCCTTGTCTCAGGGACAGGGCAGCCCAGAGTTCTCGGACTCAGCTGTTTTCCCGGTTTGGACTAGTTTAATTTCACATGAGGCCATGTAGCTCCCAACAGCCCCGTTTGAATGAATGTAAATTAGCATCTGTGTCTCCAGCAGGGACAAGAAAAGCTTCAGCCAGGCCGCCAGTCAGGACAAAGAGGAGGGAAGGAGGTAGTCCCTGATCAGCCAGTCATGACTCTCAAGAGCGCGTCATCTGCAGGGTAAGCTTTGAAGTAACATTTTGGGTTAATGAAGCTTCTCCCAGCCTCCCTGCTGTTGTTGCATCTCTGGCCATGGTTCAGCTGTCCTTAAATACTAATAAAGAACAACCCAAATGACATCAGAACTGCAGGGGAATTGTGTGAGTGCAGAGGTAACCATGAATGGAAGATGGGTTTTCTACAACATGACTCGTGGCCACTGTCTGTTTGATAGGGAAGCAGATCTTTGGCTGATGGGACCAGTCGTATCCATCAAAGATCAGGCAGGGAGGCTGCAATTGGTTTTGTACACAAACAGCTAATCAATCAATAATAATAATAATCATACATTAGCTGCAGACCCTGGCATGCTGATGAGTTACCATCACAGTCCATCTCTTGGCAAAGTTTGTGCAATCCTGGTTTCAGGTACAGCAGCTTAGACATGAACAGACTTAGACCCTGATCCTGCAACCAAGTCCATACAGGTTGACACCAACCTAGTTGAGTCAGAGGGGTTCCATGCAAGCACAAGGCTCTGCCAATGCTAATCCCATTGCAGGATCCAGGTTTTATTGGCCCTGATCCTGCAAAGACACTTGTGCTTAGCTTCATGTATGGGAGGGGTCCCGTTGAAGCATAACGTGAAGTGTGTGCCTAAGTCTTTGCAGAACTGGGCCCTTAGATTGTAAGTTCCTTGGGCGGGGACCCTTCTTCGGTGTCTTCTCTGGGTTAAGTGCAGGGCACTTGTGGGCATTGTAGAATAAATAATATTAACCATCATGGAGTCCTGAGCTCGGCTGAGGCCTCCAGACACTACCACAGTGCACCTCATAACTAATAAGACTTCAGTTTTAGGGCAGAAGCCAAGGCTTAAATACCCCTATGCTTTAGAGGTACACCACCCTGTCTCCAGAACTGATTGCTCAGCCTGCTGGCCTCAGTCTAACCCAGAGCGAACACTGAACATGCCCTCACCCCACAACTCCAATCAAAAGTAACCAACTTTCTGAGCAACTTCTCCCCTCAACCTCCTGTGAATGTCTGATCTTTGGTTGCACACAGAATTGGGTTGAGGTTGCATTTGTCTGCCTGTTGGCCTGTCAGACCATCAGCTATTTGTAGCACGGATCTGCCTTTCTCTTTGAGTAGGTGCAATCCCTAACACATGGGCCTTCTGTCTATGTTGACACTTCTTGGCACTATATGATGATAATAATAATTGGGATGGTATCTAAACGATAAATAAGAAGAATGAGATATCTACTGGCAGCTAGGTGATTGGTGTAGATATATAGATGGATAGATAGATAGATTAGATGGGTGGATGGATGATAAGGTGGTTGAGGTAATATCTATTATTAGACCAACTTCTGTGGGTGAAAAAAGAAAAGGAGTACTAGTGGCACCTTAGAGACAAGCTTTCGAGCTTACATAGAGCTCTTCAGGTCTGGGAAATGTACTCAGAGTGTCAGGGCTAAATAGAAGGTGGAACAGATTGTGCTCAAATAAATTTGTTAGTCTCTACAAGTGCCACAAGTACTCCTTTTCTTTTTACGGATACAGACTAACATGGCTGCTACTCTGAAATTTAGCACAGTAGTTAACACATATTTCAAGGGACCATTCAAGGTGAAGTGGCCCCCTCCAGTCATAGGGGGAAAAGAAAGGGAGGGAGAAAAAAAAAAAGGCAACTGAGGGTGGGTTGTTAGTGGATTGCTGTGATAAATTCAGTGTCTCTATTCAGTCCATGATTTTAGTGTCTAGCAAAGTTAGATAGATAGATAGATAGATGGTGTATGGGGATAGATAGATCAGTCACCACAATGGGGAAGGACAGCTAGTGGTCACTTAGGGTCAGATTCTCAAAGGTATTAGGCGCTTCACACCCATTGCAATCAAAGGGAGTTAGGTGTCTACCTTTGAGGTCTTGGCCCATCCCTTGTTTCGTTGTGGGACTATCAAGGTAGATCCCTGTATCTACTGTGCTCAAGGATCTGCCTTGTAGATCTTCCTCATAGATCCAGGTAGATTCTTGCACATCTCGGGTTTATCTGTAAAGGCCTGGTGCAAACCCTATGTTAGCTGACCCCAAGAAGGGTGACTCCTAATAATGAAACAACACAGCTCCTGCCCAGCCGAAATGGACGTGTCCCTGGTACCTTAGTGGTAGGAGAAAGTGGATGTCTCTGATCGTCCAGGCTGCTGGGCTCTGGGAGGGAGGAGGCAACAGGGGAGATGCCAGCATTGCTCTCATTTTCCCAGCTGACAGTATCGCCAGGAGACTGCTGTCCCAGTAGGATCAAGTTCCCAAAAGTGGGGTCGGACTTGGTGTGACGAGGGTGCTTGCGGTGTTTGGAGCTGCCGTACCGGCTCCTGTAATAGGCCTGGATTGGCTCCTGATGCTGCTCGTGGTTTAGCCGGGGGTTCTGGTAAGTGCCTTTGTGCACTCCCATGTGGCCCAGGGTCATGCTGGCCACTTCAGCAGGAGTGGAGGGCTCATACGCTCCCATCCTGGCACCTTCACCTAACAAGTTCATGGCAGCCTCCCTGCCTGGCTCGGTAATGCTCAGATCGTCCATCTGGTCGATGGTCCTTTGGACGCTGGAGAGGCCAGAGACGCCGTGTACATGCTCCTCCTCCTTGAAATACTCCTGTGCTGGGTAGAAGGTGTCCTCGTCCATGGCGTTGCAAAAAGCCACTTCCTGCTTGTCCTTGCTCTCCCGCTTGATGGACTCCTGGAAGCCCCGCAGGCAGAGCTGATAGTACTGGGTGAGTTCGTAGCTCAGTCTAAGCAGCTGCATGGAGATAAAAGGGTGCTTCAGGGCTGCACTTGGCGTGATCCTCTCATGTGAGTCCCAGGTCAGCATCCTCTTGATCAACTCCACCATACTTCTCAGGTCAAAGTACTCAGCCAGGGCTTCATTGTCTGGGTAGATCATCTTGTGGATGTTCACCGACTCCATCTGTTCCAGGGACTTGAGAACATACTTCCTCCTCTCCACAGATTTCACCTTGGTCTCTGCCAAGTACTCGGACGAGGATTTCAGCTGCCACTGGGTTACCAGTTCAGCATGCTGGTTTCTCTTGAAGAAGTGGTGAGCTTTCCTGGCTACATTGAGCAGGCTGTGCTTGGGCATCCCTTGGGTCTCGCAGATGTACCTGATTTGGTCATACTCATTGTTCCCAGGGTAAAGGGGCCAGCCTAAGTGCAGCTCTGCCATAATGCAGCCCAGAGACCACACGTCCACCTTCTCACAGAAAGGTAGGCCCAGCAAGATCTCCGGTGCCCGGTAGAAACGGGATTGGATGTATGGCTCCTTGACATAGCGCACCTCATTGAAGATGCTGGCTGACCCAAAGTCAATCACTTTGACTCGGAAAGGGTACCTCATTTGGTCAACCAGCATTATGTTCTCAGGTTTCAGATCCGTGTGGATGATGGAAAGCTCCTTCAGCTTGGCCAGGGCTTTGAGCACCTGCGTGGTCACTGTCCGGATGTGCTTGACAGGCAGAGGAGAGAAATTGTTCTCCTTCTGGAAGTCAAATAGATTTTGCTCCAAGAGCTCAAAGACCAAGTAGAACTTCATCTCGTCATGGAAGAACTCGTGGAACTGGATAATGTGTGACTCCTCCGAGTCCACCCCCGCCATGGTCTGCAGCAGCTTCAGTTCATTTTTAATGATCCTGCGCCGATAGGCATCATTCTTCAGAATTTTGATCGCCACCATCTCCCCCGTGCTCCTCCGCCAGCTCTTCACCACTTCCCCAAATGTGCCTTTCCCCAAAATCTCTATGACGTCAAAACATTCACTGCCCGACTCAATCGTTACCATGTTCTGTTCGTAACTGCCCCCTCCCCGTCGGGCTGAGCTCAGAAACACAGGGGCAACTGGCCTCTTGCAAAAGAATGCTCTGCCTCCTTGGAGCAAAGAGAATCCCTCGCTGTCCTTCCGCGGAACTGGGGCTGATGCAACAGTGCCCGTCATTCCAAAGTTGCCAGGCCGAGAAAGTTCTATTGTGGGGGGAAAGAAGTTACTCCAGTTTTACACCAGCAAAACCCCATTATGCCAGTGTAAAACTGGAGTAGTGCACTGGGAAATCTAGCCCACATTGCCCAGAAAAAACCAAATGCCCTCATTCTCATGTACACTGAGTCCCCTTTGTGCCACTCTGGCAGAGCAAAGGAGCCCTGCAAGTGGGTGTAAATTACCTTACAATGAAAATCAAGAGGCCTGTGTTTGTCCATCCGAGGGCCATCCTGGAATAGGGGTTCTCAGCCCTGATCACCCAGTAAGTGTTGTGCTGTGTCATAGGTCCAGGCTGCAAGTGCCATGAACATGGACAGAAGAGCAAAGTCCAACCTGTGGGCAAATCCTTCCACACAAGCCTGCATTGAGGCGTGAGCATGGCTGGCCTTTCAGGTCATATGTGAAAGGCTCACCAACAGGATCAGGAACAGAGGACTTGCCATAGAGCAGCTCAGAATCACTGGTCCAGCGACTCCTTTGTCCCACCCCTGCAATACTAGATCGGAAGCACTGTGCACTCAGGGCTCACTGCGGAGCAGACAATTGCCCCTGCCTGGGTTAGCTAGCTAGCGTCCTGCCTCCCCAGTTCACATCACCTGAGTCCAGCAGCTTGTGTTTGCCAGCCGCCGTTGCCTGCTGCTTTGGTGGGAAGCAGCAAAGACCCATGAGACACCCAGTGTGCTGCAGCCCCTGGGGTGGGGCTGACACTCACAGCAAGGAATTTGTCACTGCCCCTTAGCTCAGTTTGTGTCGCTAAGCCCCACAGTTTAACCCATACAGCCAGGATGCCAACTCCACTGCTCTGTTCCGAACGCCCCACGCCCCGGGGTGCTGGGATCTGGGGCTCTGCTTTCCATTTGAATGCTGAGACCATCCCCGCAAGTTACCCCTTCTTCCTCCCCTCCCATCCCCCACAACCTGCCTGAGACATGGGAAGCGGAGACCCCTTAAGAATGAACAGAAAAGCTCCAGCCACTTCCTCTGCACGCAGAGCCTCTGGGCCAACTCCCTGTTGCCCCATCCCAGGCACCGCTCTGCTCCTGCGGCCCCGGGCACGGGCCTGGGCCCTGGGTGCTCTGCAGAGGTGCTCGGCAGGCAGAAACACAATGGTTGCGTGTGGATGCTGTCCCTTTAAATCTGAAAAATGGGCATTAAAAGCCATCATTTTGGGTTTTCACCCCACAGTCCCTTACACTTGCTCCTGCCATAACGAGACATGCCTAACCAGCGTGTATGGCTTTGGCATTAGATATCTGTGTGTGGCGGCCCCCCTGCCTCCGGTTCTGCACTGCCCACCACCGCTTAGCTGTGCGAGTGAGGCTTTCGGGCGTGAGGTTAAGATGTATCAGCAGCGCTGAGGCATTACCTGAGCCAGTTCCACACGTGTTAAAGGCCTTGGCTGCAAACAGGTGTCATGTCACACCTTCACATCCTAACCTAGACCTCACTGAGCCAGCCGTTCCGTGCCGTCGGGCTCACTGCCGCTCACACGCCCGCTGCCCTGGTGAAGTGACGGCGCGAGATTCCCCAGGGGGCTCAGGGCCTGATTCCCAAGGCTACAACTCCAACGCGTGGGGCCCGAGTTTCCAAATGGCTTGGCTGTTCTCAAAATTGCCTCTTCGTCGGTGCCCAAGGGGGGCTGAGCTCAGCCTGTCGGGCCCCTTGCACTTTTCCAGGTGTGGGGCCTGCTTTCCCCACCCCTCTGAGCGGTGCAGCCGCCGTGCGGTGCTGGGGAGGAGAGTATTTTCAAACCCCTCTGTCCCTGCCTTTTGGCCACCAGAGGGTGCCCTGAGCCTTGGTAAGTGGCATGGAAACCTGGACACTGGCCGTATGCTTGGTGTTATCTAGGGCTGGGGCTAGCCCACTCCAGGGCTCCTATCTCTCTTCCCTGGCTTGCAGCATTTCAGCACCAGGCTCTCTTCTCACCCACTTCCAGAGGTGAAGGGTCCTGAACTTCCACACCGGGGCACAAAGGCTAAGAGGCAGGACAGGTAAGTGACTGTCACGGAGTGAGGGGGAGTCCAGGCCCTGCACCCTTCTTCCTGGGATTCACCATGACTCTCAGCCAGCCAGTAAAACGGAAGGTTTGTTGGACAATAGGAACACAGTCTAACACAGAGCTTGTGGGTACAATCAAAAACCCCTCCAGCAGCCTCACTCCTTCCCCCAGCTCCTCCTCCAGCCTTTGTCCAGTTTCCAGGGCAAAGGTGTCACCTGGGTCCAACCCCCTCCCAGCTCAGGGGACAGGCTCAGGTCCCCTCACTCCTGCTGAAGGGATGGACTCATTTGGGTTCAGTTCCAACATTGGCACCGACTCCCTGTGGGACCAGGAGGCAGACAGTGCCACGGGAGCTGGGCACCAATTCCCCACCTGTAGCCTGGAGATGTGGCTTGGGAGAGGCAGCTGCCCAGGGCAGACGCTGTCCAGTGCGAGGGGTGGGGGCGCAGCACCCAGCAGAATGGGGCTTTGCAGGGGCATACAAATAATGACGGGAGTGCAGCATGTGGGGCCAGCCAAAGGTCTGTTCTCTGGCCAGTGGTAGCTGACACATGGACCCTTATCTTTCACTTCCACCTTGAGCGCTCAGCCCAGGAGCCCTGCGGCCCGAGGTCTCATCTGCCCAAGGCCGAAGAAAGACACCACCCAGGGCTCCACGCAATCACAGATGAATTTTATTCAGACAAACCCAGAACAGAAAGAAAAAGCAGCAGCAGCAGAGTGGCTGTGAGACAAGGTACCCGGGGGGTTACTGGATCTGAGCATCGCTCTGGGCAGGGCAGGGTGAGAGGACGGGGCCCTCCCCAGCTCTGTGGGACTCCAAGGGAAAGGGGCATTTAGCATTAATGGGAATCAGAAAAGGCCCCCTGCATCTAAGCAGTGCTTTTAAAACAGCCCTGACAAAGCGCAGGGGAGAAGAGAGCTCCTCACTCCAGCTATTGCCCCTGCTCCAAACGCCCTCCCGGCTGGTGAAAATGGCAATGGTTTTGGCTAAAGAAAGCCCCTTCAAAGGGAAGCTGACACACACACAGCAGCTAATTCCTGCTCATCCGCTTGCTGCCGTGGACAAGTTTAAAGAGAGTGGGTTAAATTCTACCCTGGTGTAAATGATACCAAGGGGCCCCATTACCCCTGCCCCTTGCAGGGACTTGCACCAATGCGAAGTGGGAGTGAATTGTTACCGGCTTTACTGAGTAGTGTTTTGCATCCATTTGAAGCCAGGGCAGCAGAGAATCAGGCCCAATGCACATCCCAGCAGGGCTGCCTGTGTGTCTCCTGGGCAGAGAGAAAGGGGAAGAAACCCCCAAGCATGTGTTTGGGGGAAGGTAGTTCTCGCCCTGGGAGCCTTGTTCTGGTGTCTGTGCTGGTCTGGACACAGCAGAGATCACTGAAGGGGACGTGGGTGGAGCTCTAGACTGGAGTGGGATGCTATGCCCACAAGGCCTAGGTACCACTTAGATCCTGCTTCAGCCTTTGGGCTGAAAAGTAGTACACAGGCCTTGTGCTGGCTTCTTGGCAGCAGGGTGGATTTCACCCCCAGGGAGCCTGTGCGGGTGCAGTCAGTCAGACTACAATGTCTAGGCTGCCAGGATCCAAAAGCACCCAGCCCTCCTAGGGCCATGTTTCCAGATGCTCCACAGCTAGGGAGCTGGCTCTGCAGCCCCCTGGAGCGAGCTTAGCGCTCCATCCCCGCCTTCAGGAAGCTGGCACGAGCGTGGGGTGGGGGTTCTGTGTTTCCCACCTTTTTAAAAAAAAATCTCTTTTCCAGTCATCGGGTCAGTCAATCTTGAAAATAAAATGCCAATAATAATACACATATCTTCAGTAAAAGAGGTCAAAGCAACACAGTTCATTAAGTAAGATCAAGGTTTATCTCTTGGCAGGTATGCTGTATATGAGATAATACACGATTAGCTATGAAAAGGCACCCAAACTCCCACCCCCTTATTCCCCTCATCACACAGTTACACATTAGGTACAAGGCAGGAAATACAATGTGACTGCAAACGAGGGCCTGTCCTCTGCCCTGTTACTTCTATCCTGCATTTATCATAACGAAAACCAAGCTACCCTTCCAGTCCATGGCAATGACATCTGCTGTGCTTAACACACCAACCCACCCATGGACTGTAATCTCTCCCGTTAAATACAAGCTAAATCTGCTGCCGGAACACCGAGGCTCAGGTGGGTTATGGCTTCGTTAAGCAATAGAATCTACAGTAGAACCTGAGTTACAAACACCAGAGTTACACACTGACCAGTCAGCCACACACCTCATGGGGAAGCATGCAATCAGGCAGCAGAGACCAAAAACCAGCAAATACTGTACAGTACTGTGTTAAATGTAAACTACCAAAAAAATAAAGGGGAAGTTTGACAAGGAAACTGTTTCTGTGCTTGGTACATTTAAATTAAATGCTGCTTTTAACCCTCTTTTCTTCTGCATAGAAAAATTTCAAAGCTGTATTAAGTCAACATTCAGTTGTAAACTTTTGAACCTTAACATTTTGTTCAGCATTACGAACAACCTCCATTCCTGCAGTGTTCATAACTCTGAGGTTCTACTGTATGTACACATTTGCCCCCAGAAGCAAACAGAGGAATTTCTGGACAGACTCCTACCCCCACAAAGACAACAGCTAGAAATCAAACTACCAGTGAGGGCGTATTCAATCCTTTCTTTTGGGGAAAATGTAAATAGGAACATTCAAAGCCCCATGATGTTTAATGAGCTCCCTGTTTGTTCCCCTGGGCTGACTGAGGCACTGGGGTGGGATTGTGCTGTAGGGGAAGGGCACAATTGTGTGAGTAAGGCACTGTTCTAGGACTCAGAACACCTGGGTTCATTTCCCAGCTCTGCCACTGACTCCCTGGGAGACCTTGGGCAAGTCACTGCATCTCTCTGGGCCTGAAGTATGGATAATCAGCCTCTCTCTAACTGTCTCATCCATGTAAATTGCAAGCTCTTTAGGGCCGGGACAGTCCTGATCTCCCCAGTAATAATGCTGGGGAGGGGCTCTCCGGAGATCACACATGCAGCGGTGGCTAAGAGGGGACTACAGACGACAGGAGTGTGACGGCTCATTGGCCCTTGGCTCTAAGCACGTCTCGTGGAGGCCTTTCCAGTCATCAGCAGAGGTTCCTGGTCTCTTTCCTATTTGGAAGGTGCTCAAAAAACAAGTGAGGGGGCTGAGATCATGGCCCTGTTGCAACCCTGACCGTCCCCCCGCCCAAGGGAAATGTCTCCTCTTTGCTTTGGTTAACAGAGCCCCACCAGTGGGGCTGGGCATGGGGACCTGTGATAAATCCACAACCCGTAGCAGTTTCAACAGCCCTGCCCTGCCTGAGAAGGCTCTTCTTTGCTCCCACGCTGGGAGAGAACACGCCAGTTATTTTTAAACCACCTTCCAAGGAGGAACCCTTCGGACTCAGCTGCTATTTGTGTTGATAAAAAGGGCAGCCAGAGGTTAGGAATTTCAGGGTAAACAGAGTGGAGCTGGCCCGGCCAGGCTTTTCAGAACTCACAGGATCAAACCCCAGCTTTCTCCCCATCTAGAATCACTCATTAAAAAGTAGGAACCCGATTTCCACGAAGGCCCCTTCCTACCGCTGGAGCAGTGTAACAGAGTCAACCCCCTGCCCTTTCCTTGCTCCTTTCTTGGAAATGCCTTACCCCGGTTACTAGAATACAAACAAGCTGCGCAGTACAGAGTGAGCTGTGTTTTAAATTTCACGTTATCTTTCCTCTTCCAATCGACTCCTTTCTCTGAGCTTAGCATTATGCTAGTAAGAAGGCACTGGTCTCTGGTTGAAAAGAAACGACTGCTTTAATCTCCTACCGTTATCTTACTGACCATTAGTTTGCAAGCATCTTAATTTAAAAGTGTGAACGGAACAGCCACCCCGAGAAACAAGAGTTAAAGCCTAAGTTAAAAAAAACCAAAACATTCGGAGCCCCTTAGTGCAGTCAGAGCCAGCGAGTCCCCACGCGAGGCAGAGCCTTGGGGGGGACCGGGCCTGAGCTGGACCAGGTCAAAGGGGCTGTTTATTAACCTGGGAAAATGGTAAAAAATACTAAGTGGAGCTTGGTTATTTATTCACATTATTTCCAACAATTTTTTTTAAAAAAAGTCTTGCCCCAAGAAGATCCACTTGGCCCCCATCGGGGAGGAGTCAGAGCAGGGAGGAGCCCACACTGGGGCTGGTTATTAGAACAACTGGGTCCCCCCTACCCCCATTTCCACCCCCAGCCCACGCTGTGGCTTGAAAGCTCATCTTGTGGTTAGTGCATCTGTCACACACAGGCACAGAACTGTACAGATGCCAGCCTGCGAAACTCCCAACGCGGGGGGGGGGGAGAGGGGGGGCTGTTCAAGTCTCTGCTTTCCCTGCACCAGCCCAGCCTCAGATGGGGGACGATTTCCCCACCATCATCTCGCCCTTGATCGGCTTAACTCGGCCCCCTCCCTCCTCCGGGATCTGCTCCTCCAGCTGAGTGGAGAAACCCAGCTTGGGCGTCCGAATCTTGACTCCCTCCAGCACCCCTGTCCCCTTCTCTCCTTCCCACTGGGAGGAGCCCCCTCTCTCCTGCTGCTCGGAAGTGACTTCTAGCTCCCCTCTGGTTTTGGGGCTCAGGGCCAGCTTGGGGAACTTGAACTTGGGGGATTTCTCTCTGCCGTCCAGCTCGCCTCTCTCCACATTGTATTCCCCCTTCGACTTGGAGGTGAAGCCCAGCGAGATCTTGGATGTCTCTGGCTTGGCATCTCGGTCCCTCTCCCCCTTTTCCAACAAGGCCATCTCTGTCCTGGCAGCTGAAGAGACCACGTTCACAGCTTGTTCCCCTTCCTTCTTCTTGAAACCTGAGAACGTGATCTTGGGGGACTTGAACTTGGCCGCCTTGAAAGCCATGAAGGTGCTGACATGAGCCTCATCCTTGGCCTCTTCTGCCCTCACCAGCTTGAGGTTCATTTCGGGGTCCATCTCCGCCGCTTTATATGGGGAGGAGAATTCAACTTGGGGCAGCTTAATCTTGCCCAGCTTTGCCTTGCTGTCCTGGGAGCCATTCTGCAGGGAAAGTTCGCCCTCCTCCCCGTTGAGCTTAGATGCTGACCCCTTCCCGCTGGTGACCAGGTCCGTGACCTCTGTCTTGGAGAAGCCCAGCTTGGGCAGCTTCAGCTTGGAGCCTTTCTCCAGCTCCCCTACCTCCTGGGCCGAGGGCTCTAGCTCCCCATTGACTTCCACCCCAGCTTTGGGTTTGGAGAGGGAGAGCCCAAAGTTGGGCTTCAGCTTTATTTTAGGCACCTTCGCCTTGCCGCCCCCATCCCCTTCCAAGAAACCAGCAGCAGCTTCGCCATCTCCTTCCAAGAGCCCAGAGGATGCTTCCACCCCCTTCCCCTTGGGCTTCACCAGCACAAATACCGCCTTCTTCACCTTGGCCATCTTCACCTTGGCTTCAGTCTCCTGGGCCTTGCTTTCCTCCCTAGAAAGGTCCCCTTCTCCTCCTTCCTGGGTGGCTTTGGGCAAGGCGATCCCAAACTTGGGCAGCTTCATTTTATACTTCTTCCCTGCCTCGGCTTCAGAAGTGTCCCCCTTCACTCCTGGAGCCTTGGCGCCACAACCCTTCTCATCTCGGATGCCAGCGGCACTGGTTCTCGGCAGCTCTTTGGAGCCACTGTGGTGGAGCTGAGCCCCGTCAACTTCATACTCTGCGTGCGCCTTGATGCTCGGGGCGGAGATCTCCAGGTCCGGCATTTTGAACAGGGATTTCTTCCCCCCCATCTGCTCCCTGTCTGACCCCTTGTGACTGTGGAGAGATGCCGTCATATTCCCCTCATCCCCTTTGGATCCTGAAATCCCGAATGGCGACATCTTGATTTGGGGCATCTTGAGCCTGATCTCTAACCCTCCCACGTCCCGCTCCAGATCTTCAGCACCTGCCGGTTTCTCGACCCTGGCCATGGCGTCTCCACCCATCTCGGCTTTCCCCCCCACCAAAGCTGGAGCTTCCCCGGGGCCTACCGAGAACCCCACATCCGGAATGGCAAGCTGGGGCATTTTAAAGGAGAAGTCCGTTCCCTCTGCTGTGGGGCAGAGGGGCTGGGTGTCCATCCTGGACTCGTCCCCCTTGGCCTCTGTGCCAACTTTGGAAATCCCGAATGAGGGCATCTTCAGTTTGAACTTGCTGTCGTAACCATCCATCTCAGAGTCCTCTGCCCTGGGGGAACTCTCCCCCTCTCCCTTGCCCATGGTGAAGCCAATGGGAACCAATGGCATTTTGAGCTTGGCCTCTTTCACTCCCACTTCGCTGCCTGGGGTCTCGAGGCTCCCCCGGAGTTTGGGGGGTTTAAGCTCCGCCTTGGGGGTCTTGGATGAGTCTATATCTGCCTCCCATTGGTCATTAGAACTGACTCCCCCGAATTTAGGCAGCTTAATCTTTGGGCCACTCACTTCGACTTTGGGCACCTTCCCGTGCAGCCCAGACATGTCCAGAGCAAAGTCTCGATCTCTGCTTAAGCCAACATCAAATCCCACCTCTGGAGCTTTCACCTTCGGGGTAGAAAATTTAGGTAGCCCAACCGATGGTAGCTTAAATTTCCCCTCGGTTTCCTCCAGTTCCTCGATGGTGATCTCCCCCTCGGCCAGAGGTAGCTCTACCTCCGACAGCCTGGCTTTGGGCAAGGAAATATCCAGTTTGGGCACCCGGACCTTGGAACCCAGCAGGGAGGCTTCAGTAACACCAGCTGCATATTTGCCCCCTTCCATCTCCAGGGTGACTTTCTGGCCGTTTATGGAAGGCTCTTTCAGCTTTTGTCCTTGGAGGAGGTGTATCTCCGCCTTGGCACCACTCAGCTCTCTATCCAAGTCTTTCCCCAGGAAACCCTCCTGCCCATATTTGGGCAGCTCCACCTTGGGCATCTTAATTTTGGTGTCTGGTTTCTCAAAGGTGGCATCCCCCTCTATTTTCAGCCCAGCCTCATGCTGGCCCAGCATCTCCACACTGGCTTTCGGCAAGTTGATATCCAAGTCTAGCTTTGGTGCAGAGATGCCAATGGAAGGTGCCTTGGGGATTTTCAGGTTTCCTTCGTACCCCCTGATGTCAGCCTCGGAGATGTCCATGACCGGCTTTCCCACCGACAGCTCCCCTTCTGCTTTTACACCGGGAACGGAGATTTGCAAGGAAGGAACTTGGGCAGGCGCAGAGATCTCTAGTGATGGCATCTTAACAGTGCCCACTTTTAGGTTGGTGCCAGGGCTTTCCGGTCTCTTGGACACCTCCACGTCAGCTTTCTCCTCTTTGGTTCCAAACTTTGGCAGCTCAACATGGGGCATTTTAATTTCTATGTCGGGGCCTTGGATATGACTTTCATGTTTGGAGCCTCTCACATCAGCTTCTGCTTTCAGGTCAGCCTTGGGAGAAGAGATAGCCAGTTTTGGCATCTTCATGAAGGGGCCTTTTAGCTTCTCCTCTGGGCTCCCAGCAGCCATGTCGGGCTCTTTGGCAGCTGTTTTCCCCTTCTTGCCTTTCACATCACTCTCAGGAGCTGTTACACTGGGCCCAGGCACCTCCACATCCTTCCTGGCAATGCCAAATGATGGCATTTTGAACCTGGGCATCTTCATCTTGGCCTCCTTGCCCTTTGCTTTCCCATCCAGCTCTCCGGACAAGGCCTCGGCGCTCCCTTTCAATTCCCCCTTGAGGGTCTCTTGTTCCAGTTCCAGCTCCTCCTCCCTGCCCTGGCCTCCAAATTTTGGCAGTGAAAATTTTGGCATCTTTAGCTTAATGTCTGGGACCTCGATGCTGATGTTAGGCGATGTTTCCCCAGCCTGTGTGACCCCTTCCCCCGAGATGTCCCCCTTTCCCTTGGGCAAGTCAATGTCCACATCCACTTTGGGGCTAGAGATGTCAACCGTGGGAAGTTTCACTGAAGGCAGCTTCACTTTGGCTTCGGAGGAGTCCGAGTCAACGTGAGGCCCTGAGATCTCCACCTTCCCCTTGGGAGCCTTCCCGTCTCCCTCCGCAGAGTGCCTGGGCCCATCCACGTCGTCCCCCTGCTTCGACCTAGAGAACGAGAGCCCAAATTTTGGCATCTTCAGCTTAGGCCCTTTGGCACTTGCTTCCAGGGTTTCCGCCTCCAGCTCAGTTTGTAGCGTCGCAGCCTCCAGGCCTCCTTTCTTAACCTTTGGGCCAGAGATGCCAAATTTGGGGAAAGAGAATTTGGGCGATTTCAGCTTGGTATCAGTCTCCGGCAGTTTTCCGCTGATGTCGACAGCGGCTGTTCCCCCCAGCAGGGTCTCGATGGCCACCTCAGGGAGCTTAGGTGTTGAAATTTCAACAGAGGGCAGCTTCACTGTGGCCTCCAGGCTCCCGGGCTTCACTTCGGGGCTTTTGAGTTCTAGGCCGACCTTTGGGAACTTCATATCTGCTTTGCCCTTCCCTTCCGGCCCTGCTCTCTCCAGTTCCTCACCCTCCAGCTTCTCTTTCCCAAACGAAATATCCACCCTGGGGATCTTCGCCACCATCCCACTTAGATCTGGGCCTTCAAAGGCTGCACCCTGGAGCTCAACCTCTGCTTGTGGCGTGGGGCGGTCAGCCTTGGCCTTGGGAGCCGGCACATCGATCTCCACCTCCAAGTCCTTGCAGACAGCCCCGAACTTCAGGAGAGGCTCCTGGGGCTTTTGTAGCTGGAGGTCACGTTCCTTCAGGCCTGCCACTGCCCTGAGCTCCCCCTCGAAGCCAGGCTTTGCCTTTGGCAGGTCCAGGTCAACGCCTACTTTGGGCATGTCGATGTCCACCGACGGCATCTTCACCGACGGGAAACTCAGCCTGGCTTGGGCCGTTTCCAGCCCTGACTCCAGCTTCCTCCCCTCAGGTTTCCCTGCGGGCAGCCTCACTTCAATCTTCGGCTTCTCGACAGCTATCTCAAGCTCGGGCTTTCGCAAAGAGGCCTCTGGCAGCTCCACATCAACCGGCTTAATCCCCGGCACAGAGATATCCAGCGTGGGCACACTTATCTTCCCAGCCGCGATCTCCAGGCACCCAGTATCGGCCTCCAGGTGCGGGGCTTTGGGCGAAGGCACGTGGTCCTTGCTCTCGGCTTTCCCGGCCATGCCAGAGAGGTCAAATTTTGGAAGCGACACCTGTGGCATTTTGAATTTGAACTCAGGACCCTCAGCACCATCCCCGTCAGAGGCTTTCACCCTCCCCTCACCAGCTAGCCCAGCTGGTTCCATCTTCGCTTTAGGCAGCTGCACGTCGGCAGCTTTGGGGACAGAGATGTCGATGGAGGGCATCTTCACCCCAGGGAATTTCACCTTCCCTTCGGGGGCAGGCTCTTTCGCTTTGGTGTCCGCATCGGGCTTGTGTTCCCACAGGGAGATTCCAAAGCTCGGCATCTTAATCTTGGGACCTTTTGTCTTCAACTCGGGGCTCTCCCTCTCTGCCTTCCCCACTTTCATTTCCACCTGGGGCACCTTGAACTCCTTCTCTACCTCCTCCTCTTTGGCTTTGCCCCCATGTGTGGGCAGGCTGATCTTGGGGATCTTCACAGTCACGTCGGGGAGCTCCAGCGTGGCTTCAGCAGGCTCTGCTTCCCGTTCTGCATCTGCCGTCCCCCTGGGAAGGGGGATCTCAACGTCCACCTGCCGCACCCCTATGTTAAGGGATGGGAGCTTCATGCCAGCTTTGTGCCTCCCGGCTAGCCCCTCGGCCTCCCCTTTGTCGCTGGGCAGAGAGGTGCTGAGCTTGGGGGCTGGGACGGCAGGCGTTTTCAGTGTGCCTTCCTCTGTAGATGCGCCAAACTTGGTCATTTTTATTTTCAAGCCCTCCCCTTTGGCACTGGCGCCTGGGGCTTCCAGGGCTCCTTCCACTTTGGGAAGGCTCAAATCCACCTCTACTTTGGGTGCTGCTATTTCCACTGAGGGGAGCTTGATGCCAGCTCTGAGCTCTTCCTCTGGCCCCTCTGCTTCCCTGCCTGCCATCGGCAGAGAAATCCCAACCCGGGGCACTTGGACTTTGGGCACCTTCAGCTTCCCCTCCAGTCCCTCCACCTCGATTTCCCCTTCCGCAGGCCTGGCAGATGCCCCGAACTTTGGCAGCTTGATCCGCAAGGCCTCCCCTTTGCCTGAGATCTCCGGGGTCTCCACTCCAGCCGCAACTTTGGGGGCTTTGAGATCAAGGATGGGAATGTCCAGTTCAACTTGGGGGGCCTTGAACTTGATTTGGTCCTTGAGCTCAAGCTCCGCAAGCCCAGCATCCTCCTTGGGCTTTTTCACCTTGGGGAATGGGGCTGTGAACTGGGGAGCCTTCCCCTGGACACCTGCCTCCCCTTCCACGCTCCGCTTGGGCCAGGCTGCTTCCAGTGTCCCTGCCACAGCCAACGCCTGCACGCCTGCAGCCTCCTTCACCTTCAGCCTGGGGAACCTGAGCCTCCTCCCCTTGGTGCGCGAAGAGGAGAGCTCAACGGAGAGGTCTGGGCTGGGCCCGGCCGCGCCCTTGGCCTTCCTTAGCTTGGCGAACTTGGGAAAGGAGAATTCCACGTCCACAGGAGCCACGTCCAGCTTCCCCGCCGACAGCTCTGCGCTGCCCGTCGGGGCCACCTCCTCCGCCGGGGCCTTCGTCAAGCCCTTCCCCTTCTGCTTTCTCATGGGCACCAGGCTCTTTATGTTCTGGGGAGAGAGGAGAGAGAGGGGGAGAACACAGCCGTGTCAGTCAGGGTCCAGCGAGCGTGCAGCGTGGGAACAGTACCTCCACCTCGGTTGCCGTGCTAGCAGCATGCAACCTGGGACCGACACTGCAGCCTGCAGCCGGTGTCCACACTGCAGCTCTGTCCCTGTGATCCCAGCCTGCATCCACGTTCCTGGATTGCCATCTTAACGGCATCCTCCGTATGTCCCTGCCCCATCACCAGCAGTCACTCCCAGGAGGCTGCCTGCCTTCCTAGGCTAACGGCGTGTTTCCTTATGTTTGGATGTATTCGGGATAATAGCAGCTACCAGCCCACGCTCTCTCCCTGCTTCACAACCACGTGCCAGCCCACTCCCACTGCTTCGGCCGCTCAACACTCCAGGCTTGCATCAGCGCAGCTGGACCGACGCAGCTGCGTTGCTGGAGTGCTTCTGGCAAAGCCGCTCTAAGCTGAGGGGAGAGACTGTCCCGTCGCCTCAGCTCCACCTCTGCCTCTCCTGTTGGCGTAGCGCTGGGTACACAGGGCACTAAGGTGGGCGTAAACACGTCGCTCAGAGGGGGGTACCCCTGAGCAACGTAGTTATACTGCAGTAAGTGTGCAGGGCAGAGCTGGCCTAGGTCATCCTGCACTAACCGGCCTGGAAACTCGGGCATAAAGAGGTGATGTGTTGGGAGGGTCAGAATAGTCACTGGCAGAGCCAGGGATAGAACCCAGGAGTCCTGACTCCCACCCCACATCTAACCCTCCAGACCCCACGCCGCACCCAGAGCTGGGATAGAACCCAGGAGTCCTGGCTCCCACCCCCCATCTAACCCTCCAGACCCCAAGCCGCACCCAGAGCTGGGATAGAACCCAGGAGTCCTGGCTCCCACCCCCCATCTAACCCTCCAGACCCCACGCCGCACCCAGAGCTGGGATAGAACCCAGGAGTCCTGGCTCCCACCCCCCATCTAACCCTCCAGACCCCACGCCGCACCCAGAGCTGGGATAGAACCCAGGAGTCCTGATTCCCCCCATCAACCCACCAGACCCAAGATAGAACCCAGGAGTTCTGACTCCCAGCCCACCCTGTAACCCACCAGAACCCATTCCCCTCCCAGAGACAGGGATAGAACCCAGGAGTCCTGACTCCCACCCCCCATCTAACCCTCCAGACCCCACGCCGCACCCAGAGCTGGGATAGAACCCAGGAGTCCTGATTCCCCCCATCAACCCACCAGACCCAAGTTAGAACCCAGGAGTTCTGACTCCTAGCCCACCCTGTAACCCACCAGACCCCATTCCCCTCCCAGAGACAGGGATAGAACCCAGGAGTCCTGGCTCCCAGTCCAACACACTCCCTCGCTGTTATACCCATGGACTGATAGACCAATATGCAAATGCAAACACCCCAGACCCCACGCACCGTGGAGCCCCAGGCCCCTAGATGTCTCTCTTGGTGTCCCCTCCTGCAGGTTCCCAACCGGAAGAGGCATTATTGTGAGTGACACCAGGGGATGGGGCTAGCAGTGAGTACGAAGGGAAATAGCTCCTCAAACCCAGTTTTCAAAGGCAAAGAGCAAGACCTAGAGCCTGTGTGTTTCTGTCCTACAAGGGGGGTGAGAGTCCAACATGGGACAGGGGGAGGCACTAGCAAACAAGGACAGTCTTGCACTGATTCGGAGCGACCCCCTGTAAGGGGGCGTTTTCATCCCTTACTGCTGGGATCGGAGACCCTCTGCTCCATCCCTCCCCTTCCCCTCGCGAGACAGGGTCCTTGCCAGTCAGCCTGGCCCAGCCAGGCAGTCCCCAGCATGGATCTAACGTTTCAGAGAGCTGGGGCCTGATCCTCAGTCATGCCCAGGCCCTTCTGGGACTAAAGTGGCCATCAGAGAATCCCAGCCACTCTGCAGGGCCCTCCCTGGCTGGCGGAAGGACCCTGCTCCTAGCCTCTGATTTTAGGGGGCGGATCGGGGGCATGGCTAGAGCGCATTGCACTGTGGTTGTTTCCTGCCTCCCAGGGCCCATAAGGGCTGAAGCAGGAGTTAGAGCCACCCTGAGGCTGCAGTAATTGACACCAGGGGCCCAGAATACAGGGAGCGCAAAGGGGCCTTTAAAGTCCCCTGCGTGCAAGAAGCGGGTAACTGAGAATCAGCCCAAGAGATTTTGCCAAGTCTCTGAAGCGCAGCTCGGTTATAAATGAACAAACAAGCTCCCCCCAGCCCCCTCCCCCATCTCTAACATTTCACTTTGCGAGTCGTTTGAATCACACACGTGTCTGAGTTACAGGTGAGCAGGAGGGGCCGGCACTGCGTACCAGCTTGGCCATCTTCGCCTGGGGTCCCTTCACTTCCAGGCCACCGGCTGCAGGGCTCCCGGGGACATCCGAGCGGGGAACGGAGCGTTTCAGGCAGAAGGAGACCTTGTACGGCTCAGCGCATTTCAGGATCCTCAGG
This sequence comes from Lepidochelys kempii, assembly GCF_965140285.1. Classification (NCBI taxonomy): domain Eukaryota; kingdom Metazoa; phylum Chordata; order Testudines; family Cheloniidae; genus Lepidochelys; species Lepidochelys kempii. The sequence continues at coordinate 1,183,186 of NC_136402.1, read as the reverse complement.
GCATCTTCGTACCGGACATTCTCAAAGTAAACCCTGGCGCTCAGGAGCTGGTCACCTGCAGGGATGGGTTGGGGGGAGTTTAGGGGCTATGGAGACGGGACAGCAAATGGTGCAACAGAAACAGAAGCAACGGGCCAGATTCACCTTGGGGCAGCCATTGGGGTGAGTGCCAAGTGCACGTTGCACAAGCGGGGACCTCGGCCAGGGTTCAAAGCCCTCCTCCAACCAAGCGAGGAAGAATGGCTCAGTGGTTAGAGCCTGAGCCAGGGACCTGGGAGATCAGCTGGGGTTCGGTTCCCTGCTGAGATCGCAAAACGCTCTGGCGATGGGGGCATGGGAGGTGCGTGGATAAAGTCTTGCACCATGTAGAAGTCAGGAAATTGGCCACTGTTCCTCTCCCAGCATTTTAAAAGCAGAGCCCCCCGCGGTCACTGGGTCATCCCCTGCAGCCTCCGCTCCCGGCTTACCACGCTGCTGTGGACAGCATGGGCTTAAGCTCATTGTCAGCAGAACAGGCCAGGGAATGCACAGCGACAAAGGCCATGCGAGCCACTCGGCAGCAGCCGGCTGCAGATGCTTCTCTCCTGCCAACTCTTTGTGGCATTAACCTCTTCCTAAGCCAGAAGCCAGAGACACCGATAGCCCGGCCAACAGCCTCAGCGCCAGGGGATCCTCTCTGTCCTCAGCCCCGACCAGCAGTCTGGGCATCTCCACATCCCCAGGCAGCAGCCAAGGGCCACTGTGGTTTGGCACATTCACTCTGGCTGCTCAAAGGTTATAAATTCATCCACCCAGCTGGGCAAGTGTTGCCCTGGGTAGCCCCTCCGACGTGCCCTACCCTGCTGGGACCCCTCTAGGCACCGACGGAGCTCAGTGTCCATTTAGCCCTTGGCCTTTCTACTGGGGCTGTCAGCAAGGGGACCACTTAGTGCCCGCTGTGCTGTGGGCACCCGTCCCACTGGTAACTGTGAATGACGTCGCACACGCAGAGGGGGAGCCCTGCCCAGCACTGCTATCTTGCAAGTGGAACCGGGGGTCCACCAGCTACGGGCCACCTCCCTCCCGTTGCCCACAGAGCGAGCGTTTAACAAAGCTAGGGGCGATCCTCAGCCTAGCTACGCGGCCCAGCCCCCGTCCGAGATCAGGTTATCCCCAGTTCCCAGACCGGACGCTGGGGCTGAGAGTACCAGGGCCGTGCCCAGGGTCCCATAGGGAGTCAGTGGCAGAGCTGGGTCCTCAGCTGCCTCCTTCACCACCCACCTGAGGAACGAGGCCACGCACCTTCTTTCAGGCTCAGGGCCTTGGCCGCGGGGGACTCCCTCAGCACGTCGGAGACAAAGAGCCCCTCCTTGCCCCCGCCAGCCACGCTGATCCCGCTGGCCCCGGCCCTGGCCTCCGTCTCCAGGATGATCTCCACCAGCTCCGACATCTTCGCTTCCTCCTGGCGGGGGAGAGACCCAGCGAGAAGCTGCAGGGGGAAGCTGGCACTGAGTTGAGCCCACGGGAGCCGGGCCCTGGGCTCAGCCAGGAGTGGTGGGCTCAGTGCTGGCTACCCATGACCCCCCTCCAGGGTCTGCCTCTTCACGGGGGGGCCGTGAGACTGACCAGCCCCAGGGAGAGGAAGATGGATCCTGGACAAGACAGGAGCCATTTGCTGCCACCCACGGTTCCCTGGGAATAACCAAGTGCATGGGAAGCCACAGGGTCCGAGCTGGATTCGAAGCCTGTGTGTGAGACACAGGTTTTGACCCTGCGAGCCCCATGGCTGCTGCGAAGGGGTTGGGGGCAGCTGGGCCAGCCCTGCCTGGCACGTAGGGATGGCAGGACAGAGAGGCCTGGAGACCTTCGGTTGCTTTAAAATTCTGTTCCTCTGCAGTGCTTTGTTCCTGTGGTGGGACACACCACGGCGTCTGCTCCCAGACTGCCGGGGCCCCGCTGAGCACGGCAGGTACGTGAGTGCAGCAGCCCGGGGCCCGGTTTTAAAATGGAAGAATTGGGGATTGCACCCTGGGAGGGTGAGACCAGAGAGCGGGGACCGGCCAGAGGGAGCCTTTGGCGGGCTGCAGAAATTCCCGAGAGAGAGCTCCTGGCGTGTGACGGACCCACAGGTCGCCGGTGGCATCCTGGGTTCCGCAGGGTCCTCCCCGGAGGCTGGGGCAGGGAGGGTCTCTCCAGCAGAGGTGTGCACGGTGCCTGGCACAACCGGGCCCTGATCCCTGGCCGGGCTCTGGAGGCCCTAGTATGATAGGGCCCGACAACCTGAATTGTTGCCGGAAGCCGCTGGGCTGGAACGGCGAGACCTGGGGCCACTGCATTGTTTTAAATGGGGGGGAGGGAGGATCCGTGCTGGGAGTGAAGGGTGACACCCCGTTAGCAGCTGGGGATGGGCAGGCTAGGAAGCGTTCATCCTCACCTCCGTCACCCTGGTCTGGGTCTCCATGGTGGGGACAGGTGGCGTCTCTGGCTCCGTGGTGCTGGGCTGGCTCTCGCCTTTCCGCTGCAAGACCCGCTTCAGTTCTGCATGGAGCTTCTCCTTCTGGGCCTGCAGCGGGGGAGGCGGGGGCAGAGGTGGGGTGAGTGCTGGGAGCTTAGAAAGGGGTTACAGCGTTGGGCTGGGAGCCAGGACTCCTGGGTTCTCTCCCAGCTCTGCCACTGACCTGCTGTGCCCCTCTCTGTGCCCATCTTGTCTATTTAGACTAAACGTCCCTGGGACTTGTGCTTTCTGAGCCTGTCCCCCAGCTCCCAGCCCAGCAGGGCCCGATCCAGCCGTTAGCTCGGCGATCTGCTGACTCGCAGGACCAGCCCGGCTACAGAGAAAGGTCTTTCAGAGCCACGATCCCTGGGCAGGCTCCCCAGCCACCTCTGCTGCCCCCACCCTTCACTCTGCCCCCGTTTCCTGCCCAGCCCGGCCTTACGGCTCGTTCCGCGTTGCTGGCTTCCTCGGGTGACAGGAGGGGCTGGGGCTGTCCAGGCTGCTTCGCCTCCTTTACTTCCGCTGCCTTGGGGGGCGGGGGGAGAGAAAACACAGGACTCAGCCTGGAGCCGACCCCCCCGCCCCAGCCATAAACAGCCAGGCAAACATGCTGACTGCCCCCCAGGGTACCAGCGGGGCCTAGGACCTGGCACACTGCAGCACAAAAAACTACCTTCTGAGTGATGGGAATCGCTCGACCAGCCAGCAGCAGTGGGAGGCTGTTACCCTCGTTACAGGCCGGCCGTTAGACTGCTGCGCACACTCTGCAAGCCGAGGCCCAAATGCTCGGGGGTGGCTGGGCAGCCCCAACAGCAGCGGGGTCCCAGCAGGAAGCAGACGAGGCTCAGGGCCCGGCACCCTCTTCTCCACCTCTATCCCTGCTCTGCAGGCCCTTCCCCCTCCAGGACCCCAAATGGCCACAAAACGGGGGAGGGGGTGGGGTGGGGTGTAATCAACCACATGAGCTGGCCTGGGATCCAGCCAGGGTGACTCTTGGGGACCACACGCTTCTTGGTGCGGGGATCGGGAATAGGATCAGACCGGGGGCCCATTTAGCCTGGCCTCCCGTCTGCCAGAGCCCTGAGCCCCAGCTGGTCAAAACAGAGAGTTTAGATCCCTCTCCACAGCTCTTGCCTATCGTTTTCCCCTTCGTCCCCCTTGCAGCGCGTTCGGGCAGGGCCACGTGATGGTAACCTGATGGTAACCGGCCTGCAGCCCCCAGAGCCAAGGGGTTGCACCCAGTGGCCTGGAAATCCAGGAGGGGCGGGCGGTTCCGAGCCAGGGCTGCCCTTAGCAGCTGGGCCCATGCTCCCTCCTCACCCCGGGCCTGCAGATCAGATCCCAAACCCCTGTGAACCGGAGCAGGGAGCCGGGTGCAGCCCCCTGTGCAGCTACTTACGGGAGACTGGCTTCCTGTGCTGACAGCATGGCTTTCCGGCCGGTCTCTCTCCGCGCCTGCCAGGAAAGGGACAGAGAAAACCGCACCACTGAACGGAGCCCTGAAGGGGAGAGGGCCCGAGGGGGGTTTGGGGGGGAGGAGACAGTCACGCAGCACCCCCAGGAGGCTGCCCGGAAATACACTGCGGCTCCACCACCAGATTCGGGGCTGAAGGCCAGGGGACTGCTGGGATCTGGCCAGGGCAATGCAGGGGGGCAGAGGGATCCCATTGGTGACCCCAGCCCACAGGCCGCCAAGATCTTTGGGAGAGCAGCTCCCATGGCTCTCCACTGGGGCGGGGGCATCTTCCCCCATTCTCAGGGGGAGCTGCTGACCCTGAGGGGTTTCCGTCCAGCGCCCCAGATTCCAGCAGAGGGTCTTGCATCCCAGCTGGCTCTGATTCCCCGGTGGGGTGAGCTGGGGCCCAGTTTGCCCATCGCCCCCCATCCTGGCCCGATCCGTAGCCTCACCATGTAGTGGCTTGGAACAGTGAAGGGTGTTTGGGGGTCACACCCTAGCCACGCTGAACACATCCGTGCCCCAAACCACCACGCAACATAGTGGGATTGAACACAGCGGGGGCGGGGGGGAGCTCCCGGCCAGCCCCAGGCACCCCCGGCCAGCCCCAGGCACCGCCAGGAACATAACCTCACCCCTAGGCCACTTTCTCCCTCCCCCGCCGTGACTTGGCCGTGCGGTGAGGGGAGAGTAGGGGCAGCTTGCGGACCCCGAGTTCAAAGGAACCTGATCTAAACACACACTCCCCCCCCCCCCGCCCTCTCAGGAACCACCACGTCCCGAAATAGCATCCCAGGGGGGCCCTGTTTATTCCAGCCAGCGGGAGCGGAAATGGTTTTTCCACCTAAGGGAAACCAGCCCAAACCCCACCCAGATAATACAGACGGGGAGCCCAGCCCCATCACTCCTCCAGCCAGCTGCTCAGCCCAGCCCCCTGCCAGCCCGGCGCCCCCACTGCTGTGTTTTGTGGGCTGCACCATGCACTGGTCCCACGGCCCCCCATGCAGGCAGGTCTGCCCAGGGGGCTTGGACCATGCACCCATCCCCAGGATGTCTCAGAGTCTTGGGGAGGCAGGGCTGGCAAGCGCCTCATTTCCTAGGCAGGACCACGGGTGTAGGGCAAGAGCCAGCTGCCCCGCAGGGTGTTTGGCACGGGATTGCTCATCTCCATAAGGGGTATGAAGCTTGGCGCTCCCTTTACAATCCATACTCAGAGCCGCACAAGGTGCCACCTCAGACCAAACCAGTCCAACTCAGTCCCATTTCATTCAGCCACCAACTTCCTTCTCTGGTGGGTATGTGGGACGGCGTTCACAGCTGCCAGCAAATGGGTCTTTTGGCCTGTGGATTGCAGACCTTCTTTTGGGCTAAATGGAAGGAGCAATTAACCCTTTTGTGGAGCAAGATAGCTGGGAAGAATAGAAGCCACCACCCAAAGTGGAGGCAGGGTGGGCCCACGCACGGCAAGGGCTGCTCAGAAGCTGAGCTGCATGGCCTGAGGAGTTCCCGCCTGCAATAAAAGCAGGGAGCCAGGGAAGGTTTGGTGAGCTGCAGGCATGTGCTCGAGCTTCACCATCCTCGTGCCCCTGGGGAGAGCCTGCCCCAGACAGGCACAGACACACCAGCTCCTGCGGGGAGGGGATGGATGGGCAAGACTGGCCAACGTCAGTCCCGGGGCCAGGGGACAGCACAGATGTTGCTCATCTCACTCCCCTGACAGCCTTGGGGGCAAGGCCAGCAGGAGGTGGCAGGGGAGAATGCTTTGAATGGCAATGTCCTGCCCCCACATAGGCTGCTCCCCTAACCAGTCACCCCCACATCCCTCCCAGAGCCGGGGAGAGAACCCAGGAGTCCTGGCTTCCAGCGACGCCCCCCCACTCTAACCACTAGACCCCACATCCCTCCCAGAGCCGGGGAGAGAACCAAAGGAGTCCTGGCTTCCACTTCGGTTGCTGTTCCAAGCTCTAGAGTGACTTGCTCAGGGACTTGGGCCATGTCTTTCTCCCTGTGGCTCCCTGCACCTGACGCCCCTTGGCAGATCCCCCCATGCCCCAGACCCAAAGAGGTTTCTCCCTTCTGCACCTCCCTGCCCCCCACTGTACCCTTCATGGGGGCCCCCCATCGTCCCTGCCTGGAGGCAGACTGGCGTTGGGCACCCATCTCTGCACGGGGTCCGGTGGCATTTCATTCCCACGCCCGTGCCAGCGGGGCCCGTCCCTGGAAAGGTCACTGGCTGAAATCTCACATTCCCAGCCCCCGGGAAACAATGGGCCCCTGCGTCTTGCCCAGGGCTGCGCTGGCATAGCTGGCATTCCGGGCAAAGGTTCCCGGGACCCCGAACAATGTCCCTGCACAGCCCCGGCTCGCCTCACCCGCAGGCTCCACAGCTTCCCCCCGCCCCCCCGGCTCTTCTTCTCGGACGGGGGCTGTTCCTGGCTTGGGGAGCAGGGTGGGGTCCAGCGCGTCGGGGAGGGGAGCGGGGTCCAGCGCATTGGGGAGCCAGGACTCCAGGGTCTGGAGGGAGGCGAGGCCCATCGCGTCGGGGTGCCCGGCCCCTGGGTCTGCTCCCCGCTCTATCACCACCTGTCCCCAGAGCTCCCGGGGCTGGAGTCCCAAGCTATAAGCTGGGGCTGGTCCACCCTTTATCCGGTCAGACCAGGAGCGATTTGGGGCAGCAACCAGCCCCAGGGCCCCCCCCCGCTCTCGGGGGGGGTGTCGGTGCAGCATCCCTGATGCCCCCCCGGCCTCGGTCAGTGCCTGGAGGTGTTACTGTAAAATGCCTCGTAACGAGCCCAGCGTCTAGCCTGCAGGCCAGCGATCACTCTCCTGCCCAGCAAGCCAGGGCGACGCTCCTCCCGCCCCTGCTCAGCCTGGCAGGTAACACACCTGGTGCTGATGGCAAAGCAGGTGGGCACCAGCCTGGGGCTCACGTATAAGCCCCGGCAGCTCCCCCCCCATGCAGGGTGCGAGCTGCCCGGAATGCGCCCCCCAGCTCTGCGGATCGGTCCCCACAGGGGAGCCTGCTGGCTAATCTGGCTGGAAGAATTTGAGTGGAAGCGGGCGCGTGGCTCTGAGCACAGGGTCATTCCCCATTCCCAGGGGACAGCCGGGCCCTGCCCTGCCCCCCCCCATAGAGAGTCCAGGGACTCACCCATGCAGGGACCTTCCGGAGATTTACAAGAAGACCTCACAAAACTGGGGGCCTGGGCCACAAAAGGGCCGATGAAACGCGGCGTTGAGAAATGCAAAGTGGTGCACAAGGGGAAACATGATCCCAGCTACACATGGGCAATGACGGGGTCCGAATTAGCTGTTACCACTCCAGAGAGATCTTGGAGTCACTGCGGACAGTTCTCTGGAAACATCCACCCCACGGGCAGCGGCAGCCAAAGAAGCGAACAGACCGCTGGGAACCATTAAGAGAGGGGCAGATAATAAGGCAGAAAATATCACGTTGCCTCTGTATCCATCCATGGGACGCCCACAGCTTGAATCCTGTGTGCAGATGTGGTCGCCCCATCTCAAAAAAGGTCGACTGGAATTGGAAAAGGTTCAGAAAAGGGCAACAACAATGATGAGGGGCATGGAAGAGTTTCTGTATGAGGCGAGATTAATAAGACTGGGACTTTTCAGCTTGGAAAGAGACGACTCGGGGGGATAGGGTCGAGGTCTGTAAAATTGTGACTGGTGTGGAGAGAGTGAATAAAGAAGTGTTATTTACTCCTTCTCATAACACAAGAACCAGGGGTCACCCAATGAAATTAACAGGCAGCAGGTTTAAAACGAGCCAAAGAAAGTATTTCTTCACACAACGCACAGTCGACCTGTGGAACTCCTTGCCTGAGGATGTTGTGAAGGCCAAGACCATAACAGCGTTCAAAAAAGAACTAAAGTTCATAGAGGACAGGTCCATCAATGGTCTCCCTGGCCTCTGTTTGCCAGGAGCTGGGAACGGACGACAGGGGATGGATCACTTGGTGATTCCCTGTTCTGTTCGTTCCCCCTGGGGCACCTGGCACTGGCCTGTGGGGAGATGCACGTACACGCTTTCAAGGTTGCCGCCACGTGAGCAAGAAACGTCCCCTGCCGTACGCCGGGGGCTGCAGGAGTCGGGTCTTCCCGGCAGAGACCGAGCACCAGGAGCCCAAGCGCGATGCCCAGCTCCCACGCAACGCTGAAACAAGCCGGGTTTAAAGCCAGACAGGAGCATCCATGCGGCCTTTTGCCTGGGCTCAGCTCCATCCCGGCGTGTCGAGCTGGCGCAGCTTGTTACTGGGTGCCTGAGGGTAGCACTCAGAGACCCCTGGTCCCGGGCCTGCCCAGACCCTGAGCGGGAGACATGCAGGAGCACACGGGGGCAGGGACACAGCAGCCCGTGGGGAAGCAACTTGCCCATAAGGAGGCAACAGAGCCAGGACCAGAACCCAGGTGGCCCGACTCCCTGTCCTTCAGCCTCTGTGGCCCTGTCAGACAGCCAGCCCCGGAGCCCAGCTCTCCCACCCAGGTGGGGAAACTGAGGCCCAGAGAGATGAAGTTGCCCAAGGAGCCTGGGCAGCCTCCCGGAGCCTTGTCCGCTGCCTCCACCCCAAGGCCACCCTTCCTCCGGAGCATGGGGCAGCTCGGCCCTGGGGGTCAGAGACCAGCCTCAGGCGCAACCCCGGGGGGCACACTGTCTCCCCAGCTCTGCACAGAGGCTGCAAACCACGGCTCCCGTTAACCCCACGCCGCCCAGAACGGAACCGGGCGGGTGGGAGCAGCAGCCAGCCCTGTGCCCCGGGCGGGCGGAGAGGCGAACCCAAGTCCTCCTCCCGGGGGAGCGGGGGCAGAGATGCTGGGCAGAGGGTGAGATTCATTCCGTCTGCAGAGGCCCCTGGCTTCAGGCAGGCCTCTCTGCAGGGGGGGTCAGTCCCACCTCAGACACAGCCCCCACCCCAGGCCGCCCAGAGACCCGTCCCCCTGCGCTGCTCTCCCCTCACCCAGCGTCTAAAGCACCCTGGGCCCTCTAGGGGGAAAGTTATGAAAGGAGAGTCGCGAATTCGTCCCACTCGCTAGCAGGACAACCGGCAGCTTGTTCGCCTTTCCCGGCTCCTTCTGCCTCTCCTCCCCGCAAGAGCGGAGTGGGGAATGCCAAGTATTTTATAGGCTCAGCAGAAAAAAATTATTAAAGGGGGGTGGAAAAGGAGGGGATCGGTGGCTATTGCGGGAGACGCGGGCTTTCTGTGCTGCAAAGGGATGAAAACGTGTGGAGTTTTAGCTCTTTGTGCCAGCAACAAAAAACAAAGCAAACCAAACCCAAACGGCCACCAACACCCCCTGGCGCTAGGCACTGTACGATCAGAACAAAGGGACAATCCCTGCCCCAAGGAGCTGGCAGTCCAGGCAGATGTGGAAACAGGCACAGAGAGAGGCCCGGTCACTGGTAGAGCTGAGAAGAAAACCCAGGTATCCCACCAGCCCAGTGCTCTCCCCATTAGGCTGCCTTGCCAAACTGTGCTTGGCGCTGTACAAACACGCAGTAGGCAGGCCGAGGCCCAGATGTAGCAGCGATGGGCGCAGCATCGACCCTGTGGCCAAGGGGGTGGCGGGTGCAGGCAGGGGCCGCTGGATGGTGCGGCTGCATTTACGAGGCGAGGCCGGGGGACATCTGCAGAAGAACCACCCGTGGCCCCACGGGGGGATGGCTCCAAGCTGGGGCAGGCCGAGGCCTCCTTCTTCCCCCTCTACTCAGCGGCCAGCCACAGGCTGCTCTCCGGCGATATCCTGCCCCGGGCAGAGACGTCAGCCCAAGGCCAAGCTGCCTGGGCTGGCCCCGGTCCTGAGTGGTGGCTCAGGCCCGGCCCAAGGCCAAGCGGCACCGGGAGGCCCCAGTTCCCTGGCTCCAGCGCCTCGGCTGTGCTCCACCCTGCTCCGGCTTCCCGTTTCTAATTCTGGCCTGGCGGCCTCAACGGCCCCAGGCGGCTGGATGGGTGGGCGAGCAGCCAGCCGGCAAAGGGGTTTAGCCGTGGGGCCAGAGCCAGAGGCAAAGCCAGGCCCCTTCCCCAGCACGGCAGTGCGAGGCCACGGCTATTAGCCATGGAGCGTCCCCATAGCCCAGGCCAGACAGCATCTCCCCCCAATGGCTGGGGGTGCCCCCGACCGCGCCAGGCAGACTCAGAAGTTTTATATAGTGGGGAAAGTGAGAGACAGAGGGGGGTAGTCACATGCCCGGCTCACAGCACATCTGTGCCAGGAGCTGGGAATCGAGAACCCAACTCCCAGCCTCCTGCTCTAATCTCTAGAGCCCATCCCCCTCCCAGAGCTGGGGAGAGAACCCAGGAGTCCTGGCTCCCAGCCCCCACAGAACGACCTATGCTAGTGCCCTCTGCTTACAAGCAAACACTGGGGCGTGCAGGTTTTTTAATTTCTAAAGACTCTCTAGTGCCCGTGAAGTGCAAACGCCTCAAGCCAAACTCTGCTCCCATGTCCACCCCAGCTGCCCCAGGCTGCGGGACAGAGGCAAACATAACCCCATAGCTCAGCCTCCCTACTTCCCGCTTTTAGCCCCCGTGAACCCGGCTAGATTCCAGACTCCCTTAGAAACACGAGCCAGGTCCTTCTGGCCCAGTGGTGAAGGAACTGGGATTTGGGAAGATCCCCATGTGACCCTGGCAAGTCAGGCCTATCTGTGCCTCAGTTTCCCCATTTGTAAGATGGGCACAATGACCCTTCCTTTGGATGGTCAGTTCTTTGGGGCAGGGACTCTCACCGTGTGCCAGGGTAGCCTATGGGGCCGCCCTCTCAGTCAGGGTCTCTAAGCCTTCCTGCAACACCAAATTTCTGACCCACCTCACTGTGCTGGATTCAAAGCTTGCAGGAGTGGACAGAGCCCCACACCGTGCCCGGAGCCCGTGGGCTGGGGCAGGCGGAAGGGAGACTCTCCAGGCAGGCTGTGGTGCTGACAGTGGCTTCTCGGGCCCACAAAGTTCATTTCTGCACCTTTTCCTCCTCCCACGGCCCACCCTATGCAGAGACTGCCCCTTCCCGCACCCTGCCAACGGCAGCTAGCTCTGGGGCACCGACCGGTCTGCACAGCCCCGGCCTTGGAGCTCCATTGCCCAGGGGGATCCAGCCCTTTCCCGTCACACACCAGGGCCCAGGGGCGTCCTGCCGCTGGAAGGGCCCAATTAGACTTTCCAGCAGGTTCCCGTTTGCCCCCAGTGGGCTCCGCGCCACGCAGCCTGCGGCCAGCCCCGACCCAGCCGGCAGGAGACCCAGCCCGGGGAAGTGGTTTAGCGCCAGAGATAATGATCTAATTAAATGCGGCACGGGGGAGGGGGGAGGGAATCAAAGAGTTAGAGCCGATTAAGTGGAAGATCTAAGCAGCCAGCAATTGAATTCGAGCCGCGCTCTCTGTGTTGGGCACAGAACTGGCTGGGGCCGTTCTCCTGCCCTGGTTTTCCAACGCTCTGGCCCTGGGCTCGCTCGGGGCCGGTTCTCGGGCAGCCCTTGGCAGGGGTCTCCGCTGCAGCCAGTCAGATTGTGCAGCCCTGAAGTACCCTGCTCTCGCCCTCCACGGATCAGCACCTCAGCTCTGCCAGGACGGGCGTCCCGCTCAGCGCCAGTTCCCACCTCCCAGCCCCAGGGAGTTTCCTTCGGGGCCGAAGAGGCTGCAGGCAAAACAAACTTGTCAAGTTGCTTCCTGGAGGAAGCGGGGCCGGGGAATCTGACCAGCAGGAGTTTGAGAAGTGGCTTCCTGTGCTGCGAGTCACGGCACGCATCCTGCCCGGCTGGCGCTGGCCGCAGGGCGTGGGGGTCAGGTCGTGGCCCTGCGGAGCTCCCCTGGCTCCCGGGGCAGAACCACTGACGGGGCAGCAGTGGCTGGGTTCCCAGAGCAGCCGGCCAGGTCCCGTGGAGCATCAGGTCCACGGGTCCCTCGGGTCCAGTCCCAGCTCCCCGTGAGGCCAAGCGAGACAGCCCCTGGCCAAACAGACCCTCCGGGCCAGTTTGCCGGGGGGACTGGCTGGCCGGCGCGCTTCGTGCACGGCTTCCTATGCCAGCCAAAGCCTCGCCCCCTCCGGCCAGCGTAAACCCACCTGTCCCAGGAGAGGTCGCTGAGGGGGCTCTAAAGCCAGCTCTCCGCTCCCGCCTCGGGCCAGCCCAGCTCCGGCGGACGGGGTGACCCCCGGAGCCCCTGGCTCAGAGACGGTCGCACCCAGGCCTGCGGTAACCAGCATGCACTGGGTGCACTCGCCCAGAGCCCCCGTCTCGGGGGGGACCCCGACCACCGCACTGGGGTGGGTGGACTGAGCCCAGCCCCTCACCCCCCCTTCGTGACCGGGAGTGGGGGTGGCTGGGCCAAATTTGAGCAAAGGTGCCACCCCCTCCCCCAATTTCCACAGGGCCCAGGGCCCCAGACCCTTTAATCCAGCACTTGCCGGGCTCTTGCACTGCCAGGGCTTCTTGCGCCGGAGGCCAGGGGCACGCGCCCTGCCGGCGAGGGCACGGCTTGATCCGAGGCCCCCCGAGGAACATTTGGCAGGTGCAATGTACCCAGCTAGGGCCCTGGTCTCCAGCCCGCAGGGCCCTCGGGCAGGGGCCACCACAAGCCAGGGGCACCTCAGCCCATCTTCCTGGCAAGGCGGGGAGCCCGGCGGACTCTGGTACTTGCCTGTAGCTGCCGCTCGTGGTGCTAAATAAACCATGAGCCACTATCCCGCAGCAACCTGGCCCCAGCATGCATGCAGCTCCCGACGCCCTGTCTGTACAGCCCCGAGCGCGGCCTTCCCTGTGTTCGTTAGCGCAGGAAGGCTGCAGCAGAGCCCCAGGGCCAGGGCTAAGCCTTAGGCCTTCCTGCCTGGTCAGGAGCGATCTCCCGGGGCCCCTGCTTTGAGCTGCTGCTGCCAGACTGGGCTGGGACCGGCCAGGACAGGAAAGTGCCCGAGCAGCCGTGTCGGGGGCTCTGACCCCAGGGTGGCGCTTGGCGGGTTCCGGCTCTGAAGCCACGGAGGGTTTGCAAGTCCGAGCGGTCCCCAGGCCGGCTCCCCGGCTCGTTCTGGACTCCGCCAGAGACGGCGTCTTTCCCTTCAAGCAGAGCCGGTGGCAGACACCGGCCCGGTGCTGGAGGGACGGCGCAGGCCCTGCCCGGGGGAGTGAACCCAGCCCAGGCTTTCCTAGGGGCAACGCACGGCCCTGCCCGTGGGGGGAGAAACCGCAGCTGCCAGCACGGCGAACACTCAGACAGGGGCGTTTCCGGGGACTGGGGACAGAGGGAAAATCGGCCTCGAGCCCGGGGCTGTAAGTCCTGCAGCAGAGTAAAGGGGGGTGCAAAGGCCACTGGACTCCCCTAGTTTGGGGCCTGGGGCTCTGCGGCAGGCCCTGCCCCACCCCAGCCCCGGAGGGTCGCTACAGGACAGACCGACCCCGGAGCAGAGCACGGCCCTACTGCCTCGGAGAGGGAGGGAGGGAAGCCGGGTGGGTTACACCCAGGAGGGGGCAGAACGGGGGGTTTTCACCCTCCCAGAAGGCAGATCAACAGAAGCCCCCTGGCGCAGCCCCCTGCTCGCTCCGGCACCTCCCGCAGCGGGTACCTCACCGTCTCCCGCCCGCCTCGGGCCTGCCCCGTGCCCAATCGCACCACAGCCCGGCCACGCCAGTGCAGACACCGGCCTGTCCCGTCCCCCGGCCCGGGGGCCTTTGGCCCTGCTGGGGCACGGCAGCGGGCAGACCTGGCCCGTCTCCCATCCCTAGCTTAGGACGGCACGGACAGCCCCCACCAGCCAGGCCAAGCGGGCAGGGCCGGTTTCCTGCATGGGGGAGCCGCCGGGAGTCTCTGCCCAGCGTAACTGAGCCGGGAGGGGTCCTGGGGGGGAGCAGCGCACAGCAGGGACTTGCTGTCTGCAAGGGTCAGAGCCCAGAGCTGGCTCAGCCGGGGGGGGCTATGCACCCCAGGGTGCCTGAGCTCCAACCCCGGTGCTTGGGCAGCGCGTCAGAGCACAGACCCACCTGCCCTCTAGACTGGCTCCGCACAGGACCGGATCCCGCCCAGCCTGACCTTGCACGCCCTGGAACCGGCGGGGGCACCTGGACCCTCCCCACGCGGAGCAGCACCGGGCCCTGCAGCCTTGCGAGCGGCTGGGCAGAGAATCCAGCCGCAGGCTCAGCTCACAGGGCCGGGCCCCCGGTCCAGCCACACACAACACCCACCCCAAGTCCCTCGTGCAGGCGTTTGCACCAGTCACCCCTTGCACACCTGCTTTGCACTGGTGACATAGCCCAGGCTGCAGGGCAGGGGCTGCTCAGCCCGCTCGTGCCTACCAGCGGCCCTGCCGTGACCCACACTGAACTGGGCGGCCCGGCCGTCCTGGGGTCAAACCCCGCTGGCCAGCGACTGAACGTTGAAACCCGCTGGTAGCAGCCCCCCATGCCCAAGCCCCGCACCGGAGCGCTGGGTGGGCCTGAAGTGACGCAGCTTAACCTCCCCACAGAGGTTTGGTCTCATCCCTTCGCTCGGCAGCGCTCGCACCCGTGACAAGTACAAAGACCCCCCAAAGCCAGCAGCCGCCCAGCCCAGCCCCCCAACTCTAGAACTTAGGGGGGGCACAGAGCTCGTCCCTGTTCCCCAAACGGGATCAGCATCAGCAGCGAAGCCAGCCAGGGCAAACCTGGAGCATCTGCAGCTTCTCTGCACCCACGGCTGCTGCCCTCGGGGCAGGACTTTGCCGGCAGCCGACCCTGCAGCCAGCGGGCAGAGCTCAGTGCTCGCAGCTATCTGACAGGCCCCCCATCCTTGCATGAAATGAGCAGGACGAGTCTCAGCCCAGCTTCCAGAGGACGTGCGCCCACCCCACCGGCAATCCACGGGGGTCCCCTCCCGCCCTCGACAGCGAGTGCACGGAGCGAGTGGGGCTGCACGACAGCTCCCCCAAAGGCCAGGGCGCTGCGTGGGGAGCCCGCCCTGGTCTGGGGTTCAGTAGCAGGAAACTCGTTTTTAAAAAGACAAGACGCATGAAAAGCCCCCGTGGGATCTTGGCACATTTTGCTGCTGCTCTTCCACCCGCAGGAGGTGACAGACGGGCAGTGCCAGGCCACCCCCATGCAGCGCCTTACCTGGGAGCTGGCCCCCCTGGCCCCAGCTCTCCACGCCCCGCCTGCGGAGAGATTGGACCCGCAGCCCGCTGAGCCGAAAGCTGCCGAGCGGGAGGGAAGTGGCCCAGGCCAGCGAGCCCTGCAGCTGGCTGGGAAAAGGCGGCTGGAGACACAGCCAGCTTCTAGCCCAGAGCAGAAAGGGGAAGGCACTCCCCAGCCATTGGCTGCAGCCAAGCCCACATCAGAGTCCGTGGGATTGTGTCTGTGTGCACCCGGCCCCTTATGGGATCCACATATTACTTACAGTCCAGGCGCAGCCCTTAAAGGGGCAGGGGCAGCTGGGGACCAGAGGCAGGTGCCTTTCTCGGCCAGTTTGCAGGGAGGCACCGTCCCCCATGCCCGCGCCCTGCGCTGCGGCCAGGGCACCGGGAGCGAGATCCGGCTGGTACGCGGGGGAGGCAGAGCGGGGAACGCTGTGCGGGGAAGCGCTGGGGCACGGAGCCGTTCCCGAGCCAGTCACATTACACTCAAACAGGTCAAAAGCAAAATCCAAGACACCCCAAACCAGCTCCCTCCCTTTTCTTGGGGGAGTAGGGGGGTTGGGACCAAAGAAAACAACCTGATCATCTGCGAAGAAAGGAACAACCTCCCCCCGCCCCAAGCCCCGTGTTTCAAGGTTTGACAGTTTTGAAGGGGACTTGACGCAGACATTTGTCCGAGTTTTCCGGGGGGAAAGAGAAGATCCTGGGCAGATTGAACTGAACTCGGAAGCTCAAGGCCACCTGAGTGAGCGGCCAGATTTCTGAACGCTTAGACGAGTCAGGGTGAAAACCAGCTTCCCGGGAGCAGAGCAGCTGGGACCAGACCCTGGGGGTTGGCAGGGCCCGGACTTCCCCAGCAGCTTCCCACGCTCCACTTTGCCTGGCCCTGGCGGGAACTGCACCGCCGGGCAGGGGATGTCCCAGGCACGGGGCTTTCTGCCACGCGGGAGCAGCCCCCCAGTTGTCTCTGCCACCAGCTGCAGCCTGGGCCAGGCCAAGGCTGCAGGTCATTGCAGGGCAGCCCAAGACTGCAGCAGGCAGAGGGGCAGTGGGTGGGGCAGGGTGGCTAGACACCAGCCCCGCGTTGCAAATGCCGGGTGAAAAGGGACCCTGGCGGCTCCGGTCAGCACCGCCAGGCGGGCCATTAAAAGTCCAATCGGCGGCACAGCTGGGGCCTGCCCTGGCTCCGCGTGGGTCCTGGAACCGTGACCAATGGGGGACCCCGCCCCCTGAACCCCCTTCCACACCCCAACCCCCTGTGCCAGCCTGGAGTCCCCTCCCGCCCCCTGCAATCCCCCTCACAACCAACCCCTTGCCCCAGCTCTGAGCCCACCCTGCACCCCAAACCCCTCATCCCTGGCCCTACCCCAGAGCCCGCACCCCCAGCCCCTGCCTCAGCCCAGTGAGAGTGAGTGAGTGTGGGGGAGAGCAAGAGAGGGGGTGGGGCCACAGGGAAGAGGGCGGGGCCTCAGGGAAGAGGGCGGGGCCTCAGGGAAGAGGGCGGGGCCTCAGGGTGTTTGGTTTTCTGATTAGAAAGTTGCCAACCCTAACCGGGCCATGTGCAGAAGGGCCCCCCCAAATCCCCAGTTACCCCAAAGCCAGCGGAACCCCCTCTGCTCTGGGCTTCCCAGCGTCCAGACCTCCTCCCTGGCATCCCAGCTATGGCATCTCTTTTGCCAGGGTTAGCCCCGGATCCCCCCCACCCACACATTTGCCCTTAGGAGCCAGGACATGCCCAGCGCTGCCCCAGGTCCCATTCCCAGCCCCGGTCACGCTGCTGCCACGTGTGACAGGGCAGGGGGCAGGGCTGGGGGGGCAGCCCCTCTGGCAGGCAGCAGGGCCCAGTGAGAGCCCACGGCCAGGGAGACAGCGACCCACAGCACATGGGCTCCAGAGACCAGCCACGGGTTGGTGTTTTTAGGGACCTTCTCCAGGGCGCGGCAGCCTGCGGCCGAGTGCAGAGGGAGTTCACGCTGCCGCGGTTTGCACGGAGGCCGGTTGCCCCTACCCTGCCCCAGTGTCACGATGCAACGTGCGACCCAGTCGGGCCAGCCACCTTGCACAGCAGGGCAAGCGTCCGCACGAGGGACGGGGAAGGGAATTTCGGCTGCTTGCCGCACAGGGCCCCGCACTGAGCTAACTGTGCCTGGCAGCTCCCGCGTTCACTGCTGTCAGCAGCGAGCTGAGCCCTCGGCCTGCCAGCAGAACCGGTGCGAGCGCTTTATAACCCTTCACTCTCCATTTCTCAGGGTTAGCCCGTTCCCAGGTGGGGGAAACTGAGGCAGGGGTCAGGACTCAGGAACTGTCCTGTCCAGCACGCTCCTGCCTACTGTGATGGGGGGGGGGGGGGGAGGAGATGGTGCCATGTCCCTCACAGCTGTGCAAAGCACTAGGGGGATGACTGGTTAGCATCGTGCACTGCTGGGCCTGACGGGCGGAGAGGGAGGAGGGGTCTGCCACCTCGGCTGGGACCGCAGGCAGCAGCAGACCGGGGCAGTAAACGCGCAAAGATGAGGCTGAACCAGGAGGGTCTGTTCCAGGCCCGCTGGAAACAAAATCGCGGCAATCCACCCCCAGCCGCACCTGCCCTGACCCCCAGCGGCCTCGGGGAAGCTCCCAGGTGAAGAACCAGAAGCTGCCAAACCCCCGGGTAGGGCTGGGACCCCGGAGTTCAGGGCTCCCCTTCCCCGCTCTGGGGCTTGGCCTTGCTGGCAGCGGGACAGGAGGAGCCCCTGGCTGGCTGCAGGGCATTCAGATGGGGCAGGGGCCCTGGCAGCAGCGGGACCCGGCTGTAGCTGAGCGATCGCCCGGAGCAGCCCCGGCCCTGGCCCTGGGCAGACACGGAGCGAGACCCCCACCCGCGGGTCACTGCGACAGCAACGGGCTCGGGAAGTGCTGGCCCGGGGGAAGCTGCTCCCGGTTCTCAGAGCCGAACCTCCGGTCCCAGCGGCTGGGAATCACCCCCACCTCCCGGGCACTGGGCGCTGGCCTTCGGGCCAGCTCCTGGGTGCAGAAATCCCCTCGCCCCCAGATCTCGGCTTACCACACCGAGCGGCCAGGGACCAGGCGGTGCCGAGAGCCTTGGTGAAGCAGTCGCACATCTTCCCGCCGCGCCGTCCCCAGCCTGGCCGCGGCCCGCTCTCCCCACCACCCCGCTCCCGGCCGCCGGAGGCTAAAGCCCCCTGCTCACAGCAGAGAATGGGCCGCGGACCCAGCAGATTAGCGCAAACCCGGCGTCAGCATTTCCACTCAGGCAGCGGCCCATTGTTCCCCCTCCCTGCGCAGGGCGGATTTGACGAGGGAGACAAGAAGTTAAAGCCCCTGGCTTCGGTGCCCGGGCGGCGCAGGGGAAGGGCAGGCCGGGCCAATGCCAGGCCCCCGGAGGCCACGCTGGGCCAGGGCTGGGTGCTGGAGGAGGCACTCGCTTTTTTGGGGATAGAACCCAGGAGTCCTGGCTCCCCATCTCAGCAATACGCCCTGTCACGGGGTCCCCGGGCCATGCTCTGGAACTGCTCCCCGCGAAGCCAGGCAGGGCTCTGGGGGAGTCTCCTCTCTGGGAGCAGCCTGTCTGCAGGACACACAGCTCACCCGGCTCCACCTTCCTGGGTCTGACCCCGGAGCATTCAGCCTCCTCTGCCCCTCCCTGCGCTTCCCACAGCGAGTCCGCCCAGGCGGGGTCCTGGGGAAGCCAGAGGGTCCTGCCCCCCAACTCCGCAGTCAGACGGGACTCTCAGCCAGCCAGTAAAACAGAAGGTTTATTAGACGACAGGAACATGGTCTAACACAGAGCTTGTACGTGCAGAGAACAGGACCCCTCAGCTGGGTCCATTTTGGGGGGCAGGGAGCCAGACAACCACGTCTGCCCTTCACTCCATGTCCCAGCCAGTCCCAAACTGAAACTCCCTCCAGCCCCTCCTCCTCTGGGCTTCGTCCCTTTCCCGGGCCAGGAGGTCACCGGATTCCTTTGTTCTCCAACCCTTTAGCTCTCACCTTGCAGGGGGGAAGGGCCAGGCCATCAGTGGCCAGGAAACAGGGTGTCGGCCATTGTCTGTGTCCAGACCCCTGCACACACCTGCCCTCTAGGGCTCTGCAATGATCACACACCCTTATCCCACCCCCTAGAGACTTAAGAACTGCCTAGGGGAAACTGAGGCACCCCCACACTATTCAGAGGAAACATTAAGAACAGTCCCACTTCGATCTCGAAGGGGGGAGAGATGTGACGAACTGAGTGGGGTCACTTTAGCCAGTGACCTGGGGAAGTTTGAAGCCACCAACGTTCCCGGGGATGCCCCAGCATCTCTCCCATTCCTTGGTAGGAGTTACACCAGGCCCTTCCAGTTTCACGCCCTCCCTTAGGTCGGGGGTGGTCAACAACACTTGCAGGCCGCATGTGGGAAGGTTTATGCGGCCTGTGCCCTTTGGCCACCCCAAAACCCCAGGGGGTCAAACTGGGATTGGGTCTTCTCCCCAACAAGCTGGCCAAACACAGCCACTTGGTTATCAGACTGTTTAACGTTCTTAACAGTTTTCACTTCATCTGAGACCTTCTCAAAGCTCTCCACACTGGATCTTTCAACAGGAAAGTCAGTGGATCCATTCACAACAGAAAATTTCTGGCTGTTAGGAACTGAAACTTGCTTGATTAAATCACTTTCACACCCTTCAGTTGCAGTAAACTGCTTGCAAAGACTCCTTGAGGATTCCTTTCCCTGGGGCTTTTCTATGCAACAATTCACCCCTCACAGAAATTCTGCTCTTACCCTCTTTCCCTAGGGCTTGCTCTAGAGGAACACTTTCCTGAGCAACAACAGACTCTTTCTGGGTCTCCCTTACATCCAGAATCATTTCTGGCCCATCCGGCGGATTCCTACACAATCCCCTTTCAGGCAAACTTACAGACTTCCTAGATAAACGGTCAGAAGCATTCTCCTTCCCTTTGCTACACACAAGTTCAGGAATCTTTTCCTTCTTGCTACAGGTTTCCACACCCTCAGTAGGTAACACAATCACACACCTTCATGCTCTCCTTGTGCCCTGGCTAGGATCTCACCCTGATTAGACAGAGTTGCTTCACCCTTTCCCAGCCACACACTAGCAACAGGCAAAATACAAGCACCAGAATTGTCTGGGCTCTGGGATTTTACATAGACACTAACTGGATGCGCCCTAGTTACAGGGCCATTCTCCCGAGCCGACACAAACTTAGGACCCTTCCCTTCCTGGACTTTAGCTGAATCCAGAACCAGCTAACAGGTAAGGTCCAGGGACACTCATCTTCCACTCTCCTCGCCTTCCCACCCTGCTGACTGGACACAGCCATCAGCTCACAAGGCTGCCTAGGCTCATCCAGACTTTCCTTACCCAGCACCTTGCCACTCCCCACAGATCCCCTGCCCTGCCTGTGTCTCCCCCCACTCAGCTGGGGTCTCAGCTCTCCCCGTGCTCAGGGCTGCCCTTGCTGTCCCAGTGGGGGTAGGCAGCGAGCTCGCTGCTTTCCTCACTGCATCAGAGCCAGGGTGAGCCCCCTGAACCCCCCTCTCCGGTGTGCAAGGGGGCAGGGAGCATCTCTCTGTCCCACCCAGCCCCAGGGGTCTGGTTACAGGCAGGCAGGTAGCCTGAGCCTACAGCTCCTCCCCGCTGCTAGCCAGGTCATCTGCATTTTCACTGACCATTTCCCTCTCCACCGATCGGTTCCCTGGATTCAAATTCAAACCCTTGGCAGTTACAGGAGCAGGGCCTGGATCCTGTCCCAAAGAGATACAGTCACCCCACAACAGGGTCTCGCAGCTGGTATCCTGGGGCACCCCAACGACCAGCCAGCCCGACCCCTCCTGGGTCTGCACAGGGATTTGGGCCATAGGCAGGGCGAGGGGCTTCGTCCCTGGGACCCTCACCCAGCTCACACAGCCCCTCAGCCTCTGAGGCTGCACCACCCAGGGCCTGACACCAGTTCTCTCTGTCCCAGGATCTCGCCACCCCAGGAATGTCTCCCCATTGACCATCACCTTCCGCTCCCACTGGGGGTCCGAGGGGCCTGGCCCCAGGAAACTCCACACAGACATACAGGTTGGGGTCAGGAGTGGGAGCCTGTCCACCTCCCCACCCATCTGGCTGACGGAGTCTGTGGCCTTGGGACCCAGCAAGGGAGCTAGACACCGGGGCTTTTCCACAGGGTCCCCCCTGGTTCAAATCTCCAGCCTGCTCAAAGGCAGTGAGGTGGCATCCACATCCCCCCCCTCCTTAACCAGGGGCAGCAATTTAGTCTCGAGGTTCCCTGCGGAACTGGCCCCCCGGGGTCTATCCCCACTCACCCCGGGGAGGTCCCCTAGGCCTCTCCGCTCCCCCACCGCCAGTTCATGCTGCTGCTGCTTCTGCAGCTCTTTCTTGGGCTCTCGCTGTCTCTCACAGTCCTCTTGCTCTCTCGGACTCAGCTCCAATCCCGTCCGTCTCGATCCCCCGATGGGGAACCCGATCGTGAAGACCCCCGTCTGGTCGGGGACAGGAGTCTTGGGGGTGCCTGGCTCCCGCTCCAGCTGCTCCCAGATCCTGCGATAGCCCCATTGGGGTCAGGAATCTGTTCCTTAGAGCGGTCATCCTCCTCCAGCCGCACGATTAACTGTGCTTTGGTGAACTTTCCAACGCTCAAACCTCTCTTTTTGCACAGGGTTACAATGTCCTTCTTAAGGAGACGGGACAGACCATCACTCCGCTCCTCCCAAGTTGTTGTGGACTCACAGGCCTGTGTGTTCTCAGCTCCCCACGGTTTCCAGGGAGAACCCCTAGTGTGCCAGCCCTTCTCGAGGTCACCACCTCTTTGCCAGGGTCAAGCCGCAGACTCCTCCGCCCCCGGGACCGCTCGCTGCAATCCCCCGGGGAACCCTGTTACTGCAAAAGTCCTTCTCTCTCCCAGACCCAAGTCGCAGGCTCCTCCGCCCCTGAAACTGCTCACCGCAGTCCCCAGGGGGACCCCATTACTGCACAGTCCTTCTTGCTGGTCACACACTCCCAGGGGTTAACCGCCCCCTGAAACCGCTCCTCTCTGAGCCTTCAGCACGCCTGGTCCTCGGCAATCCCCCTTTGTTTTACTGCTCCCCTGTCACTTACTGCAGGAAGCGCCATCCGCGGGGTGCAGTACATCCCACCGCTGCCACCAGTTGTCCTGGAGTCCCCGGGTGATGCTCTGGAACTGCTCCCTACGAAGCCAGGCAGGACTCTGGGGGAGTCTCCTCTCTGGGAGCAGCCTGTCTGCAGGGCAAGAGACTTCCCCGGCTTCCACCTTCCTGGCTCTGACCTTGGAGCATTCAGCATCCTCTGCCCCTCCGTGCACTTCCCACAGCCAGTCCGCCCAGGCGGGCTCCTGGGGAAGCCAGAGGGTCCTGCCCCGCAACTCCGCAGTCAGACGGGACTCTCAGCCAGCCAGTAAAACAGAGGTTTATTAGACGACAGGAACATGGTCTAACACAGAGCTTGCAGGTGTAGAGAACAGGACCCTTCAGCCGGGTTCATTTTGGGGGGCAGGGAGCCAGACAACCACGTCTGCCCTTCACTCCATGTCCCCAGCCAGCCCCAAACTGAAATTCCCTCCAGCCCCTCCTCCTCTGGGCTTTGTCCCTTTCTCAGGCCAGGAGGTCACCTGATTCCTTTGTTCTCCAACCCTTTAGCTCTCACCTTGCAGGGGGGAAGGGCCCAGGCCGTCAGTTGCCAGGAAACAGGGTGTCGGCCATTGTCTGTGTCCAGACCCCTGCCCACACCTGCCCTCTAGGGCTCTGCAACAATCATACACCCTTATCCCACCCCTTAGATACTTAAGAACTGCCTAGGGAAACTGAGGCACCCCCACACTATTCAGAGGAAACATTAAGAACAGTCCCACTTCATCATGGGGGGGGGGGTGTGTCGTGCTTTTCCCAGCTGGCCCCAGCATGTCCTCCCGGGGCAGCGTGGGAGCAGCACCTTGATCTATGCACCCTCGTCAGCACCTTGCAAACAGCAGGTCTCGCAAGGTGTTAATTAAAGTGCAATTGGCTGCTCCCCGTGTCGGGGCGGAGGGACCGGGCTGGCAGCAGCGTGTGGGCACCCCAGGAGCAGGAGGGGAGCCCAGGCCCGAGCCGCACAACCCGGAGCCTGTCGCCCATCGGGGACCCAGCGGCCGGGCAGGGGAAGGGCTCTGTGCTGAGATCTGCAGGAGTGACGCGAAGGGCGGAGATGCAGCATCGGGCCCGAGGGAGGCTTGTGCGGATACTTGTCCGACTCCAAACTGGAAAGGAAGAGACCTGCCCTCCCGCCGATACCGGAGTGCGGCGTGGTGGGGGGCCCCGGCCCTCGCTGGAGATCTGCCCCCGGGCCCCGAAAACCACGTCCCTTGGGTCACGGATGGAAGAACGCGCCTCGTGTCTCACAGCAGCAGCCGGTGTGGCCGTGAAGACAAGGGCACGGGCTAGAGGAGGTGGGTGGATTGACCCAGGACTTTCAGTGACTGGCACTTGAATTGGTCAGAGAGAGGAAGTTTGACCAGAAAGCAGCATCCATGGAGGAGAGGGAATGTAGGCTAGTGGTTAGAGCGGGGGGTGGGGAGGGAGAATCAGGACTCCTGGGTTCCATTCCCAGCTCTGCCAGCAGCGCCATGTGCCAGCAGCCCTGGGGGGTTTCTCCTTCTCCGAGTGCACGGTTTAGACCCCACCAAGGCAGAGGGGAGCCGCTCTTCAGCCCAAGGGGAAGGGACACCTCAGTGGTCAGGCAAAGCAGGCCTGAGGGGCTCCAAGCTGGCTGCAGCGAGTCTCCTCACAAGATTCCCGTTTGCAAAAGGGGAGAAATAAAGGAGAAGCTGAGAACTGAAGACCCAAGTTCTCCAAGGCGGTGAGTGACTCTGGGGAGGGGCCCATGACGCCCACAGCCGGGACTCAGGCCCTCCCCAGAGTCACAAGGCTGCTTTCCGAATCCCAGGCTTGCTCTCAAGGGAGAAGGTTGGGCTCTGCTCATTTCCCCTCACAGGGGCCGGGCTGTTGGCGCGCTAGGACCTCGGCTGTCCATGGTGCGCCAGGGGATGCGAGGCCAGGACCGCTCCGCACAGGACCCCGGCCCCTTGGCTGCTGCACTGCCAGGCTCCGGGTTCTCAGCACTTCCCAAGGCAGCGCCCAGGAGGTGCCAGGTTCTGCTCCGAACGAGCCAGGAGGAAAGCCGGGCCGAGGGGAGATAGATATGGAGCCCCCTTTGAAGCCCAGCCACCCCCGCCCCAGATCCCGTCAGGGGAGACACGGTTTGTGCCCTTTCCCTGGGAACAGGCCAAGCTCTGGGAGAGAAGCCCTGCCCAGCTATCGTAAACACAGGACATCCTCTGCCTGCGGCAGCTTCCACCAGGAGACAAGCGGACATGCCCCCAGCCCCACCTCGCAGCCTCTGGAAAGCCCCGGGGCCAGGCTGCCGGAAGCTGCACTGGACGCTGCCTCAGTTCCCCCACTCCAGCTCCAGCAACGTCCCTTCTGCACCGCCTCAGATCCCGACTTCGGTCTGTGGAGCTCTGGGTTTGGAGTCCCAGCTCTGCCGCCGACCTGGGGCCTCTGTTCACCCCCTGACACGGGGCAAAGCCTTCCTGGGTCTGCTTTACGTCAACACGAAGCTCTTCAGGGCAAGGACAGTCTGCTACTGGTGCCCCTTTCGGGCCCAGGCAGGTCGCCCACATTCCAGAGCTGTTTTGGTGCAGAAGAGAAGCTGATGGAGAAGCTGGGGGACACAACGCTGTGACAATGTCTTTGGTCGCTTACAGACACAGCTTTCCCTCGGGCAGCACGAATAAAACACCAGCAGACAGCATCAGCAAAGAGCTTCACGCCCCTTCCCAGCCAGCACTCTGCCCAAAAGCGCTCCCACGGGCGGCTTTGCTCTGAGCCAGGTTCCTCCCAGTGCTAGTTCTGGCTGCCGCTTCGGCTTTCCGCAGCTTCTCTCACGCAGACGCCCCGCTCCAGCGGGCAATTCCCAGCCATCAAACCCCCTCTGCTCAGGTGTGCCTGTGGTCTGGGAGGAGGCTGCGGTTGTTTTAGTGACCTGGTTCCATCACCGAGCTCTCTGCAGCTGTTACACCTGGTTTCAATTAAGTTTGACCCAATTCAGCTCACCATCTGTGTACAGCACCTATCACCATGGAGCCCGTGTGTCCATCGGGTCCCTGCCCCCCCAGTAACAGACGCACACCTCGCACCATTGTGTGCGACGCACCGAGCACGCTCAGGGCCGTGCAAGCCAGCCCCGGCTCCGAAGAGACACTCTGCCGGCCTCCCCCTGCCGCCGTCAGCGACCCCAGCGTACACTCGGCATCAGCACCTCAGTCCCCCTCCTCCGGCGGGAGCGTGCTGGGAGCGGAGAAGGCGGCCGTGTAAATCGCTCCAGCGCCAGACCCAGCTCGGGGCGGGACGTAGCACTTACTGCTGCTGGGGGCGTCCGACGCGCTCCCGTGAGCCGGGCCTTCCGCCGAGAGCCGCGTCGCACCTGACCGGGGCAGTGGAGTGCGGCGTGTCCAACGCCCAGCACGCCTCTCGGGCTTTGTGCTTTCCAGAGAGGGCAGGTCATTATCTGCCAGGCTCAGTGGGGGGGAAGCAGCTTGCCCAAGATCCCCCCGTGGGACAGCGGCCAAGCTAGGAACAGAACCCAGGCGTCCGAGTCCCTACCCCTCCTGAGAGGAGCACTTTGCCCAGGTCCCGCTCGTAAGTCCCCAGGCCCCGAGTCCCAGCCGTCCTGCGCCCCGGGCAGCCGTTCCCACCCACGCAGAGGGGACGCCACGCACCAGTCGTGTGTAACGAGCAAGAGAGGAGGAAATAGGAAGCAGCCACTTGGGTCTGCCCCAACCCCCCCCCGATTAATGCCACAGCCGCGTGCCAGGCCTGGCTGCATGGACTGGCAGCTCCTGCAGAGAGCCCCGTGACCCCGACAAGGGAACGGGGCCCTGCCCTGCCCCCACACACTGCGGCTCCCACGGGGCACGGTCTGTGGGAAGCCACCACCCAGGGCAATGGAGGAGCCGCCCAGGTGGCTGGAAGGAGCGTCAC
Organism: Lepidochelys kempii; assembly: GCF_965140285.1. Taxonomy (NCBI): domain Eukaryota; kingdom Metazoa; phylum Chordata; order Testudines; family Cheloniidae; genus Lepidochelys; species Lepidochelys kempii. The sequence continues at coordinate 1,157,110 of NC_136402.1, read as the reverse complement.
ACCCGGTGGAAGGAGAAAGCCCCTCGCAAACAGAGCCCCTGAAAGAGTGGGGGAGTCGAGTAGTTTGCGAGGGTCTTTGCAGCCGCAGCCCCCTCAGGAGCCCTCCCAGAACCCCAGAGCAGCCCTGTCCTGATGCCAAGGCTGGTCCCAGGAGATGGCGTCTTGCCGCAGGGCCGGGCAGGAGGCTTTTGGGACCCCGGATTCATGGTACCTGGCTGTCCCAGGCCAGCACTGCAGGATCACAGCACGTACCGTGCCCGGGGCTGGGGAGAGCCCTGCAGGTCAGCTATGCGGGGCACCTTGCAAACACCCGGTGCTGCAGGGCCGGGCAGGAGGCTTTTGGGACCCTGGATTCATGGTACCTGGCTGTCCCAGGCCAGCACTGCAGGATCACAGCACGTACCGTGCCCGGGGCTGGGGAGAGCCCTGCAGGTCAGCTATGCGGGGCACCTTGCAAACACCCGGCGCTGCCAGTGCACAGAGGGGAAAGGGGGTAGCGCCCGGGGGCTGGGGCCTGGGCACTCAGCACCAAGACTGCCTGCAGCGGGGGGCCCGGAGCCGGGTGCCTGCAGCCAGGGCTGGGAGTCGGGACTCCTGGGCTCTCTGCCGCGCGGAAGTCCCTGGGATTGGGCGGGGGTCAGACGCAGGCTCTGCTGCACGCCCGGTGAATGCCGTTAGCTGGTGATTCCGAGCGCCCAGGGGACACGGAGACAGAGCCCAGAGACACGGTTCTAAGACCGGGCACGGCCCATGGGGCAGGCCCAAAGCTGCGGGCACAGAGAGAATGGGGCATTCATCTCTGCCCGTCCAGGAATGGAGTGGGCTCGCAGGGGAATTCGCACTGCCCGGGGAGTGGGCACAGACCAGCGACTGCTGCCAGCCCCCGACACAATGCGCCTGCCGCAGTCATGCCCCCTGCCGCGCCCAGCACGGGACAGGGCAGGCTCAAGGCCAGGTAGGAGCCCGGGGCCGTGACCCGTCACCCATCCAGAAGGCCTGAGACAGCATCTCGGGCCGACCCTTGGGCCGCTGAGCTGGGCAGCAGAGGGACGTGCCCGGCCGCCTGCAGTGGGAACCTGAGCCCACCGGACGGGCCCCTCGAGGCCACTCGCAGCCCTGGGCGTAAAGAAGCCGCTGGGCTACGCGCCAGGCCCCTGCGGGCCAGACTGGGACATGGCTCCGGCTCGGGCAGCAGGCGGGCACGGGGGAGGAGACCCCACGGGTTGTGAGCTCATGGCTGGGGGGCTGGCTGGCTCCTGGGCGGCCGTAGGGGGACCAGAGACAGAGAGAGGATTTTCCCTACAGGCTGCCCGGGGGCAGCTCTGGGCTGGGACACAGGAGACACGGCCACTCATGCCACTCACCTGTGGGAACTCCTGGCATCTCCGTGGACTCAGTTTCCCCCCTCCAGTCACGTGCGGAAGAATGAGCCTCCTTGGCCGGGTCAGACCCGGAGCTCTTCATGGCAGGGAAAGTGCCTGGGACCGAGTCTGTGCAGCGCCTGGCACGACGGCCCCCCATCGCAGCCCGGGCAGCGTCTGGCACGAAGGGCCCCCAGAACCGCGGCCGGGGGGCCCCCTCCCCAGCCGGACCCCAGGGCCACGGGGGCTGCTCTTACCTTGGGGAGCCGCTGCCCCGCCCGCCGCCGGCTCGGCGCCTTCCCCAGCCCAATTAGCACCTCGTTAGCCCCGGCCCAGCCCCCGGCCGGCTGCGCTGCAGCCTTTAACCCTTCGCTCAGGTGACGACCCAAACCCGCTCCCCCGGGCCTGCGACTGGGCTCCAGGGGGAGCGATCCACCTTCTCCCCGGGCTTAGGGCAATGGGGTAGTGGCTGCAGGCCCCCGCCGGGATCGGGGTCCCGTCGGGCCGGGCGCTGCCCAGACCCGGGCCGAGATCGGGGCCCCGTCGGGCCGGGCGCTGGCCAGACCCCAACTGAGATCGGGGCCCCGTCGGGCCGGGCGCTGCCCAGACCCCGGCCGAGATCGGGGCCCCGTCGGGCCGGGCGCTGCCCAGACCCCAGCCGAGATCGGGGTCCCGTCGGGCCGGGCGCTGCCCAGACCCGGGCCGAGATCGGGGCCCCGTCGGGCCGGGCGCTGGCCAGACCCCAACTGAGATCGGGGCCCCGTCGGGCTGGGCGCTGCCCAGAGCCCGGCCGAGATTGGGGCCCCGTCGCGCCGGGCGCTGCCCAGACCCCAGCCGAGATCGGGGCCCCGTCGGGCCGGGCGCTGCCCAGACCCCGGCCGAGATCGGGGCCCCGTCGGGCCGGGCGCTGCACACACTCACTGTAAGCTGTTTGGGAGCAGGACTCGCTCACACACAACAGAATTATGATGATTTATTTTCCCTGCCAATGTGGCAGAAGGTTGGCTTGTAAACACCCAATGGCTGCGGGTGCTGGGAGCTCCGGGTGCCCCCCGGACAGAGGGGACTGAGGCCCAGCGAATGGAGGGGCTGATTTTCCAGAGAGACTGGCACACGCTGCCCCAAAGCCACTCGCCCCCAGTCACCCAGGGAGCTGGGACCAGACACCCGTCTCCAGCGTCCCAGGCCTCAAGGTCAAGCACCCTCCTCCATCTCCTGCCCTCAGTGCAAACACCCGGCTTCGGGGTACGGTGGCAGAGTGGCCGAGGTAACTGGCATCCGAGTTTGCAGAAAGGAACCTCTCCCGAGCTGCCAGGAAGGAGCAGCAATGGGCAGAGCCCCTCTGAGCTATTGCTCAAAGGACGGCGGGCGTAGTCCTGCTCAGCCAGCTCCGGGCAGCCGGCTCCACCGCTCCGGGAAGTGGATGGGTGACAATCCTTTCTGGAGGGTTTGTCATTTCCTGCCGGGCTGCTGCTTCCTGGTCATGGAAGGTGCCGCTTTGAACAGCCGGCTGCGCTCAGATCCTGGCTCTGTTACATGCTCTCAGCTGGGGTCTGGGCAGCGCCCAGCACGACAGGGCCCCAATCCCGGCTGGGGTCTGGGCAGCACCCGGCCTGATGGGGCCTGATCTTGGCTGTGGTCTGGGCAGCGCCCGGCGCAACGGGGCCCCAATCTTGGCTGAGGTCTGGGCAGCACCTGGCCTGACGGGGCCTGATCTTGGCCGGGGTCTGAGCAGCGCTCGACCTGACGGGGCCTGATCTTGGCCGGGGTCTGGCCAGCGCCCGGCGTGACGGGGCCCCGATCTCAGTTGGGGTCTGGCCAGCGCCCGGCGTGACGGGGCCCCATGGTGACGGGTAAAGCGTTGTCAAACGGGTGTGTTTTCTATGTGGGGCAGAGTCTCTGCTGATTCTCCTTGTTTTCTTTGTCCATGGGCTGCCCCCCATCCCTCCCATTCCTGCCCGGTCTCAGCCAGAGACGTGGGAACCCACCACTCTGACTCGGCTCCTCCGGCCCGGGCACAACCTGCCCTGGAGCGGAAGGAAGCAGACGCTGGGAATGTTTCTTCCCAAGCTCCCGCCTCTCCCCCGCCCCTGAGCGAGTAGCTGACCCCTGGGGGGAAGCGTGCGGCTGTGTGGGTCCTGCAGGAGCCGGCAGCTGCCCAGCGTGGGACCTTTGGGACCCCGCCATGCGCCTGTTTTGGGGGGGGCACGCTCCAGGGAGGGGGTCAGTTTCCTACAGACAGTGAGGAGTTGGCAGAGGCCCAGCAGTTGAACGCCCAGGCCAGTGATGGGGTCTCACCATCTCATTTGCCGACCCCCGGGAGCTGGGGAGGGCGGGAAAGCTGCCCCCTGCTGGCGCTGGGCCCTCACGCGGGGGCAGTTCTTTGTTCGGCGCCGGGGCAGAGCACAGCGGAGCGGCCGCAGCACCGGTGCCAACCACTGCACACGGCGAGCGGGACGCGGGCCGGGCGCCAGCTGCCAGGGCCAGGGAGCAGAGTTCAAGGCTGGCGGCGAAATCTGCCCGGCTTTGCCCGGTAACAGCAGTCGCTGGTGAACTCTGTCCCGCAGCAGGGGCCGGGCAGCGAGGAGCCAGAGACACCCTCCTTCCCCTCGCCGCCAGCCAGGGGCAAAGTCCCAGCTGCTGGTAACCCCCGAGCACGCGGGTCCGTGGGGCAGAGTCGCCGGGTGCATCCCCGGGGAGCAGCAGCAGGCAGACCCCCCGTGTGCCAAAGCAGCCCCAATGCACAACCAGAGAGGGGGCAGTGGGGGCTACTGGGTCTGGCCCTGGGCAAGGAATTGGGGGCCCTGGACTCTAATCCTGGCTCTGCCACCCACACCAGCTGCTTGCCTTGTGCCCAGACCCATGGCGCCCCTGGAAAACAAACGGTGCCAGTCCCCTGAGGCCTGAGCCACCACGCTGGGGATGCTGAGCCAGGTGCCCCATGTTACGGAGGAGCAGCCAGAGGCACTGGGCCCCGGGACGGCAGCTCCAGGCCCAGGAACCCCACGCTGCAGACCCAGGGCCGCGGGCACCTGCTGACCCCAGCCCAGCGCCAGGGGCTGCGTCCAGAGCCCGGCTGAAGCGGCTGCTTCAAGATGGCTGATTTCCCATGGGGGGAAAGGGGACCTGGTAGTGCCAAGACCCCCCTGCTCTTAGCTAGCCCCTCCCTCTGCGGCCCCTGAAGGGCTGTGCAGCCAGCAGGGGTGGGAGGCAGGACACCTGGGTTCGAAGCACCGGGCGGGAGTGTGATCAGAGTGGGGATGTCCCAGCACCCTGGAAGGGGACAGTCGTTGGCCACTGGTCCCAGAAGGGGACATGACTGCTGACAGTTCCACAGTGAGTCAGGGGCCAAGACAGGGAGAGAACCCAGACATCCTGGCTCCCAACCCCCCTGCTCTAACCACTAGACCCTGCCCCCCTCCCAGAGCTGGGATAGAACCCAGGCGTCCCGCTGTTACAATCAAGCTCTGATGGGCTCAAACAGGGATCTTTATCTCTGTGTCTCCATTGGGACTAGTCCCAGCCGTCTAACCTCCCACACACACACCTGGACACGGTGTGGCTGGGACCCCACCCAGCAGCGGCACCGGTTCCCCGGGACCAGAGCCAGCTTCACACGGGCGAGTGGGCACACCGGGTGCATACTGGGCTCTGGGCCGGGGGTGAGCGGGGGGTCTCTGCAGGATCACTCTTGGTGGGAAGTAATGCAGGTCAATGGAGTGGGGGTCTGGCCCACGGGTAAGTGACACAGGGAACAGCCCGAAGGAAAGAGGGGCAGACGAGATGCAGCCACCCAGGACTTGAGGCTGGCGCGGCAGGGCGGCAGGAAGGGCTTGCGGGTGCAAGGAGGCAGTGGGAGCAGGGTGCAGAGCCAGGGGTGTTATTTTCCTTTCAAAGCAGTTCACAGCGGCTTTTCAGGTGCTTCCGACACTTTCCCCGTCGCTCAGACAATAAGTTATTTCCAAACCGTTCAGAGCCCAACCTGGGATCCACCAAGGGCCAGGAAATGGCCTCTTACCCTCCTCCCAGCCACGGCTCATCTTGCTATGATGGGGGGGGGCTGGGGGTGAGACCGGGGGGGCAGGGCACTGGGGAGGGGCTTACTGAACATGTTGCCATTCTTGGCTCTTGCTCTTGGGCCAGGGGTTACGGTGGCTTTAAGGCCCCTTTGTGCTCCCTGTATTCTGAGCTCTGGTGTCAGTTAGAGCAACCTCAGGGCTGCTCTAACTGATGCTTCTCCCCCTATGGGCCCCAGGGGGCAGAGAACAGCCCCAGGACAGTGTGCTCCAGCCATGCCCCTGATCCACCCCCTACATCAGGGGCTGGGAGCAGGGCCCTTACACCCGCTCTGCACTGACCAGGGAGACCCTTACGCATGGGAACCCTCAGGGGGCCGACGCCACCCCAGGGCATGGCAGAGGGGCCCAAGCCTGACTGAGAATTCAGGCCGAGGAACATGGGGCCGGGTCTGCAGCAGGTATCAGCCGGCTCCACTGACAGTGCCGGATTTACCCCAGCTGAGGATCGGGCCCCTGGTAAATTAGTCATGGGGTATTTAATACTGTCAGCCTCCCTCTGCCCCCCACCCCTGCCCTCAGAGCGCGTGTCCCCCCACGAGCACGTCCATCAGGTAGTCCAGGTCGCTCATGTCCAGCCGGTCCTCGGCGCCGGCCAGCGCCTTGCTGTCTGAGTCCTCGGCGCCGGAGAAAGCCTTGAAGCCGGAGAGGCTGGTGGGCGACCACAGGTCGCAGTCGTACATGGAGGTGTCGATGTCCTCAAAGATGTCCTCCAGGCCGTCCTCCAGCAGGGAGCCGGCTGAGCTGAGCAGCTCCAAGGGGCCCAAGCAAGGGGCTGAGGTCCGAGCCAGCTCCTGCTTGGCTCCAGACTCGCTGGCCAGCAGCTGCTCCTCTTCGGGCCGGGCAGGGCTCAGGACCTCCACCTGGCCCAGGTCCTCCAGGATGGCGGAGATGGAGGCGTCCCTGGTGGAGAGGAGGAGATCGTCCCCCTGGTTGTCGGAGGGTGGCTGCCGGCAGGGCTCCGACCCACTGTCCCTAGAGTCTGAGGCAGGGGCAGGAGAATCCACCCCGGACAGGGCCTTGGGGCTGTCTGGGGTCACTGGCCCCCCGGCCTCCTGCTGCATCTGGTCCTGCATCCGGCGCAAGGTGTTGGCCACCAGCACCAAGTGCCGCAAGTTGGGTTCCACGAGCCGCAGGCTCTGGTGCAGCTTCAGCATGGAGATGTTGAACAAGGAGCTGGCCGGGGCGGCGCCGGGGTCCCGGGGCTCTGGCTCACCGCCCTCCATCTCCCCCCGCGTGCGCTTCACGCCTTTGGCCAGCATGGGTCTGCAACAGAGACGGGAGCCGTGAGTTCCACCGGCCTGCAGCCTCAAGCGCACCCAGGCGCAAGGCCCGGCCGCCTGACCACAGGGCGCCGGACTCCTGGGTTCTTTCTCCAGCTCTGGGAGTGGAGCTGCATCTAGTGGTTAGAGCGGGGGGGCTGGGAGCCAGGACTCCTGGGTTCTCTCCCCAGCTCTGGCAGGAAGTGGGGTCTGGTGAGCGGGGGCAGGGAGCCAGGACTCCTGGGTCCTACTCCCAAGTGTTGTTATTCAGTCCCAGCAATCTAGCCCCAGTGGACACAAGACCAGGCAGCTGGGGGTCACCTCCATGAGCAGGGGCTCCTCCAGCTCTGGTTGTCCTGGTGACGCAACACCCCCCAAGGGAGGGGGATTAGCCTCCTGGAGCCATTGGGCAGCCCCAGTTGGGGGAGGGTATTTAACTCCTCCCTGCCCATTCTCGCCCCTCTGAGACCCGCTCCTGTGTCCCCAGTCTTGGGCTGCCATGATCCGTGAGCACTGCCCAGTCTTTCCCCTATGGGGCAGGGCAGGCCTGGGAGCCCCACAGTGCAGATGGGGGCTGAGGCCCAGAGACGCTGGCCCAAGGCTGCAGAGTGTCTGTGGAAAAGCAGGGGAGCTGAACTCAGGTCTGCAAAGCCCCAGGCAGCTGCCCTAAACACTGAACCAACTGCCCCACGGCTAAGGCCCCAGCGTAGCCGGGCCTCAGGGACGGGGCTGACTCGTGAGCCAGTTTCAGTTTATGCCAAACTACTCAGGCATGTTCTAGTGGTTAGAGCAGGGGGGCTGGGAGTCAGGACTCCTGGGTTCTATCCCAGCTCTGCCACAGATGCCCTGTGTGCCCATGGGCACAAGACCCACCCCCTTTCAGTGCCTCAGTTTCCCCCCTCTGTCACCCCAGGATAGCAGCACCAAGGGACTCACCTGAGCTGTTGTCACTAAGCTGCAGATGGGGCCCCTGCGTCTGACAACCCGTCCCCTCCGGGAAGCGAAAACCTTCTCCCTGGAGATTTAACCCCAGCTCCCTACAGCGGAAGAGGGGCCCACACCCCTCTCCTGCAGGCCGACACCCTCCCTCTGGAGCTCTCTTCCCAGGCAGCCGGGGAGGAGACGGGATCCGGCTCAGCCTCCCCCAGCCGAGGCCTCCCTGCGGTTCCTCCCCCTGCCGGAGCTGCCAAGGCTGGAAAGCTCCAGAGAGGGGAGTGCGGGAGAGACACCAGCCCGGCCCTTAACTGGCTTGATCCCCGCTGGCCTGGAGGTGTCAGTCAATAGTGAACTATACAGCCTGGGGGTGCCTATACTGTCCTATAGAGCCTGCCCTTCCTAAAGGGGGGGTTGTTCAGTTCCTGTGCAATGGCATTGTATAGGGGACGTGGTTGTATAGCTTTGAGCACTGGGCCATATGGGCCCTGGAAGGAGTCTGAGTCCCCCCACTTTTCCCCTCCTCTCCCCGAGTTCCCATGAGGGGTGCCCGCACCCTCCAAAGCATAGACCCGAAGTGGGGCCGGGGATCTGCACTTCTGGCTGTCACGGAGTCCCCGGGCGATGCTCTGGACCTGCTCCCTACGAAGTCCGGCAGGACTCTGGGGGAGTCTCCTCTCTGGGAGCAGCCTGTCTGCAGGACACACAGCTCCCCCGGCTTCCCCCTTCCTGGGTCTGACCTCGGAGCATTCAGCCTCCTCTGCCCCTCCCTGCGCTTCCCACAGCCAGTCCGCCCAGGCGGGGTCCTGGGGAAGCCAGAGGGTCCTGCCCCCCAACTCCGCAGTCAGACGGGACTTTCAGCCAGCCAGTAAAACAGAAGGTTTATTAGACGACAGGAACACGGTCTAAACCAGAGCTTGTAGGTGCAGACACCAGGACCCCTCAGTCAGGTCCATCTTCGGGGGGCAGGGAGGCCAGAGGCCCATCTGGCCCTCCCCCCATTTCCCCAGCCAGCTCCATCCAATGAAGTGAGCTGTAGCTTATGCTCAAATAAATGTGTTCGTCTCTAAGGTGCCACAAGTCCTCCTTTTCTCTCTCCAGCAATCTCCCCCAGAATCCCCCCGCCCCCCCCAGCTCCTCCTGCAGCCTTTGTCTCTCTCCCGGGCCAGGAGAAAACCTTTGTGTGGGGGGGGGGGGTGTCAGCCATCAGTGGCCAGGAGACAGGGTGTCGGCCATTCTCTGCCTAGACAGCCTCACACTGCCCTCTAAGGCTCTGCAACGATCACCCTCCCTTATCCCACCACCTAGAGACTTAAGAAAGGCATAGGGGAAACTGAGGCACCCACACAATATTCAGAGAGAACATTAAGAACAGTCCCACGTCGTCACACTGGCTCCCCCAAACCAGTACTGGCCAAAGCCCCGGGGACACTGCCCCGCCCTGTCCCTTTGCCCCCAACCCAGGGCAGGGAGGGAGCAGCAGGGACGCAAGGGGGGTTTCCTGGCGCTCCCTGATGCCTGCCCAGGCCTGAGGCTGCCAGGCTGGGGCCAGGGCACCGTGCCAGGATCATGGCCCGTGGGATGCAGCAGAGCTGCTGTGCCAGAGGCGTCACTGCACCCCCTGTGCGCGCCACGGAGATGACACAACGTGACTAACGCTGCAGTGTCGTGCGGGTGACAGATGAATCACAGCCCATGGTTTCCAGGCACCTGCCTCCTAAGGGCTCGACACAAACCAAGCTGCTAGGCGCCAGGCGGGACCCAAGGCAGCATTCAAACCAGTGAGCAGGTCACAGGGCTGGTTCCATTCCCAGCTCTGCCCTGGGTGGCCTTGAGTACATCCCCTCCCTGTGCCTCAGTTTCCCCTCTCACCGTTGCCTACTCAGATGGGGAGCTCTTTGGGGCAGGGGCTGCCTCTCTGGCAGAGTCTGTGCAGCACCTGGTGTGATGGGCCCCAGAGCCTGATTGGGGCCCTCGGGTGCTACCTTAATATGAATTATTAGTTATCATGGATGTCGTATTATCCTCGTTAATCGTTGGTATTAGAAGCAGGGACCACTGCTACAAGGCACCGTACAAATGCCCCAAAGAACTATCAGTCGACGTACTGATACAGTATATGTGCACACAGCACCTAGCGTGACAGGGCCTTGATTTCCTACCGGCTGTTACCACGGTACCCAAGTGAGCTGTAGCTCACGAAAGCTCATGCTCAAATAAATGGGTTAGTCTCTAAGGTGCCACAAGTCCTCCTGTTCTTTCTGCGAATACAGACTAACACGGCTGCTACTCTGAAACAAATAGGGATCTTTGCAAAGCACTTCACAGAGGAGGCCACACATCCTCTCTCTTCTAGGAATGGGGAAACTGAGGAACAGGGCACCACAACTTGCCCAAGGTCACCCAGTAGGCCAGGGAGAGCCAGGGCTAGAACTCAGGTCTCCTAAGTCCCAGACAACTGCTCTGTCTTCCAGACCACACGGCCCATTTGCCATGGCTTTCAGCTGCAGCCGGCAGCACCTGGCACTCACTTGGCAGGGGGGCAAGTGGGTGCCCCAGGTACATGGAGAATCAGACCCAGAGAGATTTAAACATGTGCAGATCCAGGGCACCAGCCTGGCAGCTCTGGGAAGCCTGAACCCTCTTTGAGCAGGAGCAGCAGGACCCAGTTGCCCCACACCCAGCCCCCTGGCAGCATGTCTTGGTCCTGTCCTGGAGCAGGTGAGAGGAGAATGAACCCTACCCATTATAATGTCCTTGCTCTGATGGGGGGCTTTGCACTTGGAGGTCTCCAGGCAACCTGCACATGATGTAGTGATGCCTACAGATGGGGAAACTGAGGCTCAGACAGGAAAGTCACTTCCCCAAGGTCATGAAAGAGAACCCAGGCGTCCTGAGTCCCAGTGCAGGGTCCTATGGACTGTGCCTGCCAGAAGAGCCATTCGCCCATGGTCTGTGCGCCCTTGGGAACCTGGACTGGGCCAGACTCCAGGGGCCCACAACTCCGGCTGCACATTGTTCCATGGCTGGAGGCTGCTGAGGAGCAAAACCGGCAGGCAAGGAAGCCGTGAGAACGACTGTGCCCCTCGAGCCAAAGCTCAGTGCCCGGAGCTGGGGAGGGGCACGGCCGGGTCTGATCCCAACCCCCTGGGCTTTCCTCCCCGGCCCAAAGGTTTCCTTTCTAAAGGGGGCGATTTTGTTTCCTAGGTAGGTTAGTTATTTTTCGCCCCACAGCCAGAATGGGGAGCTAGACACCCCAATGGTGGACGCTTGGCAAAGAGGGAACCCCCCCAGGGACCCCCCGACACCCCCATTCATCTGCCCCACTGCCCGGGGGTGCCGCCTGCTACCTGCCCCTTGCCGGGGGTCCCCAGTGCTCCATGCATTGCAAGGGGGGCTGCCCCTGTTCCGTGCCTCGCCCCGGGGGTCTCCCCGTTACCCCCCCAGGCCCGGGGGGGTCTGCCCGTTGCTCGGGGGGGGGCAGCCCCACGCGGCGGGCGGAGCAGCGGCGGGGGCGGGTGAGTCACGCAGCAGCCGGAGCCTCCTTTCCCGCCCGCCCCGGGTGACTCACCGGGCTCCGGCTCCCGGCCCCGGGCTCCCCCCAGCGGCCGCCCCGAGCTCCCCCCGTCCCCGTCCCCGTCCCCGTCCCGTCCCGGGGCAGCGCGAGCCCAGCAACCAGACCCCTCCAGACCCTTATTTACATACCCGGATCCTCAGGGCCCAATCAGCGGGGTTTGGAACGCGCCGCGCAGCCAATCAGCACCCGGCATCTTCCCCTCCGGCTCCGAAACCGACTCGGCCACCGGGAATTGCTACATCTGCCCTGCTGCGCCAGGCCCCGCCCCTCCCATTGTCCGGGGGAGGAGGGGAAGCAGCGCGCCAGCCAATAGCGGGGCTCGGCCGCACGCCTCATCTGCATACAGTGGGCGGACGGGACTGAATCAACACAGCTGGAGGGCGGGGCGGGGCGAAAGGAAAGACCAAGAGGCCCTGGCCCACTGCCATCTGATTGGCCCGGGCCAAGCGGCTCATCTACATACAGAGAGCGGACGTGAGCGACTCAAGCGAGAGGCGGGGCGGGCGGTTTGAGTGACAGGCCCGGCAGGGGGCGGGGGTGGGATGAGTTTGTCGGGGCTCAGCCTGGAGCTGCTGGGGGTGGGGTGGAGGAGGGGGGGAAGGAGGAGACCCAGGGCATGCCCCCCCTCCACTCCCCTGGCCCTCACCAGCCCCACTTCCCCAGCCACCTTAGTGCAACCAGCATTGGTCCTTAGACATGGATCTGCATCGAAGCCACAGGGCCCATCTACCCTGGTTTCCTGCCTCGTTCCATCCAGGGCGGTTCCAGCCAGTCCCCCCCCAGCGCAGCACAGCGAGGGTGAGACCTGCCGAGCCAGGCAGCCGCAGAGCATCAGGATTCATGTGATTTAGAGGAAGGTGAAAACAGCCATAGGGCTCAGAAGCGAAAGTGAAAGGGCCAGCTTTGCCCTGCGACCAGCTGAGCTGGGGTGCAAACAACCCCCAGGCAGCAGGTCCCCAGCATTGCACATCAGGCCCACGCCTTGGCCTGAGCCGCCTTCAGCCTTTTCCAATCATCACCCCTCTGACCGGCGTCATGTCAGCACCCCCAGCTCATTCCTCTCTGCCACACCGGCGCCCCAGGGCCTCAAAAACATCTCTCTCACCCCCGGAACTCGGCCCAACAAAGGTCTCCCTGCCCCCCTCCTCCCTCTACTATCTCCAAAGCAGACCAGGCCCCCAGCAGCCAGGCACCACCATATGCCTGGGAGACGGCCCCTGCCCTGGGAGTCCCCCAGGGATTAGACAGAGGGGGAGACAGAAGCACAGAGCAGGAGAGAAACTTGCCCAGGCACCTGGAGTGTGCCTAGAACCCCGCGCTCCCCTTTTCCCTCCCAGTGGCCCCATTCACTTGACCCTGCTGGGCGTAGAACCCCGCTCTCCCCGTGGCCCCATTCACTCGACCCTGCTGGGCGTAGAACCCCGTTCTCCCCGTTCCCCTCCCAGTGGCCCCATTCACTCGACCCTGCTGGGCGTAGAACCCCGCTCTCCCCGTTCCCCTCCCAGTGGCCCCATTCACTCGACCCTGCTGGGCGTAGAACCCCGCTCTCCCCGTTCCCCTCCCAGTGGCCCCATTCACTCGACCCTGCTGGGCGTAGAACCCCGCTCTCCCCGTGGCCCCATTCACTCGACCCTGCTGGGCGTAGAACCCCGTTCTCCCCGTTCCCCTCCCAGTGGCCCCATTCACTCGACCCTGCTGGGCGTAGAACCCCGCTCTCCCCGTTCCCCTCCCAGTGGCCCCATTCACTCGACCCTGCTGGGCGTAGAACCCCGCTCTCCCCGTGGCCCCATTCACTCGACCCTGCTGGGCGTAGAACCCCGTTCTCCCCGTTCCCCTCCCAGTGGCCCCATTCACTCGACCCTGCTGGGCGTAGAACCCCGCTCTCCCCGTTCCCCTCCCAGTGGCCCCATTCACTCGACCCTGCTGGGCGTAGAACCCCGCTCTCCCCGTGGCCCCATTCACTCGACCCTGCTGGGCGTAGAACCCCGTTCTCCCCGTTCCCCTCCCAGTGGCCCCATTCACTCGACCCTGCTGGGCGTAGAACCCCGCTCTCCCCGTGGCCCCATTCACTCGACCCTGCTGGGCGTAGAACCCCGTTCTCCCCGTTCCCCTCCCAGTGGCCCCATTCACTCGACCCTGCTGGGCGTAGAACCCCGTTCTCCCCGTTCCCCTCCCAGTGGCCCCATTCACTCGACCCTGCTGGGCGTAGAACCCCGCTCTCCCCGTTCCCCTCCCAGTGGCCCCATTCACTCGACCCTGCTGCGTCCAGGGAGCAGCTGAGCGGGTGGACAGAGGTGTTTCCAGGTGTGTGAAGCTGGTACCGCGAGGAGAGGCCATTCAGACAGCAGGCTACCTGGGCGGGGAGTGGGAGCAGGTACACTGATAGGAGCCCTGAGCCCAGCTGCAGGGGAAATGCGCTTCCAGGGGAAAGACTGCCCAATGCAACAGCCCTGCCGCTTTCCTGGCTTCCCGGGCCCAGCTCCTCGCTGCTACCTGAAGTGATTCCTCGGCCGCCGGTGTTGCTTTTTCAAATGCCATTTTGAAAACACACCACATTTTGCACCAATCAGCCCGTGCTCGCCTGAGCTTTGTCAGAGGAAGGATGAGAGACAAACCCCAAGCCACCCCTCCACATCCGACCACTCGGTCCGCAGGGAAAACCTGCCCCCCCTCCAAAGATGCGCTTGGGAGCTTAAATTCAGAACTCCCCTGGACGCTCAAAGCCATGGTCTCACCAGACGCTGCTTTTATGGTTCATTACAAACCACCTGCCACCTCCAAACCCTCCTTTGGCCTGTGACTGCAGAGGTGTTATTTACCCACCTCATTTCAAGGGGTTTCTTGCAAGGTGCTAACCCTCCTGCTGAGCAGTCCGGCCCGCCTTGTACGGAGCAGCGACCCCCCAGTCGCCCTCACGGTGCACTTCGTCCAGGCTGCAGCAGCTGGAACATGTCTCTGCCATCGCCCCCGGCCGCCCCGTCAAATAGATTACTTCCCCACCGTGTCTCTCTCCATTTGGGTTTTTAAACACGATCAGACCCAAGGCCCCAGGCCAGATCTCACCAGCTCCCCGCCCAGCAGACCAGGGCCCTCCAGGGTTAACTCACCAAGCTGCCGGCCTGACATTAACAGTGATGTGCCTGCTACCGGATCCCGTGCCAAGGGCGCTGGCAGCCCAGGCTCAGAGGCGTGGCAGGGCCGGCACACAAGTCGTTCTTTACTTTAGCGGAGTGGGAGCAACTTCGGCCTGAACGTTCTGGCCCCAGACAGGCTGTTCCCAGGCGCACCCTGAACGTGCAGTTACTGTGTTCGCGCTGCCCAGCTGCAGCAGAAAGAGCTTATCACTCTGCCCAGTGATTGCTTCCAGATGCTAGCAAACCAGCCGCGCGGCTGGGCAAAGGCAAAGACCGGTCCTTAGGAGACAGCCATTTCCTACCAGCTTCTAGACGGGCAAAATCTGAAAACAAACCACAGATGAGATTTTGGAAAAAGTCCCACAAATAGGGCAATTTCTTCCCTCGTCTTTACCGAGAGGCTGCTTCTCACTCACGGACAAGCCCTGCCTGGGGCCAGTTCTACCACAGTTTGTGTGCAAAAGGAAAGCAAATGTGAGGATGGGAGACCTACCGATTTGCTTATTGCCCAACTTCCTGCATGGGAGTCAGACAGGGTGACCAGACAGCCTGACAAAATTGGGGCTGTCCAGATTTTAGTTCTTTGTCCCGCGTCCCAACCGATGGGTCGGGACGCCATTTGTCCCGATATTGCGGCTTTGGCCACTCCAGCGGTTTGGGGTTTTTTTGCTTCCCACGTGTCCCAATATTTTGTCCGTTTCATCTGGTCACCCTAGAATTGGATAGTAAGGAGATAACAGAATTTCCTCCTTGCCTCTTGATCTCTGCTCTGTGTCCGGAAATCATAGGGCAGCTGTTTATTTAAAGGACACTGTTAGTCCAGGACCTTCAAAGGGGTGGATAGCACCAGGAGTTACACTGGGATATGGAGCCTTTCATTTCTAGGTCACTTGTTTTGTCCACCCAACTCTGATCTCCTGCAGAATATTGAGCAGAGAATCCCACCCTACCATTCCTACCAGAAGCCCCCTAGATATTTCAGTGAGAATGAAAAGGAGCGTTTCCCCCACCGTCTCTAGTCTAACCCCCAGTGAAATCCTGCAGCTCCCTTCAGACACTCCCATGCGATCGGCACACTGGGAAAGAAGAATGCTCCCTCCTCCATGGATCCGATACTCTTATTCACAAAGTAAAGTAAAGAAGTGTCCTGTTTAAATTAACCTCGCAGTGATAGTTTTGCCTGCATAGTTTGTTTCAACATGTGCCCATCTGTCGGAGCAGACAGCTACAGTCCCTTCAATCATGTTTAACAAGAGGGGCAAACAGTGTAAGACACTTTAGTTTAAACTGTAACAATTCAGGTACAGCAACAGTTTAATTATGCAGATCTGCATAAGGAGCATTTGCCCTACAGTTTCTCAGCAGATTCAGGGCATGTGCCACGAGTGGGTGACTTAACACTGATATTTGAATCCTTTATACCCAGATTATGGCACAATTTGAGCTTGTCAGGTATGAAAAACCATAATTTGCACCTTGCAAGTAATTAGGGATTGAAATGTGCACACACACAATGCTACAAGATAAATGAAGCTCACAGCTTTAGTTAAGGTCACGTAGTTTTGGTTAAGAACAAAAGCTACTAGATCTCCTTGTGCATCCACTTTCCCACACAGAGCCCTGCTCCGCACTCAGCCCCAACTCGATTTAAACAGGAGTTTTCCCCGAAACTGCAGGGCATGTCTGGGAGTTCCACCATGAACGCAGCTTTCGCAGCACCTGGAAATTGCAACGGCCAGGCTACAGATCTCTGAACAGCACCAAGGATTTTGGGAGAAGGTGTCTGCTTTTTGTTCCGTTACCATCCGGCATCGGACAGGACAGAGTGTCCACCGCCCATGGCTTACAGTAAAGCAGATTAATAATTCTAACGCTGAACAGGTGCAATTCTACTGTGATCGCCCAGCACCGGCCGAGCAGTACACCAAGGAGATGGACATCTCTTCACACACGTGGCAAACCCCCCCGGTAACGCTTTATTTTCCAAGGGCACGTACATCCGGCATGAATCTCACATTTCAGTGTATTCTCCTGAAACATTAACACCCACTAGGACTTTGGGTTCCTTGAGTCCAGATTCCCAGGAGTGCAGACACCCCTACGATCAGCCCAGATCCGCTGAACACCTGAGCACCTTGCAGCTCCCAGGGAAGATGGCTGAAGCCGGGAGGGGGCCGAGCAGATCTGAAAATCAGACTCAAGGTCTAGTCTCTTGTGCGCGACAAGATGACGCTGCTTGTGTCAACTTCCATGCTGTGACTAATGAGAAGGCAGAACTCTGGCCAAACGCAGGCAAGCTGGGCCTCTCAAGCATTCTCAGCCGCCACCCCCAAATTTACACCCCAGAGGAGCTTGTAATATTCCCCGGAGCAACTCAGGCAAAGATCTCGGGGTACAGGACCAGAGCAACCCACGAAAACATTCCAGGCTTCCAAAAGAGAACTGAAACCGCAACTTGTAGCAGTGACTTGTGTGTGCCCAACTTGAGACCCCGTAAAGGGACCTGGCTAGAGACCGGGTAAGTCACGGCCCTCTCTGGTGTCTCAGCATTGGCCCCAGAACACAATGATCATGCCTGCCTCGTTTGGCCCAGAGGCCTAAGAAGAAATCATTAAAAATCACAACTGAATCTTAAGAAGTTTTGCAGTTCTCCACAGATCTGGACTGGCTGAGGGCAGAGCACCGAGGTTCCCACTGCAAGAGAAAACAGGCCCGTCGGTATTTTAAAAACCAGGCCAGTCGCTGCAAATGATTGGGTCTGAAACACTGACAAGACTTCACCCAAAAGCCTGCTGCAAAGAGCATGGAGCTCTGTGACGCTCGGGAAAATATTACAAACAGAGCCACAGAGACAGACTGTTACTGACTCTTGTGCAGATACAAGGACGTGGTTGTACGTCGTACGTCACATATTGCGGCCAACAAATTGTGTCAGAAGAGGAATCCAGGGAACAGCCCCCCAGTCCCAGCTGTTTGCCAGCTCGCTGCCTGAACCCAGCAAGACTGGCAGCTGGAGGCATGAGCAAGAACCAAGCGGTGGTCTCGGGGCAGAGGGACAGCAGGCCAGCAGCGAAGGCTCCGTAGATCAGCTGCTGTCACTCTGATGGTGTGAGTCTGCCCAGGACGAATCCCACGCAGGCGTGCAGCGCTCCTGCAGCCTCCTTGCAGGAGAGGGGTCGCACCGCAGCCCCACCCGAGAGTCTGAACAAGGACGAGAGATTAAAAGACATCTTGCTAAATGACTGTCGCTCAGAGAGACTCCCGAGAGAATCCCAGCCCCACGGATTCTATAACCCAAATCCCTCCCGATGCCACTTCGGGCAAGACCAGCCTGTTGTTAAAGACGTAGCAAAGCTGGCTCCCAAATCTGACACCATACCAGGACATAGACCCAGCCGGCAAAGCCAGCGGCAAGTTGCGATGTGCAGGGCCCGAGCGTTACAGGCCTGTGCCAGAGAGGTGCCGATGGGAACCGGTTTAGCAGACCTCGTTACCAAGGCGGACGCTGCCCGGGAATTTCATGGGGGAAGGCGGCCAATGACCTGAGATGCCGCTTGCCTCTGTTTGTAGCCTTCCCTCTTGGCGCTAACGTTACGGCCTTAACACACAGTCAAATCGGTCTTCGGGAAGACGGCGATTCCAACTCTCAGCTCCGGCGGGAGCCGTCAGCAGCAGGAAGGAGGCAATGGGACAGGTAGGCTCACACGTGCAAGTCGGGGCCGACTGGCTGCGGTAGCCAGGAGTTTTCAACCCATGCCAGCAGCCGGAGCCAGTCCTGCGGTGTCAGAGGAGAAGGAAGCGACCAGCACGCTATCCGCCTTCCTCGCTTGAGACAATAAACTCTGAGCGGCCTGTGTCTGTACGCGGAGAACGGGCAGGAGAAGCACGGCCTTAGGAGCCCACGACTATCTCCATTAGGTGGTCGAGGTCATGCCAGTCTCTCTCTGCCGGGGCTCCGCTGGCCTGGGAGGGCTGCCAGCTGCCGGGCGCTTCTGCCCCGAAGCTCTCGAAGCCCAGAGTGTCGATGTCGGAAAACAGGTCGTTCCCGGCCAGGTCGCTGAGGTAGCCGGAGTCGAGGGTCTCAAAGCTCCTGAAGAAGGAATCAGCAGCGCTGGCCTGTGGCCACGCTCCCCCCAAAGCAGTTCCCAGACTCAGGGTTGCCCCGGCGTCTCCCGGAGAACCCCGGCGCAGCTCCTGAGCCGCACAGCGGCTGCCCGTTGTCTCCAGCCCGTGGCTCTCTCCAGCGTCTGGCTGCCGGTGGTTCTGGGACGAGCCAGCTCCGAAGAGATGCACCAGCTCCACTTCTTCCACAGCAGGCACGGGGTCTGCAAGCGAGTCCTGCAGGCCACCGGGATCCCGCACCAGCTCCGGCGCCTCCAGGATGGCGGGGGCGGCAGAGGCTGCAGAAAACCAATTGCCTGCGGCAAACCCTGCTGTCTCCGTGTCGCCCGGGCCTTTCGGAGGCTGGCTCGCTGCCTGGAGCCGGGATCTCACCTCCCGGGCCAGAGATGCGGGGGGGACTTCCGTCTGGACAGGAGGTGGATGCGTTACAGCCGGGGCATTCAGGCCAGGTAGGAGGCACTTTTCCAGGCACATCTCTTCCCGGATTTGGTGGAGGGTGTTGCAGATCAGCACCTGGCGGAGTAGGTTAGGCCTTTTCTCCACGCATTCCTTCCTGAATTTGTCCACCGTGGCGTAGAAGAGATGCTGACGCAGCTGCGCAGACAGCTCGGCGTCCTGAGGGGCCACGGCATCGCTCGAGACATCCTCCCTCGCCGAGAGTTTGCGCTTCACTCCCGCAGGCATCGCTCCCTGCAAGGAAGAGGTGGGTGGGGGGCGAGTTAGAGAAACTGCAGCATTGTCTTTCTACAAACCATATCAGACACCCCCCGAAAATCTGGCAACAGCTGGCCGAACACTCAAAGTCACTAGCCACAAGAGATGCTCCAGCTGCCTGCTTATTTCAGTCAAGTCTCTTCCTACCACTGATTTTTCGTCTCTGCAACAGAGGACGTTACTTCTGCGCACCTGGGATGGGGATCCCCGCGCTGCAGCCAGCCAAGAGACAAACGCTGCCAAGGACAAGGCCGGGACCTTGAGAAAAGTCAAGGATCGCCTGGACCGAGCAGGGCGAAGGTAAGGCAGGAACGCAGCAGGTTGAGTTTTAGCCTCAGGCCACGTCTACACAACAAAATGAAGTGGCCGTACGGTGGCATACGGCCGCCACAGTCATTCCACCACGTGTGCGCGTCTACACGCGGCTCCCGGCTCGGCGTGCGCAGCCTCACCAGGAGCGTGGGCACCGGTTGTGCCATGAGCGTGGGGGATTGCGGGACGGCTCCTGAGAGCCAGGAACAGCCGGTGTCTACGCTGACCCCGCATCAACCTCACTGCGTGGACCGTGATGCTGCGCCGTGCGGGGAGGCGGAGTTATTAAGGGGCGGGGCGGTTACGTCAGCGGGAGCAAAGTTTGCGTGTGGACGCTTCCAGAGTTCAGGCAGCGCGAGCTGCCTCGTGTCGACCTAACTGTGCAGCGTAGCCCGGGGCTCAGCAGGGCACATCTACGCCGACAGCCGACTCAGAGGGGTCTCTCGCTGTCGTTACTCCGCCCTGTCCCGGAGTGTGGGGGAGTCCAGGCCCTGCACCCCTCTTCCTGGGATCCACTGAGACTCTCAGCCAGCCAGTAACACAGAAGGTTTATTGGACAACAGAAACACAGTCCAAAACAGAGCTTGTGGGTACAACCAGGACCCCTCAATCACGTCCTTCTGGGGGAGCAGGGAGCTTAGACCCCAGCCCTGGGGTTCCCTGCGTTCCTCCACCCAGCCCCCAACTGGAAACTAAACCCACCCAGCAGGTTCCCTGCTGCACTCTCCGTCCACATTCCTGGGCAGAGGTGTTACCTCCCCCTCCCGGCTCAGGTGACAGGCTCTCAGGTCTCCCATCCCCAGGGCACATTCCCAGGTCAACACTCCCCCCTCCCTGCTGAGTCACATCATCACAGCCCCCGAGAGGTGGATCTGGACTGACTGTCCATCTAGCCGTGTCTACACTGGGGCTTAGGCTGGGTCTCTCTGGGGTGTGACGTTTTTACACCCCTCCGCAGCAAAGTAGCTGGTAGCTATGTTCACGTCAGTGCTGGGTGTAGGCCGGACCACAGGACCTGGGGGTTTAATCATGCTCAGTGAGCTCCATCAAGATAACCGGATTAGGGGAACGGAGCATTTTTAAGCCTTGTCTACACTAAGGAGATTTGCAGGCCTGGCAAAGCCTCCCAGTTAGTGCAAGGAGCTTAGACCAGCGAGAGCTTTCCCCACCTCCGAGTGGGATTGGCCATCCCAGCGAAAGGACTTTGCCAGGATCACGGCGTCCGCACAAGGGCTCTCGCCCGCCAACTACCTCAGCGAAAAGCCCCAAGCCAAATGTCGCTGGCCAAACCAAGTGTGAAGCAGCCCTGGGTCTCCCGAGCGCCACCCAGCTGGAAGGAGATCCTAGTGCCGCTCTCCCCGGGGGACAATCATCCACAGCTCCCAGCGGCTGGGTCAATTCCTGCAGGAAGGGCCGGCACTGGCCCGCCAGCCCTGCCGAAGAGGAATGGGGTAAAGGAGAGAAGTGGAAGCTGTTTGCCCCCAGAGCCAGCGTTCAGACTGAGCAGCGACTGAATTAAGCCCAGTCGCTCCTGACGAGCGGGGGATCTGGGCTCTGGCTCCGGCCCCCAGGCAAACCTGGCAAGCGCTGAAGGGAGACGCCAGCCATTTGGGGCCAGCAATCTCGGCTTCTGGTCTGGTTAAGCCAACCCCGAGGTGCCTATCATTTGGGCCGTTCCCGCCCCCTGGGCCAAGAGGCCACTGGGGTCCTGGGCTGACAGCGGGCCCTGCGGGAAGCCAGCTCCACCCCAGCAACGAGCACCCCTCCCCCTCCCATGGACTGGGACACTATAAAGCCTGATTCATACCTGATTCCCCACCCCCACCCCCAACCTTCCACCAGCAGGAACCCCACTGCCCCTCCCCCACCCCACCCCCCAGCCCCGCTTCAAGCCCTCCCCACCCCCTCTCTCCACTAGCACCTAGAGGGAACAGGTGACCCCCCTTTCCACACCCCATCCCAGCCTCTCCCCCACACCCTCCCCCACCACGCACACCCCTCTGCCCTGCTGTTCCTTCCCCCCCCCGCAGCGCCGCCCCCGCCCCCACCCCCACCCCCACCCCCAGCCAGCCTCCAGCTGCAGATATAGTTCATAGGGAGGGCTGCGGGGGTGGGGGGGAAACAGGACTGCAGCAAGGGGCTCAGGGGGCATAGATAATGGGTGAACCGGGGAGTCCAGCCCCCATTGCAGGGCTGCTGGGGGGAGGGGCTCTGGGGTGACACAGATAAGGGGTGAACCGGGGAGTCCAGCCCCCATTGCAGGGCTGCTGGGGGGAGGGGCTCTGGGGTGACACAGATAATGGGTGAACCGGGGAGTCCAGCCCCCATTGCAGGGCTGCTGGGGGGAGGGGCTCTGGGGTGACACAGATAAGGGGTGAACCGGGGAGTCCAGCCCCCATTGCAGGGCTGCTGGGGGGAGGGGCTCTGGGGTGACACAGATAAGGGGTGAGCCCGGAGGGGTCCAGCCCCCATTGCAGGGCTGCTGGGGGGAGGGGCTCTGGGGTGACACAGATAATGGGTGAACAGGGGAGTCCAGCCCCCATTGCAGGGCTGCTGGGGGGAGGGGCTCTGGGGTGACACAGATAAGGGGTGAGCCGGGGAGTCCAGCCCCCATTGCAGGGCTGCTGGGGGGAGGGGCTCTGGGGTGACACAGATAAGGGGTGAACCGGGGAGTCCAGCCCCCATTGCAGGGCTGCTGGGGGGAGGGGCTCTGGGGTGACACAGATAAGGGGTGAGCCCGGAGGGGTCCAGCCCCCATTGCAGGGCTGCAGCCCCAGCGCAAAATCCCAGCCCAGCCCGGAGCCCAGATCGCGCCCCCCGATGGGGCCCGGGGTGCGGTCGGTACCTACCGGGTTGGGGCCTGGGGTTTGCACGGGCCGCCCGCGGGCTCCCTCCCTGCCCAGCCGGCCCCGGCCCCATTGGCTGGTTCGGACGCCTCGGGAGGCTGGGATTGGCCGGGCGGGGCACTTACCTGGCCGCTCCAGGTGTGTCCGGCCCGCCCCTCGGGGGGTTGCGATCGCCTCCCGCCCACAGACCTAGGGACCCCCCCGCGTCCCCAGGGCTGAAACAGCCAACCCGGGAGTGAGCGAGTAGCCGGACTCCTGGGTTTGAGGGACGTTACTGTGTTGGGGGCTGGGAGCCAGGACTCCTGGGTTCTGTCCCTGGCTCTGGGAGGGGAGTGGGGGCCAGTGGTTAGAGGGGGTGGGGGGAGCCAGGACTCCTGGGTTCTGGCTCTGGGAGGGGAACGGGGGCCAGTGGTTAGAGGGGGTGGGGGGAGCCAGGACTCCTGGGTTCTGGCTCTGGGAGGGGAACGGGGGCCAGTGGTTAGAGGGGGTGGGGGGAGCCAGGACTCCTGGGTTCTGGCTCTGGGAGGGGAACGGGGGCCAGTGGTTAGAGGGGGTGGGGGGAGCCAGGACTCCTGGGTTCTGTCCCTGGCTCTGGGAGGGGAGTGGGGATTTGGGCCTGCTGGTTCTTTCCCTGGCGCTGGAGAGATGTGATCTGGTGAGTCTAAGGTTAATGCCTCGGCCCCCCCTGGGCTCTGTGGCCTGTTGCTGCCGGTCCCCGTGTGACGTGGGGCTATTGCTACCCCAGGGAGCCTTGTCCCGTTGATGGGTGAGCGAAAGCTGCGGGACACAAGCCGGGCAGCACAGGTGTGTTGTTTGTGCTGCACCCTCTGGCTAGCTGCCTTCCACCGGCCCGCGGGCGATGGGGCAGGAGGTCTGGAGCTGCCCCTTGGGAGGTGGTTTGTTGCTGGGGTGCCCAGGGTGCCAGGCGCTGGCCAGACGCCGGCCCTGTTGGCCTCCAGCGAGGTTTCCTGGGGGGCGGGGGCAGTCTCGGGAAGGAGTGAGGTCATCTCTCAAGCAGCAGCCTGCCCCCAAACCCAAAATCTCACCGTTTTCCTTCCTCCTGTGAGATGCTTTGTGCGGCAATGGAACAAGGGCTGTCATCTGAGAGCCGGCAGATCCCTGTCCCCCCCATTTCCCCGAGAGGTGGTGGGAGCTGGAGCCAGGTGTCCCCCACCTGCTGGGGTGTGCCCCACCCACAGCTCACAAGGGAGAGCTTCCTCCCCCCACCCCAGCTGGTGTTTTGTGAACTTGTCTAGGGGCCCAACCCCGGAGGCAGCATCTGAGCCCCTGCCCAGGTCAGGCGCTGCCCGCGAGGCCCGCAGCTGAACGCCCTGTCCCCCGGCGTGGGAATCGCTCGGGGCTCTGGCGGGAGACAGGCGCCCGGACGGACGCCAGGAGCAAAGTGGCAGCATGTATGCCCAGGGGCTGAACGGAGCCTGCCGAGCTGGAGGCTGGTGCTCTGCGGTGGCACCTAAACCCTCCGGAGCTCTGCGGCTCGCACCCAGGCTGCCCCTCGGGGAGATCTGCTCGAACATCAGGCCAGGGCTAGGCAGGTCAGGTGGGAGGCGCTCAGGGTCCCTTCCCACCTTAAAGTGTCTGAACAATCTGGTTACAGTGGCTCAGCTGGGTACAGCACCTTGTTCTCCCGCTATGGACGCAGCTTCAATGCCAACACCTCCTCCTATGACCTTGGGCAAGTCACTGCATCACTCCGTGCCTCGGTTTCCCCAAATGGAACTTGGGTGCTATCCCTTTAAGCAGCTGGCAGCCTGGCTGAGGCGCTCCCTGGGGTGTAGAGCCCATCAGAGGAGCAGTGTGTCTCCATGGCTAGGCCTGGCACCGTGTACAGAATTCGGAAACATGGTTATTGGTCCAGTCTCCCAAGTGCCCCTAGGCCGGTGGTCTGACCACTGCCCCCAGCAGAGCCCATTGTTCTCAGGGGCCAGAGCAATCCCTAGTGGACTAGCCCGTACCTCATCAGCCACCTCCGGCACGGGGGGATGCCTGCCTGCCACGCAGGGCACCAGGGGCTAATTGGCTAATATCTGTACAGCTGTATGGGGGTAGGTTACTGCTGAGGAATCCCCCCCCAGATCACATCAGAGCCCATCTGGCCCAGTATCCTGTCTGCAACAGGCCAGCAGCTCCAGAGACCCCATGGTGCTGCTGCCCCCAGGGAGGCTTGAACCCCCTGAGCTCAAGGGTTAGAACGGTGCCTGGGCAGACAGGACACCTAGGGCCTATTCCCAGCTAGGGCAAGTCACTTTCCTGCTCTGTGCCTTGATTTCCCCAGCTGTAAAATGGGGATAATGGTCCTGCTCATCTTTGTGAAGTGCTTTGAGATCCAGGGCGGAAAGGTGCTGGGCGCATGATGTGACAATGCTGCCCTGCAGCCGGGGTTGCCCACTGTCCCATATTTTCTCTGCAGCCGGGGGTGCCCACTGTCCCATATTCTCCCTGCAGCCGGGGGTGCCCACTGTCCCATATTCTCCGTTGTAGTTTTAATCTCTGCATCTGGAGGCCTGGCTATTCCTGCTCATCCAAGCCTTGTTTAAACGAGGGCGCCATTGCAATCTAGTGGCAAGGAGTCGCACAGGCTAATCCCGCAATGACCCTCCACAGAGAACCCACACGCTGGGGAGCCGGCTGCTCAGGGATTAAAGAGACCAGTGCGATTCAGTCTCAGAAAATAGGAAATCTTTACTGGTCCCCGCGTAGTGCGGGGATGGCAGCTCCTGCTGCCAGTGAGAAGCAAGCCACAGCCAAATATCAAAGGCATCCCGAGGCCTGGGCTCGGCCGCAAGGGGTCGCCATGGGGTTAGCAGGGCAGCTCCCCAGATGAGGTCAAGCGCTGGCCCCGAAGGAGCTTGGTGGATTGACCTGCGGAAAGGCACCGGGGGGCTGGAGGCGGAATTTTCTCTCCCGCCCGGGGCCGTGGAGGACAGAATTGAATCCAGACTCTGGCTCATTTGGCCCCCTATCCAGGGGCCCAGCCAGCCACACTTGCGCTGCGATAGCGGCTTGGAGCTGGGCTGAGCCCCCCAGATCCGGAGCAGGCGGCGAGGTTACGGCTCAGTGGCGGCAGGCGGCTGGATCCAAGCAGCAGGGGCAGGGCTGGTGGGTGGCTCCCAGCGGGGGCCTGGCGCCCTCACACCTTGGGGTAGTTCCTGGAGAGATAGACGCTCTTCCCGTCGTACTCCGAGGTGGTGAGGCATTTCAGGAAGAAGTGGCCGAGGTCGTGCTTGGAGATGACCCGGGCACCGCCGGACGTGTTCACCGTCACCGTGTAGTCCCCGGTCAGTGGCTGGTCATCTGGCGGGCAGGGAGGGAGGGACGGGTTGGGACATAGCCGGTACTGAGGGTCACGGCCCCCCTTCCTCCCAAGGCCTCTCCGGTGCCAGCCCCCTGCTTGGCCGGCAAGCCCGCCCGGGGGTGTGTGCGTGGGGCCCCGCTCCGAGGCACCCACCCCACACAGGCCTGCGCCCAGCCCTCCAACTGGGAGGGGGTATCCTGCTCCATCCGCTGCCCCCTGTGACCTGGAGGGGGAGCCCACCCTGCCACTCTCTTCCAGGCACTGGCAGAGAGAGCTGGTCCCAGCCAGAGCCCCCTACCCACCGGCGATGTGGGGCGGCATGACGGAGACGCAGTCCAGCCCCGACTCCTGCAGAATCTGGTGCATGCGGATGTGATCCTCCGTCACTGGCAGGAGCTTGGGGGGCACCTTCTTCAGGTCCCACATCAGGAAAGCTACAGGGGCGGGGCATGAGGGGAGAGTCAGAACAGGGGAGGAAGCAAAGCCAGGACTCCTGGGTCTTATCCCGGCTCTGGGAGCGGAGTGGGGTCTATTGGTTAGAGCAGGGGGCTGGGAGCCAGGACTCCTGGGTTCTTTCCCCATTTCCCACTGATTTTCTGTACAACTTGGGCAGGTCCTTTGGTCCCCCCAGCTGAGAGGTGGGGCTCGCCCCCCCCCCCGCCTCCAGGGATGTGAAGGTAAAGCCGCTGGTGTCTGGGCCGTGCCCAGGGAAGCTGTCCTGGTCGCTCAGGGAGGCGTGGGTATCCATTAAGGCAGGGATGTAAGGACCCCACAAGGCCTGTCAGACAGTAGCATAGTTGCACCCGGCTCCGTGGCCCTCACGCGGGTCACCCCAGATCCTGTGGCGTCACACGCGAGGAAGCTGCTAAGCAGCTGCAAGGGGCTCGTTTCTCCCGGCTTGGGGCACAGTACGTTGGGGTGGCAGCAAGGCCCCAGGACACCAGGGAGCGAAGGGGCGGACGTGCTACCGAACCTGAGGCACAGGGATTAGGAACCCCCTCGTCAGAGGAGGAAGGACCCGGAAAAGAAAGGGGCGTGAAACCCCCCCAAAGATGCATGAGGCAGCGTGTGCCACAGAAGGCTGCATGGCGGGGACAGGCCAGCACAATGCGCCCAGGTGGTGCCGGTGACGAGGGAGACGCTGATAACCCCCCAGGGCTCCCTCTGGGGTCTCTCCCCCAGGCGCTGGGCCAGAGGGTTTGGATGAAGCCCACTGAGCCAATTCCAACAGGTTTCTCTGAAGAGTTCACGGCCGGCTGGCCGGCCGCTGGGGCTCCCACCTGACCTGTCGTTCTCCTAATCCTGGAGCTGGCATGAGAACCTGGCAAACCAGAGCTGCTAACGGGGTGGGGGGGCTGAATCAGAAGCCTCATCAGTCTCTTGGGCGCAGCAGCAGGGTCCCCGCGTGCTCAGAGAGCAGCTCCCTGCCCAAGAGCTGCATGTCTCAGGGAAGGAGCGAGCCGGAATCCGGCCCCCGCTGGCCAGAGGCGTAGCCCAGGGAGACGTGGGCAGGGACACGCACCCAGCTGGTGCCCCACGGACTCACCCGACAGGCACACGACCACCTTCCGGATCCCGTGGGCCTTCATGGCCGCCACTATGTTCCTGGTGCCCTCGGACATCATGGTAGTGGGGCCTGGACAGGAGAGCAGAGGGGTCAGGGGGGCTTTGGCAATGGGGGGGTGCAGCAGCGGGGAGTGCCAAGGGTAGGGGGATGCGTTGGGCATGGGGGCTGTGTAGGATGGGGCAGGGGGAGCTTTGTGGGGGTGAAGGGGGTGGGTCAGAGGGTGCAGGGCTGGGCTGGGCAGGAGGAGCATGGAGGGCAGGGGCCCCAGGGGGCAGGGAGAGTGTGGGGGCTGGGTGAGGGGCCCTGCTTTCTGGGGGGCAGGAGGAGTGGGGGGTGCGGGGGCCAGGTGAGGGGCCCTTGGGGGGGCAGGGGGCATGGGGGCCAGGCAAGGGATCCTGGGGGGATGGGAGAGGAGGGCAGGGGGGGCTGGGCAAGGGGGCCAGGGGGGCGTGGGGGCTGGGTGAGGGGCCCTGGGGAGCAGGGGGGCGCAGGGGCCGGGCAAGGGGCCGCGGGGGCCAGGCGAGGGGCTCCGGGGGGCAGAGGGAGCGGGGGGTGCGGGGGGTGCGGGGGCTGGGCAAGGGGCTCCGGGGGGCAGGAGAGGTGCGTCGTACTCAGGTCGTTGCGGGTGCCCAGGATGATGATCACGGCGTCCTGCCCCTGAATCGCCTTGTCCACGTCTGGCGGGTTCAGCACGTCGCCCACCACGACCCGTGCCGGCCGGTGCTCCGGGGGCAGCCGTGCCGGGTCCCGCACCAGCACCGTCACCTGGTACCCTGCCAGGAGGAGAGACAGTGTGGGGGCGGGGGAGCCTCGGGTGTATGCCAGAAAGAGGGGGGGCTGGGAGCCAGGACTCCTGGGTTCTCTCCCTGGCTCTGGGAGCGGAGTGGGGGCTGGTGGTGAGAGCAGGAGGTGGGAGCCTGGGAGCCAGGACTCCTGGGTTCTCTCCCCAGCTTTGATACTCTCTGATACTCAGCCTTGCCTCGTCCCTGTGTCTCAGTTTCCCCTGGCTATTCACAGGGGACAACCCTTTGACACCAATCTGGGCAGTCTGCAAAGTGCCAGGAGTTATTGTCAGTCTCTGGCTGGGTAGTGGGACCCGTCTGGTGCGGGAGCTTCGGCCAGAGACCCAGCACCCCGCCCTCGCATGCCTACCTCTCACCTGCAGCACCTGGTCCATGCCAGCAGAGTGGGAGCTCGAGCCCCCTGCTTCTCCTCCAGAGCTGCCAGGCCAATCCTGGGGTGGGCAGGGTGCTGGGCGGGGGGCAGGCGTGGGGCTGCCCTGGGGGGCGAGGGGGGGGGAGTGTGACTAGGTTGCGTGTGTTGGGGTTGGAAGGAGGTTCTGGCGTCCGGGAGGGAAGGGAGGTCGGCACTTTGAGAACCCCCCCCCTTACCGAGAGTCCCTGCCCCAGGCTATCTGTGCCCCCCTCCGCTGATTGGGGTGTGGCCGGGGCACACTGCGCTGTGGGCTGTTCCCTGCCCCCCAGGGCCCAGGGGGGAGGAGCGGGAGTTAGAGCAGCCCTGTAGCGGCTATACCTGACCCCTGAAGCCAGGCAGGGCTCAGGATATGGGGCAGCAAAGGGGCTTTAACCCCCTCACCCCTGGCCCCTGAGGAGGAGCAGAGAGCCAGGCCTGGGGCCAGCAGGAGCAGACTGCCCCTCCTCCCCCACGCTCCGGCCATGGGGTGGTGAGTCAGCACGGGGGGGGGGGGGCTGTGACTCAGCAGGATCAGCGAGCTCTGCTGTCTTGGGGCATCTGAGCTGTGGGGCCAGACCCACAGAGAGACTGAGTCTCTCCGGGTCCATGTGATGCCAGCGCACACTGGGGGCCTGGGCAGCGCCCGGCCCGGCCCGACGGGGCCCCGATCTCGGCCGGGGCCTGGGCAGCGCCCGGCACAAGAGGCCTCAGGGAGCTCCTGCTGTATAAATGGTTTTGTTGGGTTAATGGTATCCCAGGTCTGGCACAGCACTTCCCATTCTACAAAAGCTGAAGGAGGCTCCTCGCTGTTGGATACCTGAGGAAGTGAGACTCAAGGGGGAGGAACCTGCCCAAGTCACAAGCGGGTCACTGGCAGAGTGGGGAAGAGAACCCAGGCGTCCGGACTGGCCCTCTCCCGCTGGGTGGCATTTCACACAGTCGAGGTGTGGATCTCATCCACGACTACTGCCTGTCAACCCGAGGATTTAATCCCGGGGTCTCCAAGGCACGGCACCGCCTGGGGATCGTGGGCAGAACGGGGGCATCCCACTGGCATCGGGCCAGCCTCAGGGAGTTTTAGGCCAGAAGGGCCCCAGCCTGAGCTGCCCTTGTGGTAGCACAAGGCGGAGGGTTGCACCCAGCCCGAGCTGCTGGCCTCGCTGCAGGGGGGCTGTTGAGAGAGACGCTCGGGCTGGATCTGCAGGTGCCCGCTGCTGGGGGTCCCCCATCTCCCAGGTCGTTTGCTCCAGCACTTAGGTACCAATCTGCTGCAGTGTCCAGCCGCCAGGTCTTGTCCCTCACTTGGCTGGGCAGTTCTGTGGGGCAGGGCCCGTCCGTTGTGCTCTGTACAGCGCCGGGCACGGCAGGGTCCGGCTCAAGGACTGGGGCTCCCCGGTGCTGCCGTAACCCACCTAACAGCTCTGCCTTTGTCTCCTGGATGCCCTGCCCTCCGAGGTGCCCACAGAGCCCGATCCAGTCCCCTCTCAACCCTCACGGCAGCAGCGTTTCCCGGGGCAGTACCGGGGTTCCCGGCCCCAGCCGCTCGCTCAGAGGGTCCTGTAGCTGAGCGCCCACCTGCTGGCTCCTTGGGAGGTGCCTGGCTCATGGTTCACCCAGCACTGGTCCTGCACCGCTCGGGCCAGGGCTCGGGGACCCATCGCCGATGCGGAGGCAGGGATGGAGACGAGGGCAGCCTCTGGGAGCGAAGGACGCGTCCCCTTCCTGCACCTAGACTTGTGCTGGGGACTGGCGGCCCTCCGCAAATTCTGCCAGCAAGTCGGGCCACTGGCAGCGTTCGACCTCCCCGAGTGAGCAGGGCTGGAGCAGGGGGGATCTCAGAGAAAACCCGGCTCCGGTTCATAGCCCCTCTCATCAGAGGGGCCACAAAGTGTTCCTCGCTGCTGGCCCAGCGCCACCCTCCCACCCCGCAGCTGGGGAAACGGAGTCAGGCAGTGACGGGACGTGCCCAGTTCTGCAGAGTCGGGGCAGAGCTGAGCCGAGTGCTCACAGACAGCGAGGCCCTCACCCTGCGGCGACCTCTCCAGCGCCAGGACAGTCTACACTAGCGCCAGCTGGGTGCAACAGTGGTGTTTAAAAACAGGCTTGGTCCCACCGAGCCCTTTGCGCTGGGTCTGTCCAGATGCTTCTGGCCCGGCCGCCTGATACCAACGCCCTCGACTTATCTCTCTGGCTCACATGTGCCTTTCCCACCCAGATACCGAGAAGTCGGCTGGAGCCTGAGGGGCTGGAAGCACCTACCCCTGCCCAGAATGTGGGGGCTTCGGGAGAACTGCCTTTGCCTGCCCTGCCCTGCCCAGACCGGGACCCCGTCCGGCCGGGCCCTGCCCAGACCCCGGCCCAGATCGGGGCCCCGTCCGGCCGGGCCCTGCCCAGACCCCGGCCCAGATCGGGGCCCCGTCCGGCCGGGCCCTGCCCAGACCCCGGCCCAGATC
Source organism: Lepidochelys kempii (assembly GCF_965140285.1). Classification (NCBI taxonomy): domain Eukaryota; kingdom Metazoa; phylum Chordata; order Testudines; family Cheloniidae; genus Lepidochelys; species Lepidochelys kempii. Next base: position 1,126,246 of record NC_136402.1, on the reverse strand, counting down.
GGGGCCCCGTCCGGCCGGGCCCTGCCCAGACCCAGCAAGAGGCAGCCCCTGAACCGAACCGCCCCAGTCTGAGGAGGCAAGGGGAGGGTCCGTTACCCGAATCAGAGGTGGGGAAACTGCGTCCCCGGCAGAGACCCGGGGAGTCAGTGGCGGAGGCAGGATTTGAACCAACAGCCCCGGCTCAGCTGCGCCAGCTCCGCCCCCCGGGGTCTCCAGCGCCCCCCGGGGTCTCCAGCGCCCCCCGGGGTCTCCAGCGCCCCCCGGGGTCTCCAGCGCCCCCCGGGGTCTCCAGCGCCCCCCGGGGTCTCCAGCGCCCCCCGCCCCGCGCAGCCATTGTCTGTCCCCGCAGGCACCGCGGCGCCCCTGCAGCCCGCCCCGGCCGGCGGCCTCTCGCGGGTGGGCTCGCCCCGCGCCCTCTTACCGGCCCGCAGGGCTTGCGCCAGGGTCGCCAGGCCGGTCATGCCGGTGGCCCCGAAAATGACGATGTTCCTGCAGGCTGCCATGCTCCGGCTCGGCTCCCGGCCGCGGCCGCGCCGTGCGGCTAAATCCCTTCCGTGCGCGGCTCCACCCCGGGGGCCGGGCCGAGCAGAGCCGGCCCCCCGCTCGGCCCCCGGCCCTGCCCTGTCCCGGGCCGGGCATGTGCCTGCGCCTGGCTGGGCTCAGGTCCCCGCCGCCCCCCAGTGCCGCCCCCCGGCTGGCTGGAGCTGGGCCCATGGCGAGCTCCCCCGGCCTGTCTCTGGGCTCCCACCTGCAGAGACCAGCTCTGCCCTTCCGCCCGCACCAGATCCACCGGCTTCGTCTCCCTGGGGCAGGGCGGGCCCAGGGCCCCGGGTCCCCAGCTGAGAACGGAGACCCCTGCCAGGCAAGCCACCAGCTGAATGCTGCCCTGCCTGCGTCTGCCCAGCCCCCTGGAGTCAGAGCCCCCCAGACAAAGAGGGGGTGCCCCGAGGCCGTTTGGAGCCGGTGCCAAGCGTCACAGGTGCAAACGGAGCTCAGGACCGGAGCCGTCCTGGGTCATCGAGTCCGGCCCTTACCACGGGGTATTGTCACGCCCCTGGGAGCACAGGAACGGCCAGACGGGGTCAGGGCAATAGCCGGCCCAGCCCAGTGCCCTGTGTCTGACAGCAGCCGGTGCCAGCTGCCCCAGAGGGAATGAACAGAACAGGGCAGTTATCAAGTGATCTGCCCTGTCGTCCACTCCCAGCTTCTGGTAGTCACAGATCTAGGGACACCCAGAGCATGGGGCTGTGTCCCTCAGCATCCTGGCTAATAGCCGTGGATGGACCGATCCTCCAGGAGCTCATCTCACTCTTTTTTGAACCCATTTATACTTTTGGCCTTCACAACATCCTCTGGCAAGGAGTTCCATGGGTTTGCGTTGTGTGAAGCAATACTTCCTTTGGTTCGTTTTAATCCTGCTGCCTAGTAATGTTGTGGGTGACCCCTAGTTCTTGTGTTATGAGAAGGAGTAAATAACACGTCCTTCTTTCCTTTCCCCACACCGGTCATGATTTTACAGACCTCGATCCTATCCCCCCCCTTGGTTGTCTCTTTCCAAGCTGAACAGTCTCAGTCTTATTCATCTCTCCCCATGCGGCAGCCGTTCCAGCCCCCGATCGTTGCTGTTGTCCTTTTCTGAACCTTTTCCAATTCCAATCTACCTTTTTTGAGATGGGGCGACCACATCTGCAGGCAGGATTCAAGCCGCCAGACAATAGGATGTTTTCTGCCTTATTATCTGTCCCTTTCCTAATGGTTCCCGGTGGTCTGTTCGCTTTTTTGGCTGCCGCTGCCCATTGAGTAGACGTTTTGAACTCGCCGCAGTGACTCCAAGATCTCTCTTGAGTGGTAACAGCTAATTCGGACCCCACCATTGTACACGTGTAGCTGGGATCATGTTTTCCAATGGGCATCACCTTGCATTTATCAATGCTGAATTTCATCTGCCATTCTGTTGCCCCATCACCCAGTTTTGAGAGTCCCTTTGTAGCTCTTCACAGCCTGCCTGGGACTTCACTATCTTGAGTAGTTTTGTATCATCCTCAAATTTTGCCACCTCATGGTTTACCCCTTTTTCCAGATCATTTATGAATATGTTAAATAGGACTTTATTCCTACCCTTTGTTTCCTGTCTTTTAACCAGTCACTGATCCAGGAGAGGACCTTCCTGCTTATCCCGTGAGGGGCCAGCCAGGGCACAAGAGAGGGGCCAGGCTGCTGGGTGTGTGTTCCATACTCCTAATCATTTTTGTTACCTGTTTCTGAACTTTTTCCAATTTCAACATGTCTTTTTTAACATAAGAACATACAAATGGCCAGACCAGGTCAGACCAAAGGTCCATCCAGCCCAGTGTTTTGTCTTCCGACAGTGGCCAATGCCAGGTGCCCCAGAGGGAATGAACAGAACAGGGAATCATCCAGTGATCCATCCCCTGTCGCCCATTCCCAGCTCCTGGCAAACAGAGGCTAGGGCCACCATCCCTGCCCGTCCTGGCTAACAACTATTGAGGGACCCATCCCCCGTGAACTTATCTGGTTCTTTTTTGAACCCTGTTGATAGTCTTGGCCTTCACAACATCCTCTGGCAAGGAGTTCCACAGGTTGGCTGTGCGTTGTGTGAATACTTCCTTTTGTTTGTTTTAAACCTGCTGCCTGTTAAATTCATTTGGTGACCCCTAGTTCTTGTGTTATGAGAAAGAGTAAATAACACTTCCTTCTTTACTTTCCCCACACCGGTCATGATTTTAAAGACCTCAATCCTATCCCCCCTTAGTCGTCTCTTTTCCAAGATGAAAAGTCCCTGTCTTATTACTCTCTCCTCATATGGAAATGGTGGGGCAACCACATCTGCACACAGTAGTCCACATGCGGGCGTACCGTGAATTAATCTAGAGGCAATATGATATTTTCATCTCTCCCTTCCCTAATGGCTCCTAGCACGGGTGGCTTTTCTGGCGGCTGCTGCCCACCTCTTAGCATATGCACCACATGCCTTGGGTGGCACGTGACCAGGATTCACCAAATTTGGCCCGTGGGTTGGATGGTTAGCTGGCCGGGCCAGGACGCTGAGCCAGTGTTTTCAGAGAACCAGGCACAATGACTCAGAAACTCATCAAACTCCATCTTCAAACCAGCCGTTCTGTTTGCCGCCCTGCTCCTGTCTGGAGGAACCTCCCTCCTCCCGTGACTTGAAACCGTCTCCCCAGCTCCAGGCTCAGCCGACTCCTGGCCGGGTTCCTCCCATTTCTTCTGGTCCGTTAGCCGCAGGTGCGCTCCCCAGAGGCTGCTCAGCTCTGCCGCCCTAGGCAGCCCCCTCCTGCTGCCAAGAACAGAGGTCCCTCACCAGGGCGTGTGGTGAACCCGCAGTGGGGGGAGGCCCTCGGGTGCCCCTCCAGCTAGGCCATGTGTGTCCAGGCCAAATCGGAGCATCGTTGCCATCTGGCCTGGAGGCCCTGGGCTGCTGCCTTTTTGCCTGCGGCTAGAGCGGTTCCCCTGGAGGCATTTCCAGCGAGCAAACCGATCCCTCCTCCCTGGCTCAGTGCTCTGTTCCCCACAGCCTCCCAGCGCCCTCCTCTGCGCCGGGTCCAGCTTGAGTTACCCTCTCCTGACCACAGGGGACCAGAGCTGGACGCCGGGCTCCAGAGGAGGTGGGGAATCGGGGCCATTGTCCTTTTATTGCCCACAATTCCATCCACCCTCCCCCTTCCTGAGTCTGCAGAGAGCCTGGAACAGTAGCTGGAAGAGGGGTGAAGGGCTCCAGGGGCCATGGCCAGGACAGGGCTACAGCATGGGAGGGGGGCAGGGAGGCCCAGGTCGGATGGACCTTGCAACCCAGATTATCTTAATTCAGCCCCATGTCCCTGACCCTGCAAAGTGCTCACATTCCCCACTGACCAGAACCCGTCGCAGGGGCAGAGCGGAAACCATACAAACCAGACCCCAATAAAACAGTTTCTGTCCTCGGCCCGGGTCCCTGGTGCGCTCCTGGGGTACCAGGGTGCTAATTATAACACCCCATAAATCGAGAAGGGGCAAACTCCTCCCTCCTGTGGAGACTTGATTCCACTGATATTGGGCTCATAAAATTCGTGTATGAAAAAAATTGTAAATAAACAATCCAAATTTTGAGGCCCCGACTGAGACCGAGAACCCCACTGGGCCGGGCGCTGCCCAGACCGAGATCGGGGCCCCGGCGGGGCGGGCGCTGCCCAGACCCCCCAGGGGCCGGTCCCGGCTTGGCAGGGTCTCACAAGCTAAACCCCCAGCGCAGGAGGGGAGGAGGCTGCGCCCGGCGTGTGGCAGGAATAGGACCCAGGCATCCTGCAGGCTGCACCCCGGCGCCCCTCCCCCCCTTTCCCCGCACCCCGGCCCCGGCCCCGCGGCTCGCTCCCCGCTCCGGCCGGGCGGGGACGGGGGGAGGCTGCGCCGCCGAGCGGGGATTGGCCGGGCGCGGGGGCGGCGGTGACGGCGGGGCTGCCCGGCCGTGCGCTCTGCAGCGCGCCCCGGGCCTGGATGCTGCCGCGCGGCCGGCTGCGGGAGCGGGGCCGGGGTGAGTCCGGCGCCGCGGGCATGCGGGGGGCTGGCGGGGGGCAGAGGCTGGCAGGTGGCCGGGGACGGGGGATGGGGGAAGCCCCCCCTTGCAGTGTGGGGTGCGTGGAGTGGCTCCACCCCAGGGTGCCAGCCGGGCGCTGGCTCTGGGTGCCCACGGCCCGCCGGGGTTGCCAGCCGGAGATGGGGGGTGTGCCAAGGGGGGGCCGCTTGTCGCCAGCCCGGGGCACGGTGCCCCTTTGCCCGCAGCCAGGAGAGCCCAGAGCCGCACGGTGCGTGTCTGTGACCCGGCGTTTCCCCTTCTCCCCGTGGAGTTGGCGGCTGGGAGGCAGGTTTGTGTTTCTGCTGGGCTGGTGTTTGCCAGGTGGCTGCCCTGGCTGGCCCCAGGTGAAGGGTGTTATTTATTTTTGCCTTGTGGCCCTGGTCGGTGCCCACGGGACAAGAAGACCCTGCGATCCCCCTGCATCCCTGCCCCAAGCACCATCTGTCTGTGCAGCCGGCCACTCCCGCGCCATGGCTGCAGAAGGTGAAAGGCAGGGCAGAGATGCTCCTTGCCATGAGCTGAAGGTTGACAGCCCCCCCCTCCCCCCTGCAGCTGCTCTTGAACCCGGGAGGGCCTGGCCAGGAGCCAGCTGGCTAACACATCTCCGGCTGGGGGCAGACGCTGCGGCTGGGGAAGGTCCCATTCCAGGCTTTAATTTATTCCTCCAGCCCCTTTTGGGGAGGACTGGGTTCCCTATCGGGTCGGAGGTTGTGGCACAGGGAGAGTGTGGGGCCGGAGGCTGGGTCCCACCCTGTGCGTCTCTGTATCTACCCTGCTGGCAGTCTGCGTGTGCATCCCCCTCTGTCCATCCATCCCCAGCTATATCCTCTCTCTGTCCACCCCCAACGCTCGTCCATTTCTGCCTCTCTCCCCGATTGCTTCCTCCGCCGTCCACCGCATTAGCCCCGTGCGCTGGTGTTTTCCAGGCCGCCAGGCAGACGAGTGCTTGGGGACGGGTCTGTGGGCGCGGGCAGGCGAGTGACAGATAAACATGGCTCCCTACCTGCCTGTGGCCTCTGATGGGTTAAGTCCACCTGAGCGCGCCGGGGGTTGGCTTGGGCTGGGGGCCTGGCCAGACGCCGTTGATTTACTCTTCCTGGCAGGATGGCAGACCCCAGCGGGCCTGGCTGGCCGTGCGTTCTGTCCAGGCATTCCCAGGCCAGAAGGGGCCAGGCTGACTCCTGCATCGCTCAGCCCAGAGCGTCCGCAGCAGGCTCTGCCTGGCTGGCGTCTGTCCCTTGAAGGGAATCCTGGCGCCAGGACGACAGGGACCCGTTCAGTTCCGAAACAGTCCGAGGATCCTGCCCTGCGGGGCCGGAGCAGGGGGCGGGGGAGGATCGGCCCATCCACCCTGTTGCTCCGCTGCATCCTGACCCTTCCAAGGGAGACGGAAAGACCCATGAAGCAGCCAGCTCCTTGGGCTGCTCTCAGGCCAGCCAGGCTCCTTCCCAGCATGGGGAACTTGCCGAGGGCCCTCCCCCTGCCGCAGACTCAGAGGGACTGGAGCCTGTGGCTAACGGCGTCAGCTTCTCCGGCTCTGGGTACGGGAGCACCTGAGACGGCAAGAGCCTCGCTGCCTGGGCCTGGCACTGAGCGAGCCGCTTCGGGGCAGCACTCCCTGCGTGCGCAGCGTCGGACGTGCAGGGTGCTGGATGGCGCACGCAGTGGCCTGTGGCCCAGCCTGGGTATGAACTCCAGGCCTGGAGCTGGGCGAAGGCAGCAGCCGGTCCCTAGAGCGAGATGAGCTCAGGCCAGAAATGAAGTGCAGAGCTGTCAGTGAGGGGCTTGGCTCTTGGAAGAACCCACCGGGGAGTGTCTCCTTCCCCAGGATCTGCTCCAGCACAGCTGAAGCTCTGGGCTGCAGGCTGGGCTCTAGGGTGAGGGGCTCCGGCCAAGTTTCAGAGTAGCAGCTGTGTTAGTCTGTATCTGCAAAAAGGAAAAGGAGGACTTGTGGCACCTTAGAGACCAAGGCAATCGCAATCCTTGCCCAGCTGGGAACACAGGGATGAGCCCATTTACCCAGCTCTCTGCCAGGCGCTGGCCCAGCTGGGTCCATGCTCGAAGAGCCCCCGGCAGCAGTTCCGCCCCAGCGTTGCTCTCACCCCGGTCTCTAACAGAGATTGCCGCGAGCTCGGCAGGTTTGACCCTGGGGTCTGTCTCGTCTCGCTGTGATGTTGCTCTCCATAATGTTTTATGGAAATATGCTAATGAGTGTAAATATGCTGTAACTGGAATATGCTTTATGCAAAAGGTCTCTAAAGGTATCAAAACAAAACTTATAATCTACTGAGTGTGATTATAAATGTATTTGTATAAATGTATCACTCTTGAATCTAAAGCTAGAAATATAAAGTTAACTCTGGTTTCAGAGTAGCAGCCGTGTTAGTCTGTTTCCGCAAAAAGAACAGGAGGACTTGTGGCATCTTAGAGACTAACAAATTTATTTGAGCATAAGCTTTCGTGGGCTACATTGGATGGAACTCTGCATCTGATGAAGTGAGCTGTAGCTCACGAAAGCTCATGCTCAAATAAATTGGTTAGTCTCTAAGGTGCCACAAGTCCTCCTTTTCTTTCTGTTAATTCTGAGGTTCTATTGTAATTATGCAAAGTGTGGGCCATTAATGGTGGCTTGGAATCTTGCCGGGTCCCATTGACCAGGACAATTAGTTGTAAATGGCTCTGTTGACTTGGAAGCCTTCATGTGAGTCAGGCCTGGAAGAATGGAGGCCGGGATTTCACAGGACATGTGACCTGGTACAGTGGCATCTTAAAGACTAACAGATTTATTTGGGCATAAGCTTTCGTGGGTAAAAAACCCACTTCTTTATCTGGCATATAGGAAGATATATATACACAGAGAACATGAAAAGATGGGGGTTGCCATACCAACTCTTAATGAGACCAATCGATTAAGGTGGGCTAAAAAAAAAACTTTTGTAGTGATAATCAGGATGGCCCATTTCAAACAGTTCACAAGAAGGTGTGAGTAACAGTAGGGGGGAAAATTAACACGGGGAAATAGTTTTTAGTTTGTGTAATGACTCATCCACTCCCAGTCTTTATTCAAGCCTAATTTGATGGTGTCCAGTTTGCAAATTAATTCCAGTTCTGCATGTTGGAGTCTGTTTTTGAAGTTTTTTTGTTGAAGAATTGCTACTTTTAGGTCTGTAATTGAGTGACCAGAGAGATTGAAGTGTTCTCCGACTGGTTTTTGAACGTTATAATTCCTGACGTCAGATTTGTGTCCCTTTATTCTTTTGCGTAGAGACTGTCCACTTTGGCCAGAGTACATGGCAGAGAGGCATTGCTGGCACAAGATGGCATATATCACATTGGTAGATGTGCAGGTGAACGAGCCTCTGATAATGTGGCTGATGTGGTTAGGCCCTATGATGGTGTCCCCTGAATAGATGTGTGGACAGAAAACTATTTCCCCATGCTAATTTCCCCCCCTACTGTTACTCACTTGCTTCTTGTCAACTCTTTGAAATGGGCCATCCTGATTATCACTACAAAAGCTTTTTTTCCTCCTGCTGACAATACCCACCTTAATTGATTAGTCTCGTTAGAGTTGGTATGGCAACTCCTGTCTTTTCATGTTCCCTATGTATATATATCTTCCTACTGTATTTTCCACTCCATGCATAAGATGAAGTGGGTTTTAGCCCACGAAAGCTTATGCCCAAATACATTTTTTAGTCTCTAAGGTGCCACAAGTCCTCCTGTTCTTTTTGCTACAGACTAACACGGCTGCCCCTCTGAAACTAGTCTGTGAAAGAAGCTTATTGGAACATCGCTGAGGGTGAGATTTACCTGTATTCGGTTTCTTAATGTATTAGGCTTAGACTTGCCTGTTTTGTTTTATTTTGCTTGGTGACCTACTTTGTTCTGTCTGTTATTACTTGGAACCACTTAAATCCTACTTGTTACACTTAATAAAATCACCTTGGTTTATTAATATACCCAGAATAAGTGATTAATGCCTGGGGGGGCAAACAGCTGGGCATCTCTCTCCATCAGTGTTATAGAGGGCAGACAATTTATGAGTTTACCCTGTATTAGCTTTATGCAGAGTAAAACGGATTCATTTGGGTTTGGATCCCGTTGGGAGCTGGGTGTCTGGGAGCTGGAGATAAGTAACTTGCTGATCAGTTTTCAGTTAAGTCTGCAGCTCTGGGGCGTGGACCAGACCTGGGTCTGTGTTGCAGAGCGGTAGCATATCAAGGCAGGGCTCAGAGGTAATTCCAACAGTCCCAAGGGGGTCTCTGTGACCGAACCCGTCACACTCGTCTCACCAGGGCGTGGAACACCAGGGCCTTTACAGGGACCATAAGGTGGAAAAGAAACCTGCCCCCAAAGAGCTGCCAGGCTGGGGAGACTAAATAGACTGGGGAGTGGAGTACAGGCGGATGGGAAACCAGCATCTGTCCCCGGGGAGTAAAGGTGGCAGAAAGTGGCCAAAACACCGTAAGCAGCCCTGGGCGTTGCCCAGACCCCAGCCGAGATCAGGGCCCCGTCACGCCGGGGTGAGATGCAGCGTCTGCCTGCAGGAGCTCCCAGTCTCGCTATCCCTGTATTACAGATTGGGCAGCTGAGCACCAGAGAGATGCAGGGACTTGCCCTTCGCCACCCAGCGGGGCCTGGGGCAGAGCTGGGATGGAGCCCGGGGGTCTAGACTCCCAGCCGGCGTTTTGACCCCAAGCTCCTCTCTCCCCGGCTTCGGTGACGGCGCAGGCTTCATCTCTGCATGGGGCGGGGGGCAGTTTGGGAGCGGGGGAGGCTGCCGGGGGCAGCAGTCGAGCGTGGGTTGCAGTGGCTGGGTGTCTGCCCAGGGAGCCGAGCAGCCTGGGAGTTGGCGCGATGCCCTTTGTGCCTCCCCGTGCATTTTCCCAGCTCCATCTCTGGGTTTGACGCCCCCCCCACGCCTGCCCCGGCCCCCTGGGCGCTTTATCCCACCACTGCCATCGCGCGCCTGTCACTGCCGATCTGCACAGCGGGGGCAGGGGGATGGATCCTGCCCTGCAGAGAGCGCCTGGGTCTGCACGTCAGTAATGACTGCACGGGGCGGGCCCAATCCCAGCAGCGCCCGGAGGCCAGATCCAGGACCCTTCCCCCAGCCCGCTAAGGGTCTGCTGAGACCCCCTCCTCTTAACCACGCAGGGCGCTGTCAGACCCCCTCCCTTAGCCGCACTGGGATCCATCAGGCCCCTAGGGGTGGGGGACCCGGTCTGACCTCTGACCCGGCCCGGAGAGCGGGTGCCATTACCTCCCCTGAGGGTGGAGACGCCGAGTGCTCCCATTCTCCTGGCTGAGGCGCTGGCGGGGGGAAACCAGGGGGGGCCAGTGCCCTGGCCCCCCTTTCACGGAGTCCCCGGGCGATGCTCTGGAACTGCTCCCCATGAAGCCAGTCAGGACTCTGGGGAAGTCTCCTTTCTGTGAGCAGCCTGACTTCAGGACACACAGCTCATGCAGCTTCCACCTTCCTCGGAGCATTCAGCCTCCTCTGCCCCTCCCTGCGATTCCCACAGCGAGTCCGCCCAGGCGGGGCTCCTGGGGAAGCCAGAGGGTCCTGCCCCTCAACTCCGCAGTCAGACGGGACTCTCAGCCAGCCAGTAAAACAGAAGGTTTATTAGACGACAGGGACATGGTCTAACACAGAGCTTGTAGGTGCAGAGAACCGGACCCCTCAGCTGGGTGCATTTTGGGGGGCAGTGAGCCAGACAACCACGTCTGCCCTTCACTCCATGTCCCAGCCAGCCCCAAACCAAAACTCCCTCCAGTCCCTCCTCCTCTGGGCTTTGTCCCTTTCCTGGGCCAGGAGGGCACCTGATTCCTTTGTTCTCCAACCCTTTAGCTCTCACCTTGCAGGGGGGAAGGGCCCAGGCCATCAGTGGCCAGGAAACAGGGTGTCAGCCATTTATGTACCCTGGCCCTTTGCTCTGCAACAATTACACCCCTTATCCCACCACCTAGAGACTTAAGAAATGCCTAGGGGAAACTGAGGCACACTTACAGTATTCAGAGGAAACATTAAGAACAGTCCCACTTCGTCACAGCCCCTTCCCCTCCAGCAGGGGCGTCACCGTGGGGAAGGAAGCCATCAGCAAGGGGAAAAGGCCCCATTGCTCCTTGAGGCTGGTCTGTTATTCGCTGGGGAGTGGGGGGACTGCATTTGTAGCTCCCGGGAGCAAAGGGGGGTGCACAGCTAGAAGCAGAAGAGAGCCCCTCACACGTCTCCCTGGCGCAGCTGTCCCCGCGCCCCTCCCTCAATGGCATGGCCAACGCTCAGTTTGCTGCTTCCCTGAACCCCATGGAGGGAGCTGGGGCAGCGGGGAGGGGAGCTCTGCCCCCCAGGAACGCCCAGCACGAGGCCCCAGAACGGGGGAATCTCCAGCAGGAGCAGAGAGGTGGTTTCCCCTGTGTTTGGCCCTGGTGGGACGCTGCTGGGAGCCTGGGGCTGGTTCTGGGGCCCACTGGTCAATCGAAGGGTCAAAGAAGAGCCGGGACAACGACCGACGGGTTCAGAAGCTCCTGGGGGCGACAGACGGCAGGAGCTCCGGCTGCTTAGCTGAGCACAGAGACGGTTCGGGGGCGACTTGATCCCCGTCTGCAGCTGCCCCGGGGGAGCAAACGTTTCCTGGCTGGCTTGCCGGGGGAGGTCGAACGAGTTGCTGGCTGGTGGGGAAGCACTTCCTGACGCTCTGTTGATCTATCAATCCCTTCCGGCCCCACACCATCTCGGTCGGGGTCTGATAGAGAGATATGCACAGCTGTTTGCTCCTCCAGGTATTAATTACTTACTCTGGGTTTATCAATAAACGAAACTGATTTTATTAAGTATAAAAAGTAGGATTTAAGTGGTTCCAAGTAATAACAGACAGAACAAAGTAAGGTTTCAGAGTAGCAGCCGTGTTAGTCTGTATTCGCAAAAAGAAAAGGAGTACTTGTGGCACCTTAGAGACTAACCAATTTATTTGAGCATGAGCTTTCGTGAGCTACAGCTCACTTCATCGGATGTATTCATTTTCCACTGAATGCACTAAAGCTCATCCTCAAATAAACTGGTTAGTCTCTATGGTGCCACAAGTCCTCCTTTTCTTAGAACAAAGTAAGGGACCAAGAAACATAAAACAAAACATGCAAATCTAAGCCTAATACATTTAAGAAACTGAATACAGGTAAATCTCACCCTCAGCGATGTTCCAATAAGCTTCTTTCACAGACTAGACTCCTTCCTTGTCTGGGCCCAATCCTTCCCCCCCGGTACAGTCCTTGTTCGCTCCAGCTCAGGTGGTAACTACGGGATTTCTCATGACTGGCAACCCCCTTTGTTCTGTTCCACCCCCTTTAATAGCTTTGGCCCAAGGCGGGAATCCTTTGTCTTTCTGGGTTCCTACCCCCTCTTCTAAATGGATTCCAGTACCAGGTGACATGGTCACATGTCCTGTGAGACCCCCCCAAGTCTTCATTCTTCCTGGCCTGACTCACAGGAAGGCTTCCAAGTCAACAGAGCCATTTACAACCAATTGTCCTGGTTGATGGGAGCCATCAAGATTCCAAGCCACCATTTGTGGCCCACACTTTGCATAATTACAATAGGCCCTCAGAGTTATATTTCATATTCCTAGTTTCAGATACAAGAGTGATACATTTATACAAATAGAATGACCACACTCAGGAGATTATAAGCTTTGTAATGATACCTTCCAAGAGACCTTTTGCATGAAGCATATTCCAGTTACATCATATTCACATTCCAAGCATATATTTATAAAGCATATGGAGTGCAATGTCCCAACGGGTCCCATCCCTCATTTGCTTCTAGCTCTGAGACAGGGGCTAGAAACCTCGGGGCCAACCGGGCAAGCGGGTAACGTAGCGTGAGACACGTCGGTGGAATCTCTTCGTTCCCGCATGCTGGGCTGGGTGCAGGATCTCCTGGTGACTCTCTGATGGTGGAGGGCAACTTAGATCATAAAGGCGTCTTCTGGGCTTAAAATCCATTAGCCTGAGCAGGCCGTCAGGGCTGTTTGCTGGGAGCTCTGTGGTGTGATGGGCGGTTGTTGCCATTGGTCACTGTCAGGCGTTTGGATCTTGCATTTATCAGTTCATCGCCTGCAGCAAAGCCCTGGGGGCTGAGTCCTCGTTGCCCAGCCCCATGCGCTGCCATCGCACCAGTGCAAAGGGAGGGTGACGCTGTCAGCTCACGAGGGTGGCATTTTACACTAAGACATGGGGAAGCAGAGCCCAAAGGGAAAGGCACAGATTTTAGTAGCTCATTATTAGGTGTATTACAGTAGCATGTAGAGACTCGAGCTCAGATCAGGGCCCCCTTGTGCCAGGCGCTGCACAGACCCTGTGTCGGAGAGTTTACAGTGTAAATTGATGGAGGGTGGGAGGAGAAGTGACTTGCCCCACATCATCCAGCGGGCCAAGGGGCAGAACTGGGATAGAACCCGGGAGTCCTGGCTCCCAGCCCCCCCTGCTCTAGCCACTAGACCCCACTCCCCTCCTAGAGCCAGGAGAGAACCCAGGAGTCCCAGCTCCAGTGGCCACACCACCCCCTGCAGCCCTGCTGTGCACCCCGCAGGATAATCTCTCTTGATCAGAAAACTCCACCTTCTTGGCAAGTCGGCATCTGCTGGGCAAATCCCCCCTTCCTTGGCTGCTGCTTAATGCCAGCGAAGTAACTAAGGAGTCAGGAGTGCATGTCCCGCACCAGGCCCTGGCCGGTCCCCGCTCGGGCCCAGATCTGCGCGCAGATTGGCGCACCCCAGGCTCGGAGGATGGGGCTGTGAGGAGGGACGAGCTGGTGGTCCCGGCTGGACGGGGCCGTGCACAGCTCTGAGCCAGCTGGTAATCAGCTCTGTACAGATTACTCATGCGTCGGGCCCAGCTACTCTGCAGCGGCCCGTGAAGTCTCCTCTGGGTTTTGGCCTCTGCGTGCGGCATTTTGGCTCCGTGCTGGGAGAGTGTCGGCTCCTTGGGGTTATGCTGAACTGTTAGGGTCTTGGCAGGCCCCAAAGCCCCGGTTGGGCTCAGGAATCCCTTGTGCCGGGGGCTGGCCAGGCCCAGAGGACAGACAGTCCCTGCCCCAGAGAATTCACCTCTGAGCGTGGACAGCGTCGTCTGGGTGACTCGCACGTGTGCAAAACCTTGGCAGGCGAGCAGGGGGCCTGTGCATGGTGGGCCATGCGTGTGCAGCACAGAGCCCCCCCCCCGCGGCTCCGTGCGTGTGAACGCACACACCTGAGCAGCAGCGCTGTCCAACGGGCGATTGTGGGCGCAGCTTGGCCTGCTGCGGTCGCCTGTGTGCGATGTTTAGACACGCGGGACGGCAGGTACGTGGGCAGAAGCCAGGTGCGTGGAGCTGGGGTGCAGCAGATGCCGGTTCTGTCACTGGCGTGCCCAGGGGACGGCCTCCCCGCACGCACGTGGGCAGTGAATCGTGCGTGCAGCTTTCCCCGGTGCCGATCCCTCGTGCACACACTTGGTGCGTTGTCAGTTGCACGAAGAGCGATCGGGTGACTGTGGGAGACCCGTTCCTGGGCAGGCGGGGGGAGGGTTGTGTGCAGAGGGGGCGCCGTGCAGGAACACTGAACGTGCATCAGTAACTATCGTGCTCCGATTGCTGGAAGGTGCTTGACACTGTTCACACTGCTTAGAAAACAGCAGCCAGGCCGGCTGCCAGGCCCTGATCCAGCTCGCGGTTCCTGGGGCTGCCGGCTGGAGCAGGGTCTCCGCAAACCCCAGCCCAGAGCCTGTCACTTGCTGTCGTTTCTGGTAGACGTTAACGCTCCCCGATGGCCAACGGAGCAGCTGAGCTGGATAACATGGAGATCCAGTCGCAGAACAGCAACACCCGCTGGGAGAACACGGACAACCAGGTCTGGGATGACACCACGGTCACCGCCAAGCTGTTTGAGTGTTCCCGCATCAAAGCACTCGCCGGTACGTCCGCAGGGGGCTGGGAGCCAGGACTCGGGTTCTCTCCCTGGCTCTGGGAGGGGAGTGGGGTCTAGTGGTTAGAGCGGGGGTGAGGTGCCAGGACTCCTGGGTTCTCTCCCCGGCTCTGGGAAGGGAGTGGGGCTAGTGGTTAGAGCGGGGGGCTGGGAGCCAGGACTCCTGGGTTCTGTCCCCGGCTCTGGCAGGGCAGTGGACTGTTGATTAGAGCGGGGGTGCAGTGGGGGGCCCTGCACACGTGGCTAGCCATCTCCACAGGCTGGGTGTGGGCAGGGCAGTGACCGGGCTGTGTTTGCCCCTGGCAGATGAGCGCGAGGCCGTGCAGAAGAAAACCTTCACCAAGTGGGTGAACTCGCACCTGGCCCGGGTGTCCTGCCGCATCAGTGACCTCTACGCCGACCTCCGCGACGGCTACATGCTGACCAAGCTGCTGGAGGTGCTGTCCGGGGAGCAGCTGGTGAGAACGCCGCGGCCGGCCCGGCGCTGCAGGGGCTGGGGACTGGCTCTGCCCCGGGCAAAGGCCCCCAGCAGCAAAGAGCAGCGAGGCAGGGGACCCCGGGGGCTGCCCTGCCAGAGTATGCCCTCGGGTGCGACGGCGGGGCGCTCACTCTGCCCGCTGCAGCCGGTGCAGGGCAGAGCCGGGGCTGGCAGGACCCTGGCGCGGTGTCCCTAGCTGGCACGGACAGAGAAATCGCCCCCGGGAGTCAGCCGCAGATGGTGGGGTTGGGGGGTGCTTCTGTAAAGGGGATCTGGGATGGACATGGCTGTGTACCCAGTACTCCTGTCTGTCCGTCCGTCTATCCCCATACGTAGCCCCTTGTCTGTCAGGGCTCCTCCCTGTCCCTCCCTTCTGCCTGGGGCGGTCCTGCACCCTCACCGTGCTATCCCAGTGCCCAGCTCCGGCTGTGCCCAGCACGGGTGGCTCCCCGGGTGGGGCCAGGGCCTGGCTGGGGCGGGGCCCCTCCTGGTGTCTCAGGGCGGTTTGCCTGGCCCAGGGCGAGGACGGGGCGTTAGCCGAGAGCTCTCCCTGGCCGGGGGAGCCTGCGTGGCACGGGGAGCCAGAGGCGCGGTGCTCAGGCCCCTCCCTGTGGCCCCCCAGCCCAAGCCGACACGCGGGCGCATGCGGATCCACTCGCTGGAGAACGTGGACAAGGCCCTGCAGTTCCTGAAGGAGCAGCGCGTGCACCTGGAGAACGTCGGCTCGCACGACATCGTGGACGGGAACCACCGCCTGACGCTGGGGCTCGTCTGGACCATCATCCTGCGGTTCCAGGTGGGATGGGTGGCTCCAGGGGGCGGCTCCAGGGGGCGCTGTGCCACAGGGAGCGAGATGTGGGGCGCTCTGCCCTGCCGGCGGGGCTGGCGCCTGGTGCCATGGGGCAGTGACAGATCCCTGGGGACAGACCAGCCCCAGGGCAGGCCACTGCGCTCTGCCCCTCCCTGCCTCCCCTGCATGCCCCGCTCCGCTGTGCACTGTTACTCAGCCCCTGCTGTCCACCCCAGAGGTGGCTGCATCCCAACGGCGAAGTGATCCCCCTATAGATCGCAGGGCACTGCCCCCGCCCAGCCAGCCAGGTGGGTGGCAAAGGGCCAGACACACCTGCTGACCCCACACAGGGGTCCCCCCCGGGCCGGGCATGGGGGCAGAGGTGGTGCAGCTGTGTCTTAAGGGGATTCCCCAGCAGGACTTGTGGAGCAGGGGGAGGGGAGTGGCCAGTGGAACCCAGGTGTCCGGCGGGGGAGGGCTGAGTATTTCCATGGCGCGTGTGTCAATCATCCTCCCCCTTCGCCCAGATCCAGGTGATTAAAATCGAGACGGAAGACAACAGGGAGACCCGCTCGGCCAAGGACGCGCTGCTGCTCTGGTGCCAGATGAAGACGGCAGGGTGAGGGGCCCTGGAGCTGCCCGGGTGCCCCCATAGCTCCCAGCTGGCCTTCGCACGGGGCGTCCCTCCTGGGGCACGGGACACGCCCAGGGCCGTGACTCCTCACTTCCCTCCTGGCGTGGCCCAGGGAGCCGGGCCTGAGCCGGGCCTTGCTGTGCTCTCTGGCAGGGCGGGCTCTGCCTGGTGGTCCCTAGATCAGTGGGCATAGGGACCAGGCGTTCTCCGGGCGGGTGTAGGGACTGGGCATTTGTCACGGGGTCCCTGGGCGAGGCTCTGGAACTGCTCCCTATGAAGCCAGGCAGGGCTCTGGGGAGTCTCCTCTCTGGGAGCAGCCTGTCTGCAGGACACACAGCTCACCCGGCTCCACCTTCCTGGGTCTGACCTCAGAGCATTCAGCCTCCTCTGCCCCTCTGTGCGCTTCCCACAGCGAGTCTGCCTAGGCGGGGTCCTGGGGAAGCCAGAGGGTCCTGCCCCCCAACTCCGCAGTCAGACGGGACTCTCAGCCAGCCAGTAAAACAGAAGGTTTATTAGACGACAGGAACATGGTCTAACACAGAGCTTGTAGGTGCAGAGAACAGGACCCCTCAGCTGGGTCCATTTTGGGGGGCAGGGAGCCAGACAGCCATGTCTGCACTTCACTCCTCGTCCCCAGCCAGCCCCAAACTGACTCTCTCCAGCCCCTCCTCCCCTGGGCTTTGTCCCTTTCCCGGGCCAGGAGGTCACCGGATTCCTTTGTTCTCCAACCCTTTAGCTCTCACCTTGCAGGGGGGAAGGGCCCAGGCCATCAGTGACCAGGAAACAGGGTGTCGGCCATTCTCTGTGTCCAGACCCCTGCACACACCTGCCCTCTAGGGTTCTGCAAGGATCACACACCCTTATCCCACCCCCTAGATACTTAAGAACTGCCTAGGGGAAACCGAGGCACCCCACACTATTCAGAGGAAACATTAAGAACAGTCCTGCTTCATCACAGCATTCTCCGGGCAGGTGTAGGGACTGGGCGTGCGTAGGGACCGGGCATTCTCCAGGCAGGCGTAGGGACCGGGCGGGCGAAGGGACTGGGTGTTCTCTGGGCTCACAGCTGGGTCGCTTGGACCAAGGTGCGAGTTGGGCGGATGGTCAGTTTTTGGGTTTGGCGGCTGGTTCTGGGTCTGGAACAGCTGGTGCCAGGAATCCCAGGCCATATCCCCCCAGTGCAGCGGGTGCTGAGATCCCGGGCCGTATCCCCCCAGTGCAGCGGGTGCTGGGATCCCGGGCCGTATCCCCCAGTGCAGCGGGTGCTGGGATCCCGGGCCGTATCCGGCTGGTGCAGTGGGTTCTGGGATCCCGGGCCATATCCCCCAGTGCAGCGGGTGCTGGGATCCCGGGCCGTATCCCCCCGATGCAGCGGGTGCTGGGATCCCGGGCCGTATCCCCCCGATGCAGCGGGTGCTGGGATCCCGGGCCGTATCCCCCAGTGCAGTGGGTGCTGGGATCCCAGGCCGTATCCCCCCGGCATCTGGGCTAGATGGAGGGTGGCTCTGATCAGCCCAGGCTGTCCCGGGTTGCTGCGAGTCAGATGCCCCGAGCAGAGCCGTGGTGGGCCGGGCGGGCGGGTGGTCATTCTGCGCACGGTTGTACTGACTCTTTCCCTACCCCTCCTTTCGGACCCTCCTCCAGGTACCCGGAAGTGAATATCCAGAACTTCACCACCAGCTGGAGGGACGGGCTGGCCTTCAACGCCCTGATCCACCGGCACAGGTGTGGGGGCGGCTGCCTCCTGGCAGGTGGTGGGGGGCTGGGTGCTCCCCCCTCCCTGGGGTCTGGATTCCAAAGTCTTTTGGGTTGTTTCTGATTCCCTGGCAGCTTCCCAGCTGGGGTCTGATTTTCTGGAATACATCAGGGCAACAGAATGGAGAGTTCCCGGCTCGGGGAGGGGAGTGGGGTCTAGTGGTTAGAACAGAGGGGCTGGGAGCCAGGACTCCTGGGTTCTATCCCCAACTCTGGGAGGGGAGTGGGGGCGGGTGGTTAGAGCAGGGGGGCTGGGAGCCTGGACTCCTGGGTTCTCTCCCTGGCTCTGGGAGGGGAGTGGGATCTGTTGGTTAGAGCGGGGAGAGGGGGCTGGGAGCCAGGACTCCTGGGTTCTCTCCCTGGCTCTGGGAGGGGAGTGGGGTCTGGTGGTTAGAGGGGGGGTGGGAGTCAGGATAAATGGCTCTACGCCAGGGGCCCATCCCGTTGCCCCACACGTCCCACTGAAGGTCCATCAGGTGTTGTGTTGAATTCCCAGGCCGGAGATCGTCGACTTCAGCAAACTCACCAAATCCAACGCTACTTACAACCTGCAGCAGGCCTTCAACGTGGCCGAGCAGCAGCTGGGCCTGACCAAGCTGCTGGACCCGGAAGGTAACTCCCTGTCTCAGACGGAGCAGGGTCACACCACGCGGTGCAGCCACCTCTGGGGTGGAACAGCAGCTGGGGGTCGGAGACCCCTGACAGGCTGAGTGACCGTGGCCAAGCCTCTTCCCCTCCGCCCTGGGTCTGGTCACCCGGTGAGCCCCACAGCAGCCGGTGCTGGTTGGCTGAGAGCCCCGCTCACCACGCTCGCTGGTATCGCTGTGTCGTGCCCTGTGCTCCCCCGTCGGCCTGTTGTCACTTGTCTTACACCCGGACTGGGGGCTCTCTGGGGAAGGGGCTGTGTTTGTACAGCGCCTAGCGCGGTAGGGGCTGGCTGCATGGCTGGGGCATCTGGGCACGCCCGTAGTACACCTAATAATAATAATGTGGCCTCCGGGAGCCTCGGTTCCCCGCCTATGACCCAGGGAGACTAGCCTGGCCTGGCCGCCCCGGGGGCTGGGGGGTAAAATCAGTCCAGGTGGCGAGGTGCTCAGAGCTGCAAGAACAGGCACCAGCTAAGTCACTCGCGCTGATCTCGGGCGCTCGGCCGGCAGATCTGACGTCTCTGCTGAGCGGTTCGGTTCTCCCCCCCGGCAGATGTGAACATGGAGAACCCGGACGAGAAGTCCATCATCACCTACGTGGTCTCTTTCTACCACTACTTCTCCAAAATGAAGGCCCTCGCAGTGGAGGGGAAGAGGATTGGGAAGGTGGGTGCCTGGGGGACGCTGCCGGTGGGCTCTGGTCTCGACGGTTACCTCTGGGTCCTGCTGGGGGACCGCAGAGGGCGCTGACCTGTTTGCAGGGCGACCGCGATTCCTCATGGGATGTTAAACAAGGGCCAGTCCCTAATCTGCAATAACGCCCTTGGTTTGGAACGGGGGTATGGCTGTGTGCGGCTCCTGGCGCACTGCAGCATCGTATCATGGCGGACTGCAAAGAGCCCAGCTGAGAATGGGACCCGCTCTTGTGCCGGGTGCTGCGCAGACCCAAGGTCGGGGCCCCACTGTGTCCCGGAGCAGTGGGGCTGAGATGTAGGGGGCAGTTTGCAGTCCTCAGAGCGATGGGCTCAGGCTCTCAGCAGACTCTGGCAGCGTCGCTGCGTTGCTCACACACGTTTTGAGCTTTTCTTCCTGAGTGTGAGCTGGAAACCTGCTGGTTCTTTAGACACAAGGTGGGTGAGGTTGTATTTTTTATTGGACCGACTTCTGGCAGCTGAGCTCTGATGCAGTCCGTGACCCCTGGAGCCTGTAGACGTGGGGTTTACATTTCCTGTTCCTCCATCTGCCCCCGCGCTCCCTTTCGCTGAGTTACTTGGACTTGACCCTGAGCCTACCTGGGAGCTGCCAGTGCCCATAATGGGCCCAGCTCCCCTCGTGCGGCCAATCACACTAGTGCAAGGCGAGTGTGAAGTGCTGCCGAGTCAGAGAGCCCCCTTCCCCGCAAGTGGCATGGTGGGGCTGGGTTGAATTGTGTCTGGAGCCCGCTGCTGGTGGTTTAATTTATGACCTGGCGAGGGTATTCTGGGGGGTCCGAGCTGATCCCGGAAGGGGCTGGCAGGCAGGGTGTTGTCTGGCCCAGCGAGGCCGGGGTGGAGCCAGGCGGGCACAGCTCCTGAGGCAGCAGCCTTTGCCGTTGGTTCTTGGTGGGCAGCAGGGGGCGCTCTCGGGGCGGCACCCAGGGAAGGCGCCAGCTGCTTCCCCCCCCCGGCCCCCGCCGCCTTGCTGACGAGATCACTGCTGCCAGCTGGGCCCTGCCAGCTGCTCTTTTACGCCCATCTGAGCCGTTCCTTGGCAGCATCTTCATCAGCCCCGGGGCAGAGCTGCCCCTGCACAGGGCAGCCACGGCGAAGGACCGCCAGGCTACGGAGAGAAACTGGGGGGAGGGCACCACACCGTACCCGGGCTGTCTGAACTGCCAGGGGAGCAGTGTGGGGCTAGGGGAAGCCAGCGGGGTACCCCTAGTCTCGGACGGCCAGCAGATACCTCCGCACTGCGGGCCACTCCCAGAGCGGCAGCATGGCCAACAGACTGTGCCCCGGAGGACTGGGTCTGTTTAGGGCAGCCCCCCGCAGCGACGGGCGCAGGCTCTCGGCAGACCCAGGCAGCGTCGCTGCGTCACTCACGCTCGGGGCAGACTGGGGGGATCAGATCCGAGAGGGGACTCCCAGCAACAGGCTCTCTGCAGACTCAGGCAGCGTTGCTGTGTTGCACATCGGCCAAGTCACTGTCCCCTCTCTGGGCCCGTGTTTCATGGCGCGTCGTCCTGTTTCATAGGCACCGCAGCAGGGGGGCGAAGGACGGAGAGATTCCAAGGAGGGTGGAGGGGCCTGGTGGGTTTTCCCTGGGAGCTTCGGCCAAGCACATGGGAACCAGGGGGATGGAAACGGCACTGTCCGCACTGGGAAATACCTCGCCCTTGCCTGTCTAGTCCGTGAGCTTGCTGGGGTACTCTCTCTCTGTGCAGCGCCTGGCACGACGGGGCCCTGATCTCGGCCAGGGTCTCTGCCGTGAAATGCATTTGCTTTGTTATAATTCGTGTTGCCGTTGGACCCCAGCCATAGCCCAGGGCCCCCCTGTGCCAGGCGCTGCACACACCCAGAACCCCCCGGGGTTACCACCCGCATGCAGAGGGGGTGCCAGGGCCGGGCTGCTCCGGCGATGGGAGAACCCATCTAGACTGGACTAGATCAGCCCTTGGGCTCTGCTGGTGCGATTGAAGCGGTGCCGCGGGATGCGGTTGGACCAGTATAAACGTGGCTAGTCCTTTCCATGTGCTGGTCTAAAGCCCCGTTAGGCCGGGAGAGCCGCCTCCGCGCTGGGATTGCTGCAGGGGGACAGACCCGCCCTGCCTGGCCTGGCTGCACCAGGGCGCATCCTGAAGGGTTGGGAGCCGACGGCGTCTCCAGCAGACGGGGAGCAGCGGGCAGGAGCCGAGGCGCCCCGGTGCCTGGCGCAGGGCCCGTTTACTCCTGCGATGACCTCGCCCCACAGGTGCTGGACCAGGCGGTGGAGCTCGAGGCGCTCATGGGGCGGTACGAGCGGCTGGCGGCCGAGCTGCTGGCATGGATCGAGCGCACCGTCGCCATCATCAGCAACCAGAAGTTCGCCAACTCCCTGGCCGGGGTGCAGCACCAGCTCCAGACCTTCACCACCTTCTGCACCCTGGAGAAGCCGGTCAAGTGAGCGGCTGCCTGCGACGCACGGGGCAATGGGGTGGGGGCCGGGCGGGGGGCGCCACGCAGGCGGGGGCAGAATGCCGGGTGGTTCCTCCCCCGGATTCTAACCGGTGCAGCTAGCCTGGCTGGAGCCGCAGTGTAGACGCGGGTTTGGAAGTGGGGTCTCTATACCCAGCCGGCTGCAGGCGTCCTTGGGCTGAGAGTTTCCCGGGGCGTCCAGGCACGAGGTGCCCCTGACCCCCCCCCAGGAATCCCCCAGGGCAGATCGGGCCCCGGGAAGAGCCCGAACCACTCGGGAGTTGTTTGATCCGTGGGAGAAGCCCTGGGCGGGGGGGCTCTGAGACGGGGGTGAGACGGGGGGAGGCAATGGCTGGAGGGGGGAGCCGAGGGCGGGGCGTAATGCTTGGCCTGGCTCCCTCGGCAGGTTCCAGGAGAAGGGGAACCTGGAGGTCCTGCTCTTCAGCATCCAGAGCAAACTGCGTGGCCTCAGCCGCAAACTCTACGTGCCCGGCGAGGGCCGCGGCATCTCGGACATCAACAAGGTGCAGCTGGGGGGGCCACGGGGGCTGGAGCTGTGCGGGGGAGCTGAGGGAGTGTGGGGGCGCTGTGGGGATCTATGGGGGAATGGGGCCATTCAGAGGGGTCAGAGGGTTCACACAGACCCGTTCCCCTGTGGTCTCTCCCGCACTGGTGCCCTGCACCAGGCCCTGTCTGCATCCGCTGGGACTCGGGGCCTGTCCGTGGGATCGGGGCCCCTCACAAGCTCTGGGCAGGATGGTACCCATAAGCCGCCCCTGGGCCAGTCCAGGCCCCCAGAGCGCTGGGAACCTGGGCTGGGGGCCGAGGGCTTCCTGGGCTCCAGGGACAGCCCGGGCCCCCCGAGGGAGCGCTGGCCCCCGGCCCTGACCCCTCTGAGCCCCGCGCTGCCCCCAGGCCTGGGCCCAGCTGGAGAAGGTGGAGCACGAGCGGGAGGTGTCGCTGCGCAGCGAGCTCGTCCGGCAGGAGAAGCTGGAGCTGCTGGCCCAGCGCTTCGACCACAAGGCCGGCATGCGGGAGGCCTGGCTCAGCGAGAACCAGCGGCTGGTGGCGCAGGTGAGGTCCCCGCCCCGGGTTCCCGTAGCCCCGCCAGGGCCCACCCAGCCCCCCGGGGCCCACAGGCGAACCCAATGGCACCGGAGACAAACAGGACGCAAAGCAGCCCTGACCTTACTGCCCCACGGGCAGTGCCGCACCTGTGTGGGGCCTAGTGATTAGAGCAGGGGTCTAGGAGCCAGGACTCCTGGGTTCTCTCCCTGGCTCTGGGAAAGGAGTGGGGGCTAGTGGTTAGTCCCGCTCTCACGGACATACAGCCCCAGCGGCCCGGTCCCTCCCTCGTGCCCCGGCTGGCCCCTCACGGGAGAAGCGGGAAGGTCCTCTCCTGGATCGGTGACTGGTTGAAAGACAGGAAACAAAGGGTAGGAATAAATGGTCGGTTTTCAGCATGGAGAGAGGTAAATAGCAGGGTCCCCCAGGGGTCCGCACTAGGACCAGTCCTTTCAACATGTTCATAAACGATCTGGAAAAAGGGGTAAACCGTGAGGTGCCAAATTTGCAGATGATACAAAACTACTCAAGATAGTGAAGTCCCAGGCAGGCTGTGAAGAGCTACAAAGGGACTCTCAAAACTGGGGGCCTGGGCCACAAAAGGGCCGATGAAACGCGGCGTTGAGAAATGCAAAGTGGTGCACAAGGGGAAACATGATCCCAGCTACACATGGGCAATGACGGGGTCCGAATTAGCTGTTACCACTCCAGAGAGATCTTGGAGTCACTGCGGACGGTTCTCTGGAAACATCCACCCCACGGGCAGCGGCAGCCAAAGAAGCGAACAGACCGCTGGGGACCATTAAGAGAGGGGCAGATAATAAGGCAGAAAATATCACGTTGCCTCTACATCAGGGGTCTCAAACACGCGGCCCCTCGGGGCTCTGGATCCGGCCCGCAGATTTGCCAACCCCTCGGTGCTGAGGGCTCCGCGCTGCCCCTGCAGCCCCGGGGGAGGGGGAGCTGAGCACTTCGGGAGCTGCTCTTGCCTGTGGGTACCCGTGGGGCCGGGGCTGGGGCAGGGAGCCTACCCTGGCTCCGGCGCGCGCCCCTGCCTTCCCCGAGCCGCTCAAGGTAAGCGGTGCCAGGCCGGAACCCGAACCCCTCCTGCACCCCACACCCCAACTCCCTGCCCTGAGACCCCTGCTGCACCCCGCAGACAGGGGCGGCGGTGGAGTGGGGGGCGGGGGCCCTCGGACCAGCGTACGAATCCTCATGTGGCCCTCCTGGTGATTCAAGTTTGAGACCCCCTGCTCTATATCCATCCATGGGACGCCCACAGCTGGAATCCTGCCTGCAGGTGTGGTCGCCCCATCTCAGAAAAGGTAGATTGGAATTGGAAAAGGTTCAGAAAAGGGCAACAACAATGATCGGGGGCTGGAACGGCTGCCACGTGAGGAGAGATGAATAAGACAGGGACTTTTCAGCTTAGAAAAGAGACGACTTGGGGGGATACGACAGAGGTCTGTAAAATCATGACCGGTGTGGGGAAAGTAGATAAGGGCGTGTTATTTACTTCTCGTAACACAAGAGCTAGGGGTCACCCAATGCAATGAACAGGCAGGAGGTTTAAAACAAACCAAAGGAAGTATTTCTTCCCACAACGCACAGTCAACCTGGGGAACTCCTCGCCAGGGGATGTTGTGAAGGCCAAGACCGTAACAGGGTTCAAAAAAGAACTAGATGAGTTCATGGAGGACAGGTCCATCAGTGGCTATTAGCCAGGATTGGCGGGATGGTGTCCCTGGGCTCTGTTTGCCAGGAGCTGGGAATGGGTGACGGGATGGATCACTCGGTGATTCCCTGCCCTGTTCTGTTCGTTCCCTCGGGGGCCCCTGGCACTGGCCACTGCCGGAGGACAGGATACGGGGCGAGAGGGACCTTTGCTCTGAGCCGGTCTGGCCGCTCTTGTGTTCTCTCTCATGCCCCCGCTGCCCCCAGGACAACTTTGGCTACGACCTGCCGGCGGCGGAGGCGGCCATGAAGAAGCATGAGGCCATTGAGGCGGACGTCTCGTCCTATGAGGAGCGCATCCAGGTGGTGGCGGAGCTGGCGATGGCCCTGGAGGCTGAGGGCTACTACGACGTGCGGCGCATCAGCGCCCAGAAGGGCAGCATCCTGCGCCAGTGGGGGCTGCTGACCGAGCTGGTGGGTGCCCGGCGGGCCCGCCTGGAGCAGAGCCTGGCTCTGCAGACCATCTTCCAGGACATGGTTTCCATGATCGGCTGGATGGAGGAGATGCAGGTGGGCAGGGAGTGGGGGGAAGCGGGGAGCCTGCTCATGGCCTGGAGGGGTTGGGCCCAGTGCCCAGGACCCGGGGGAGCCAAGGCTCCTGTGTGAACTGGGGGGCCAAGTCCGCAGAGGCGGAGAGAGGCTGCTGTGGGCAGAGCTGCAGCGCGGGCCGGCAGCTGGGGCACCAGGCTGGGAACTGGGACCTTGGGTACGTCCCTCACCCTGGCTGGGCTCCCATTTCCCCCCACGGTCTGCTCAGACTGCGAGTTCGTGGGGCAGGCGCTGTCGGGGCCCCGATCCCACCCTGTGTCTGGGCAGCGCCCAGCGCGCCGGGGCCCCGATCCCACCCTGTGTCTGTACAGCGCCCGGCGCGACGGGGCTCCAATCCCAGCCTGTGTCTGTACAGCGCCCGGCGCGACGGGGCCCCGATCCCAGCCTGTGTCTGTACAGCGCCCGGCGCGCCGGGGCCCCGATCCCAGCCTGTGTCTGTGCAGCGCCCGGCGCGCCGGGGCCCCGATCCCAGCCTGTGTCTGTGCAGCGCCCGGCGCGCCGGGGCCCCGATCCCAGCCTGTGTCTGTGCAGCGCCCGGCGCGCCGGGGCCCCGATCCCAGCCTGTGTCTGTGCAGCGCCCGGCGCGCCGGGGCCCCGATCCCAGCCTGTGTCTGTGCAGCGCCCGGCGCGCCGGGGCCCCGATCCCAGCCTGTGTCTGTGCAGCGCCCGGCGCGCCGGGGCCCCGATCCCAGCCTGTGTCTGTGCAGCGCCCGGCGCGCCGGGGCCCCGATCCCAGCCTGTGTCTGTGCAGCGCCCGGCGCGCCGGGGCCCCGATCCCAGCCTGTGTCTGTGCAGCGCCCGGCGCGCCGGGGCCCCGATCCCAGCCTGTGTCTGTGCAGCGCCCGGCGCGCCGGGGCCCCGATCCCAGCCTGTGTCTGTACAGCGCCCGGCGCGACGGGGCCCCGATCTCACCCTGTGTCTGTACAGCGCCCGGCGCGACGGGGCCCCGATCCCAGCCTGTGTCTGTACAGCGCCCGGCGCGCCGGGGCCCCGATCCCAGCCTGTGTCTGTACAGCGCCCGGCGCGACGGGGCCCCGATCCCAGCCTGTGTCTGTACAGCGCCCGGCGCGACGGGCCCCGATCTCGGTTGGAGCCTCTGGGTGTGGCACTTGAGCCCCCACTTCAGGGAGGCTAGCTCCCCGGCTCCTCCCCTTCCACCCAAGCCTCTCCCCTGCTAGGGTTGCCATCTTTCTAATCGCACAAAACCGAACACCCCTGCCCCACCCCTTCTCCGAGGCCCTGCCCCCACTTGCTCCATCCCCCACCCTCGCTCACTTTCACTGGGCTGGGGCAGGTTGTGGGGTGCGGGCTCTGGGGTGGGGCCAGGGATGAGGGGTTTGGGGTGCAGGATGGGGCTCAGGGCTGGGGCCGTGGTTGGTCGTGAGGGGGGTTGCAGGGAGTGGGATCCGGGAGGGAATTTGGGTGCAGGAGGGGACTCCGGGCTGGGGTGTGGAAGGGAGTTCGGGGTCCCAGCAGCGCTTACTGCAGCTCCCAGGAAGTGGCTGCCAGGTCCTTGCAGCCGCCCGGCGTATGGGAGCTGCAGAGCCGGCACTGGGGGCGGGGGCCGCACGCAGTGCCCCCCTGGCTGCCCATGGGCCTAGGGGCTGCAGGGACCTGGCGGCCGGAGCCAGGGCAGGCGGGGAACCTGCCTTAGCCCTGGAGCCGCTGACCGGACTATTACCAGCGGTGCTGACCGGAGCCTCCAGGATCCCTTTTCGACCGGATGCCTGGCAACCCGAACCCTTGTCTTGCTGCTTCGGCCCCCGCCCACCAGAGCCCCGAGCCCCCCGTGGCCAGAGGAGCCCCGGCCCGCCCACCTCAGCTGCCCTGAGCCCCGGCCCCGCCAGATGACCTGCCCTAGCCACGCCAGCCACCCTGAGCCCCGACCCACCTGCTGCTAGTCCCAGGCCACTGGCCGGCCTGACCCCTGGCCACCAGCCCGAGCACTGACCTGACCCCCGGGCCGCTGGCCAGCCCGAGTTACCCCTGGCTGCTGGCCGGCCAGAGTCCCACCATCAGGCCCCTGGAAGAAGAGAATCGTGCCAGGCCAGTAACTTCCTGTGGGCGTTACGATAGGGCCTCGGGGCCCCGTGGTGCCAGGTGCTGTACGTAACAGAGAGGCCGCCCCGCCTGGGGTCGCTCGCGACTGGACGCCCGCCCAGCGGTGACGGCTTCGCCCGCCCTTGGTCCCGCCAGGCCCCGCTGCTGTCGAGGGAGGTGGGGAAGCACCTGCTGGAGGTGGAGGACCTGCTGCAGAAGCACGGCCTGCTGGAGGCCGACGTGGCGGCCCAGAGCGAGCGGGTGCAGGCTCTCAACCAGGCCGCCCTGAAGTTCTGCGAGCTGGAGGGTAAGCGCGGGCTGCGGCAGGGTCCCCTGACCCCTGCGGTGGGGCCGCCTGGCGGCGGGGCCGGGCCGCGCTTTGCGCCGGTCCGAACGGCAGCTTATCCCAGCCACTGGTCCCCTCGCCAGCGGTGCCCGGTGCCCGGACCTCGCTCAGGAGCGGAGCGTGGCTCCTGTAGCCGGCTGGGACATCTCCTAGCCCGCGCCCTCTGCAGAGAACGTGCAGGCCCAGGTGGGCTGAGATGGAGGTGGGGGGCCTGGGAGCCAGGACTCCTGGGTTCTCTGGGTCTCTAGCCAACAGGCCAGGCCCGGGGACTGAGTGCCCAAGGCACCGTGGGAGAGAGTCCTGTGCAAAGCCATGGGCACCCGGCTCCTGAACAAGATCTGGGGGCAGGCAGACAATTTTCAGAACAGACGAGGGCTGTACTGGGGAGGGGAGTTAGGTCTAGTGGGTTAGAGCAGGGGGGGCTGGGAGCCAGGACTCCTGGGTTCTATTGCATCTCTGGGAGGGCAGTCAGACTGAGTGGTTAGAGCAGGGGGCTGGGAGCCAGGACTCCTGGGTTCCAGCCCAGCTCTGGGAGGGCAGTCAGACTGAGTGGTTAGAGCAGGGGGCTGGGAGCCAGGACTCCTGGGTTCCAGCCCAGCTCTGGGAGGGCAGTCAGACTGAGTGGTTAGAGCAGGGGGCCGGGAGCCAGGACCCTGGTGGCGCAGCTCTTCCACAGCAGCAATCAGTGGCTAAGAGCAGGGCCCGTCGTCTCTCCTGTTCCCCTGCCCCAGGTTACCAGCCCTGCGACCCCCAGATCATCCGTAACCGCGTGACCCACGTGCAGACGTGCCTGGAGGAGCTGCGCCAGCAGGCGGCCCAGCGGCGCACGGAGCTGGAGGCCTCCCGCCACCTGTGGGCCTTCTTCCAGGAGCTGGAGGAGGCGGAGGCCTGGGTGCGGGAGAAGGAGCAGATCCTGGCCTCCAAGCCGTGCGGCAGGGACCTGAGCAGCGTCCTGCAGCTGAGCGGGCAGCACAAGCTGATGCTGGGGGAGCTGGGTGGGCGCCGGGCCCTGCTGCACCAGGCCGTGGAGAAGGGGGAGCAGCTGCTGGCCACCCAGCGCCCCGGCACGGCCCAGCTGGAGGAGAAGCTGCGGGAGGTGCAGCAGGGCTGGAAGAGGCTGGAGGAGGTGACGGGGACGCACCAGCAGAAGCTGCAGGAGGCCTTGAGCTTCTACCGGTTCAGCGCAGAGACGGACGACCTGCTGGCCTGGCTGCGGGACAGCTACCGCCTGGCCTCCAGCGACGACTTCGGGCACGACGAGTGCTCCAGCCGGGCGCTGCTCCGCAAGCAGGCGGCCGCGGCCCAGGAGCTGGAGCGGCACCGGGCGCCCGTCCTGGCCCTGCGCGCCCAGCTGGCCCGCCTGGCCGCCCCGCACCGCCAGCTGCTGGGCGCGCAGATCCGCGTCGTGGAGGTGGAGCAGCTCTACGGGGAGGTGGCCGAGGTGGCCGTGCTGCGGCACCAGTGGCTGCAGGACGCCCTGGCCGTGCACTGCATGTTCGGCGAGGTCCGCGCCTGCGAGGGCTGGCTGGACGAGAAGGAGCAATGGCTCTCCGGCATGCACGCGCCCCAGGAGCTGGAGGACGTGGAAGTGGTGAAGCACAGGTCTGGCTCGCGGGTCTGTTCCCTGCTGGGGCCTAGAGCCGGGGGGCTGGGGGCCAGGACGCCTGGGTTCCATTCCCAGCTCTGGGAGGAAAGGCTGGGGGCCAGGACGCCTGGGTTCCATTCCCAGCTCTGGGAGGAAAGGCTGGGGGCCAGGACGCCTGGGTTCCATTCCCAGCTCTGGGAGGAAAGGCTGGGGGCCAGGACGCCTGGGTTCCATTTCTAGTTTTGGGGGGATGAGGGGTCTAGTGGTTAGAGCCGGGGGGTGGGGGGGAGCTGGGGCTGGGAACCAGGGCTCCTGGGTTCTATCCCAACTCTGGGAGAGGAGTGGGGCCTAGTGGCTAGAGCAGGGGGCTGGGAGCCAGGACGCCTGGGTTCCATTCCCAGCTCTGGGAGGAGGGGGAAAGGGTGGGGAGCCAGGACGCCGGGGTTCTGAATGCCCTGTACGATTCTGTTCTATCCACGAGCCCCTGTGCGCCTTGGGCAGGTTTGAGAGCCTGGACCAGGAGATGAGCAGCGTGATGGGGCGCATCCTGGACGTGAACGAGACGGTGCAGCAGCTGGTGGAGGGCGGCCACCCCAGCGCGTCCGAGGTGCAGTCCTGTCGGGACCACCTGAACAGCAGGTACGTGGGGCCGGGGCAGCCTGCGCTCTGCGGGCCTTGGGGGAGGCTTCGGAAGGGGGGCCTCAGGATCAGAGGCGGGGCTGGGTTCAATTCCCAGCTCTCTGGGTCTCCACGTTGTTATACAGACAAAACTGCACAGGATCGTTTCAGGGGACAAGACAAGATGTCACGTTTATTAGAATAACACAATGTAAATACACACACACAATGTACACACACTGTTCTGCAGCTGCTAGATAGTTACCAGTCCTGAATGTAGCTCGAGTTGGTGGCTTGTGGCGGCGAACTGGCCAGGAAAGCCGGGCTCAAGGAAGGGCTGGGTCTCTGCTGCGCATGCACCGATGCCCTTCCATGTTGGCAGCAGAATTAATAATTTTATTAAGATAATGTTGAAGTAAAAAGAAAACGGCCCAGAGTTTAGGCATAGAAGTTTCTGGTTATCAGGGAATAAGGTACAGATTATCAAGGGGTGCGAAATTCGGTTTAGGAGCGGATGGCATAAGGAATACATAATCTGCCATCTCCCCGATTGGGGGTGAAAGTTTAACGGGTCAAAGTACAGACATTGAGCGATGGGGGTATGTTGTCCATGTAATGGCTATGTTCAGGTGTGGAGTATAATGAGCGGATACGATGATGAGGATGGATCTACCCTCATTTGGTGGGATTTAATGTTCAGTGAGTTTATGGTTCCAGTTCATATGGTATTACCCTCCAAAGTCGTGAGGCAGCAGGGAGGGGGAGGGTTGACCTGGGAATGTGGCAGGGGAGTTTCAATGGGAGACCTGAGAGCCTGTCACCTGAGCCGGGAGGGGGAGGGGGAGGTGACACCTCTGCCCGGGAATGTGAACAGAGGCTGCAGGAGGGGGCCTGCTGGGGGGGGTTAGTTTGAGTTTGGGGCTGGGTGGAGGAACGCAGGGAACCCCAGGGCTGGGGTCTAAGCTCCCTGCTCCTCCAGAAGGACGTGATTGAGGGGTCCTGGTTGTACCCACAAGCTCTGTTTTGGACTGTGTCCCTGTTGTCCAATAAACCTTCTGTTTTACTGGCTGGCTGAGAGTCTCAGTGAATCCCAGGAAGAGGGGTGCAGGGCCTGGACTCCCCCACACTCCGGGACAGTCTTCCATCTCCCCCATCCTGTTTGTAGGCTTTAGTTTGAATCCAGACTCTACAGGTCTTGCTGTGTCAGGCTGCTCTGGGTCCGGAGTGAGTGATCACCCATCACTTGCAGACCTGACTTTCAGCCTGGGACCTGGCTTTGATGATTCTTCAATTGTACCTCTGTTCTTTTCTTTTGAGGGTGGACTCTTCTCGCTTTGTCAGGGCTGTTGTCTGCATCTTCAGCCCTTGGTGTTTACACTTTATTTTATCAGGACCGGCTGGGGCTGGAGGTTGAGTCCATCATCCATCCATCCCTCATTCCCGCATCGAAACTACACTCATCAGGTTCCAGCAGGGTTTAGCGAAAATGAAGTGAGCGTTGTACAGTGGAGTTTGGGTTACACCATGGCCACGTGTAAGGAACGGCAAACAGGGAGCAGACGTTCCCATGTTGAGGCCGTGCAAGTTTCAGTGATTTAAGCAGCAATTGGATTGAAAATGAAACTCAATTAGCCAGTTCTTGGGGTACCTGGTTTTATGAATGGATGTAGTTTCATTCATAAAACTTTACTTATGAAGTTCTGTTAATAAAGTGAACAATTAAAAAC
Source organism: Lepidochelys kempii (assembly GCF_965140285.1). Classification (NCBI taxonomy): domain Eukaryota; kingdom Metazoa; phylum Chordata; order Testudines; family Cheloniidae; genus Lepidochelys; species Lepidochelys kempii. Next base: position 1,094,573 of record NC_136402.1, on the reverse strand, counting down.
AATTTCATGGATCAGTTCTACGGCGTGTGTCCGGGCCGCGTCTGTAACACACGGCTAATGGCCCTGCCCATGCCCGGAGATCGACGGGCACCTGGCCTGGGGGCTTGGGGCTTGTCCGCTCTGTTCACTGGGTAACCCGCTGCCCAGTTCCCTGGCCCAGAGACCACAGGGTCGGTGGGTGGGAGCCAGGAGCGTGCCAAGGGCCCGTGTGCAGCATGGGCTAGACCTGGGAGTGCCAGGCAGCTGAGACGGGGTCTGTCCGTCTGCCCGGGGACATGGTGCTGCTTTGCGGGTGTATTGAACACCTCCAGCCGCCCTCCCGCCCACCCGCTCCTCCTCCCTGGCGCACGGCTGGCTCCGGCCGGCTCATTTTCCATGGGACTCAACAGGGCCATGTGTCTGGGTCCCAGCAGCATCGGGAACCGCTCCAACGGCTTTTCATGGGCCCCCTGAAGTGGGGCCTGCTTAGGGGTTCACACTGGCAGCTCTAGGGTCCCCGAGGGCGGGGGTAGGAGAGGAAATGCTGGCAGAACAGCTGTGATCACAGGGCCCTTCCAGTGCTTCACCACCCTCCTAGTGAAATAGCGTTTCCTACTGAGACCTCCCCCACTGCAACGTGGGACCATTGCTCCTCGGTGGCTTGGGCTCCATCGGGAGGCATCTCCTGAGGGGGCTGATTGGCAGAAATTGCTGAGCACTGAGAGTGGCACCCAGCATCCCTGGCATGTCGGCCCCGGCCCCTCGTGCTGGGCGCTGAACACGGAGGCTGCAGGAGTTGAGGTTGCTGGAAACGCAGAGCTGTGTCTCCTGCCGTTTGCCTGAGGCACGTGTAATGGTGCCCGCAGCCCCTGGCTGCCGTGCGGGGGTCCAGCTCTGGGCCCTCAACGCCACAGCCCCTTTGTCTGGGCGAATGGCCCCGGTCTGGTACCACAGAGGTGACTCGTAAGCCGCGCTCGGGACACAGCCACTAGAGGGAGACGGAGCCGTGCCGTGGCAAGGAACGCACACGCACCCACCCCCACCCCCTTTCCCGCACCCCCTGTCCAGGAAACCGCGGTCCGGATCTGAAGCCCGCTGAGATCAAGCCACGGAGCAGAGCGGGGCGAACATTCCTCGTCCCCAAACCGGGTTTTACATGAAAATTGGCTTTAAAAAAAAAATCCAAAACCCCCCAGAAAACATTTTGTCCAAACTTGTCTGTTTCAATGAAAAATGTTCTTGGAAAATGACCAAAGCAGTCGATTTTTTCCCGTTTTTATCCGCATTTGTTAACTGCCTCCGTCCTGTTCTCTCTGGCTTGGCATTTGACAATGACGCTGCACATTTACCAGCTTCCTGTCTACGGCCCCACCTCGGCTGTCGGCCTGGGCACTCCTGGGAGGCAGGCAGTACTATTACCCTGGCACAGCTGGGAAACTGAGGCACAGCACGACACAGGCCACTACACGCTTACATCGGTGTGACGAGCTCACTCGGGGGTGTAGGAAATCCACCCCCTTGAGCCAGGCGGTTATGCCAACCAAAGCCCCAGGCTGGCCAGCACTGTGTAGCTGGAAGGGCTTCTCCCGCGACCCAGCTCCTCTCTCGGGGAGGTGGATTAGCTCCACACCATGGCAAGACGGCCCAGCGGGAGCAAAGTGCCGAAACACTCTGAGCATCTGGGCCCCAGGGCTCCTAGAGCCGAGCAGGGAATTGCCGCGGGGTCTCCGAGGTCCCAGACGAAAGCCCTCACCACCGGGCCGGGCCGTCCTCCTTCCCCAGCCGGCTGCATCTCTGCCAGCCCCCAGCACGCAAAGCTCGTGGGTCAGGAGATTGGTCTGCGTATCAGGGGATGTATTGTTTTCAGATGAATTCCTGTTGGGGTTCGTTTGCTGCCTGGTGTTTTTAGCCTTTCCCAGCTTTTCTCCACAGCCGCCGGGGTTGAACCGGCCTTGGCTCCGGGGGGTGGTTTGGAAGGCGAGCCGAGCGCCTCCGGCGTGCGGGGAAGGGCCTGTGCCACATGGCCGTGCCCAAGCCGCTGATGGGCTTTTCTCTGTGTCTGGCGAGCCCAGGTGGAACCGGGTGGTGGAGCTGCTGGAGCAGAGGAAGGACCATCTCAGCTCCGTCCTGAGGATCCAGAACTACCTGCTGGAGTGCACCGAGATCAAGGCGCAGATCCGGGAGAAGCGCCGCGCCGTGGAGGCCAGCCAGTGCAGCACCGGCGACCTGGGTGGCGTCCTGGCCTTGCAGCGCAAGCTCTCCACCATGGAGGCTGCCCTGGTGGTGCTGGAACCCAAGCTCCTCGAGCTGCAGCAGGAGGGGGAAGCCTTGGCCACCTCCCACCCGGCCCATGCGCTGGCCGTCCTGCTGCACTTCGAGGAGATCAGCGAGGAGTGGGAGGCCTTGAAGAGCACCCTGCAGGGCTGCGAGGACTCGCTCTCCGTGGCCCGCCGGCTGCAGCAGTTCATCCAGGACCTGGACAACTTCCTGACCTGGCTGGTGAAGACTCAGGCAGCCGTGGCCTCGGAAGAACTTCCCAGCAACTTGGCGGGGGCGGAGCGGCTGCTGAGCCAGCATGTGGCCCTCAAGGAGGAGATTGACCGCTACGAGGAGGACTACACCACGATCCAGGAGGCCAGCGACCTGCTGGCCCTGGAAGAGGCCGACGTCCCCTGCCTCTCGCTCCAGCACTGGCTGCAGAAGCTGGACGTGGGCTGGAACAAGCTGCTGCAGATGTGGGAGAGCCGGCGGGTGGCACTGGTCCAGGCCCACGTCTTCCACCTGTTCCTGAGGGACGTGCAGCAGGCCGAGGCGTGTCTGTACAACCAGGTAACGGGGCGGGGCTGCTCGGCAGGGTGCGTCGCCGCGGGGCATTGCAGGGCGACGGCTAATCACCCATGGCTGATGCATTGCTATTGTCCAGGACGAACTGCTGGTTATATCTGTGAGCGATGGATGGCATTTGTTAAGTATCAGTGGCTCCTTATTAATGGAGATGACTGGCCAATGATTGCTAAATCCTGCAAGGTTATTAATATTTGGTAATTATTTGCTACGTATTAATTGCCATTGGCCAAGAATTAATTTGCAGTGATTGCAGTTAGCTAAGTTACTTACTGAGCTTTACTATTAATCAGTATTAAGTACTTGCTAATTATTAATTGATATCTCTTTGGCTAGTTATTACTTCATATCAGTTGCTCATGTATTGTCTTTGCAAACTATTCGTATTTGCTAAGAATGAATTGCTAATTACTGATTTTTGGTAATTGGCTATTTCTAAATATTGTTAATTTATTGATCTTTGCTAACTATTTGGTATCTAAGTATTCATTCCTAATAATTAAATGGTATTTGATAATTATTGGATTTTGCCATGCATTAACTGCTAATAATTTTTGCTATTTGATAATTATTAATTGGTATATGCTAGATATTGCTCACTATTCATTAGCATTTGGTAATTAGCAATACATTTATTAGCAAATTATCAAATACCAATGAGTAATTAATACTTAACAAATACTACTAGCTAGCTAATGGCATTACATAGAAAACAATACTGATCAAACTGTTGCCGGCACCCAGTGCCGAGAGGCTGAACAACAGCTTGAGTGGTTCGGTACCCGGTGTGCTACACCCAATAATCACAATGGGGTGGAGAAGCAGAAAAGTTTATTTGCAGCTGCAAAAAGGTACAGGGAGAATAAAATCTCAAATCCTGCACACAGAGCAGGAAGTTACACAGGCTTTTATACATCCTTTTCCCCAGCATACTTATCCAATAGCAAGCTGCCCCAAGTATCCATATAGCCAGCCAATCCAGTTCCCAGCTAGTTCCCTGATTCTCTGTATCATTTGTTAAACTATACATAAAGCTGCTTTATTCAGCATTGTTCTTCCATATCTGCCTTGTTTGGCCTTGCTTAGTTTCAGGCAGTCTGACTCTGCAACATACTGTTGCAGATTCTCAGCATAACGGCTGCGAGTGCCTCCAGGCGGGGGGGCCAAGGACACTTGGGCCTAGTACACAGAGCTGCTGCGAGTGTCTCCAGGCAGGAGGGGGGGCCAAGGACACCTGGGCCTAGTGCGAGGGGGCTTCATCGACACTCGTGGTCTTCCATCCCCTCGAGTTACCTAGTGGCCATGCCCCAGTGTTCCCAGTTACCTAGTGGCCATGCCCCAGTGTTCCCAACAAAACTGCTAGTTATTCCTAAATACGAATGGCTAATTCATTGCTGGTCACTATTTGGCGTCTGTTACGGCTGAGTCGCTCCCCGGGTTCCCAGCTGGGCTCTAAAGCCCGATTACGCGCACCCCGGCGCCGGAGAAAGGCCAGAAGCTGCATTAGCTGGGTTCGAGTGGATGATTTGTCGGCCGGTTGTTGAGCTGGGACACGGATCATCAAACCGGCCCCTTAGTGCACGAAATCTGAACAGGGTGGGCTCCTGCCCCAAGGGCCCTGTTCCCACCGCTCCCCACCACCCCCTTTCTTCCCAGCCCAGAGTATCCAGAACAGCAGGAAATGGAGCCCCAGGCTCTGCGGGGGGATTAGGAATAAACACTGGCTAAAATGGGGGCTCAACCTTGTCAGAGGAGCAACCGGCAGCCCAGAAACTGGGGAGTCAGGGCCTGTAGTGAGGACCCAGTTCAGGAAAGCACTTGTGAGTTATGGTGAGTATTATGGGAGCACCCAGAGGCTACAACCGAGATCAGGGCCCCGTCGCGCCGGGCGCTACCCAGACCCCAGCCAAGATCAGGGCCCCGTCGAGCTGGGTGCTCCCCAGACAGAGTGAGAGACCTGTGTTGTCCTAAAGGGCTTCCAGTCTAAATAGGCCAGGAGTGGGAGGGGAAACTGAGGCCCAGAGAGGGAAAGGACTTGCCCAAGGTCAGCCATCAGGGCAGTGGCGGAGCTGAGCACAGAACCCAGGTCTCCTGACTCCCCTGAAAGAAGCTGCACAACTCTGAGCCTGTGAGCAAGTCCCACTGACGGCCGGGGGGCTGCTAAGGGCTCTGTGTGTCCTGCATCCCCCAGCCGTCAGCCAGCTCCCAGCCTCCCAGGAGCGGGGGGGAAGAGGAGGCCCTAGCTGGAGCCAGTCGGGGGCAGTTATGTCAGTGCCCCGTGCCCTCGCCTCCCGCTCCAGGTGTCGCTCCGGGCAGGCCAGGCAGACGGTTACTGGGAGGAAGCTCTGCTCCGGGGTGGTTGCAGGGCCAGCTCCAACAGAGCTGGCTGCAGACAAGGCCAGGGGAATCCCTGCGGAGAGGGAGCTGCTCTTTCGGGGCAGCGCCTGGGGCTGAGGGCATCAGCTGGGACCTAGGCTCGGGGAATCGCGCGGGTCTCTGCGGGTTCCCCGTCTCTGGCCCCCCTGCGGTGCCCAGCATGAGGGGCTTGACCCAAAGCCCACAGGCTTGGAGCCAGGCCTGAGCCCAGGGGAGCGGCTCTGCTCCTCCGCTCAGGCTGGCAACGGGGGAGCTGGCATTTGCCGCGGCCTGCGTCCAACTGACGCCAACGCAGAGCGACGGCTGCCAGGCGCCTCTGAGCGCAGCTGCCTGGCAGTGGGGCCGCTGTGCGCATGGCCCCAAACATGGCGGAGAAGGAAAGACGGGGAGGGATTTTCTATCCCTGGCTCGGGGAGTGGGTGGGGACTAGTGGTTAGAGCAGGGGTCTGGGAGCCAGGACTCCTGGGTTCTACCCCCAGGTCTGGGAGGGGAGTGGGATCTAGTGGTTATACCGGGGAGAGGGGGATGCTGGGTGCCAGGACTCTCTTCCCAGCTTTATCCCATGACCTGCTGGGTGACCCCAGGCACGTGGCTTCCCCCTCTGTGCCTCAGTTTCCTCCCACTACGGGGGGCCGGTGGGGGGAGTGTGTGGTCGGGGGGAGGTTTGCAGGCTGCCCAAGCGCTGAGTGTTAACCCCTGCCCTCCCGCTCCCCCCCAGGAGTCCACCCTGGCCCACGCGGAGCTCCCCACCACGGTGGAGGCGGTGGAGAAGGCCATCAAGAAGCACAAGGATTTCGTAACCACCATGGAGCTGAGCATGCCGAGGACGACGCTGGCCCTGCAGGCCGGGGAGAGCCTGGTGCGCCAGGGCAGCCCCTACAGCGAGCGCGCCCAGGAGGAGATGGCAGAGCTCAGAGCCAAGTAGGCCCCACACAGCGCCTGGCACGTGCCCCTTCCCGGCCCGAGCCACCTGGCTGTCCCCTCCAGCTGGGCCGCGACTTCCCCAGGGGGCTGCTTCTGGGGGATTGCCCCCCCCGGGCCAAGTGCTGCTTAGCCACCCCGTGACCCCGCCGGGCCCAGGCTCCGGTCAGCCCCTGTCCCACCCACGCACCAGAGACCCGGGTTCAGTCCCCCACTGCACCACGGACTCCGCCGTGACCTCTCACAAGCTCCCTGAGGGGTTCGGGACCAGAGCCCCTCGAAATTGGTAGGGGTCAGGTACGAGTGCCCCTGGGCCCGAGTCTCTCCATGTCCCCCGGGCAATGGGCAGAACAGTGCCACGTGGGCAGAGGGAGGAGACGTCCCTTCGGGACTGGGAGGCGCCCAGAGGCTGCGGTGATGGGGGTACAGGTGCCCCGATGGACAGGAGCCGGTTCCTGCGTGTGGGGGGTGCTGGGGAACCCTGACGTCTGAGATGAAAGGCCCTGGGCTGCCAGTGAAGTGCTTCTCTCCCCTCCGTGCGGTGGGTCGGGTCGGCAGCTGCCACCCCCGCGTCTCCGTTCCCCTTGACCTCTCCAGGCCAGGTGTCCCTCCCGCTAATCTTCTTCCACCCTCGATTACAGTGGAATCGTCAGGATATTTATCCGCGCCCACCGGCTAGAGCCACTGTTGTGGGGTGCGTTTGTAACGAATAACGAGGCACGGGGTTAATTGAATCGTTTGCCTTGGCCTGGGCATCGGTCGTCTGCTCATTCCAGCTCAGTTCGCTGCCCTCCTTTGCCCCGTCTCCTGGGCCGTCCCGAACCTCCTGTCTCGGCTGCCAGGAGAGGCTTAAAAACTAGGCCGCTTGGCCTCATTTGCTGGAATTACGCCCTAAAAGAGTATGTGGCGAGGCTTGTGTCCCTCGATTTGGGGCCCGCCCTGGCCAAAGCGAGTGCGTGTGGATCCCGCATTGAATTTGGGGCCCAGTGGGTAGGAGCCGGCTGGGGGTCAGGAGACCCGGCTCTGCCCAGGCACCGGCTGACCAGGGAGCTCTCGACTGCACTCGGTCGCTCAGTTTGCCCAGCTGTTAAATGGGGTCATACGCCCACCCTGCTTTGTATGGCGCTTGGAGGTCCCAGTGGTGGGCGCTGGGTACGAGCTGGGGCCGGTTGTTCTGTCTCTCACGCTGTTGGGCCGGGTACAGCGGCCTGGCCTGGGTGATGGTGGTCCTGGCAGCAGTGGCTGTGGGAACGAAGGGACGCTGGCAGGCCGGGGCCCAGTGATTCTGTTCCTAATGCTTTTGATTGGTCTGGTCCGTGCTACGGCAGCTCAGGGGGTCCCCAGTCCTGAAGCAGGACCCCCTGTGCCAGGTGCTGCACAGACAGGTCAGAGCCCGTCTCCGCCCGCTCAGATGATTGTGGGTAATTCTCCAGAGTCCTCACCGGGTGCTTTGCCCCGTTTCTTCCCGCCCTGCAGGAGGGCCGAGCCTGCCAGGACCTGGGAGCTTCCTTCTTCAGGGCCTCCCATCCCACGGCCTCTCCCCATGTCCCTGGGGCAGGCGGGGAGCTTGGGTTTGCCCCCCCAAAGTGTCTGGAGATAGCACAGCCAGAGCTGAAGCAGCTCTGGGGAAAGGCCCTGGGACTCCTGGCAAAGCCCTTCCCTGGAGATGTAGGACCCATCCCGGGCTCCTCTCAGGACTGATCCGAGCCCCTCGGAGAGGGCGATTGGCTCACAGCTGAGCCTGGATCCCATCGCCGGTCGATGCTCCGCAGGGCTTGGGCCACCCTCCCTCCCTGGCCTGTGGGTTCTGCCCAGCCCGGAGCAAACACCCGCTCTGGGGTCCTGCTTGGCTCCTTGGCTGTGCCTGGCCAGCCGGGGAGCCTCGTGCCAGCCAGACAGTTCAGACCCCTGGTCAGGGTGAAACCCATGTGTGCTGAACTCCCAGTCAAGTCAGGGGAGGCTGGTGAGTAGCGCAGTGGGACTGGGAGTGGGGGTGTGACGAAGTGGGACTGTTCTTAATGTTTCCTCTGAATACTGTAGGGGTGCCTCAGTTTCACCTATGCATTTCTTAAGTCTCTAGGTGATGGGATAAGGGGGTGTAATTGTTCCAGAGCATGGCCCGGGGACTCGGTGACAGGGGGTCAGAACACCTGGATTATCTGCTGTTTCCCCCCCCTTTGCCTCAGTTTCCCCATTGTCTGTTCAGACTGGGAGCTCTTTGGAGCAGGGACTGTCTCTGGTGCTGTCTGTGCCATGCCTGGCACAGCGGGGCCCTGATCTCCGCTGGGGTCTGGGCAGCGCCTGGCACCACGGGGCCCTGATCTCGGCCGGGGCCTGATCTCAGTCGGGGTCTGGGCAGCACCCGGCACAACGGGACCCTGATTTCGGCCGGGGTCTGGGCAGCGCCAGGCTCGACGGGGCCTTGATCTCAGTCGGGGTCTGGGTAGCGCCAGGCTCGACGAGGCCCTGGTCTCGGGTGGGGTCTGGGTAGCGCCCGGCTCGACGGGGCCCTGATCTCGGTTGGGGTCTGGGCAGCGCCCGGCACGACGGGACCCTGATCTCTGTCGGGGTCTGGGCAGCGCCCGGCACGACGGGGCCCTGATCTCAGCTGGGGTCTGGGCAGCGCGCGGTGTGATGGGGCCTGATCTCGGCTGGGATCTGGGCAGCGCCCAGCACGACGGGGCCCTGATCTCGGCCGGGGTCTGGGCAGCGCCCGGCATGACGGGGCCCTGATCTCGGCCGGGGTCTGGGCAGCGCCCGGCATGACGGGGCCCTGATCTCGGCCGGGGTCTGGGCAGTGCCCGGCATGACGGAGCCCTGATCTCGGCCGGGGTCTGGGCAGCGCCCAGCGCGACGGGACCCTGATCTCGGCCGGGGTCTGGGCAGCGCCCGGCATGACGGGGCCCTGATCTCGGTCGGGGTCTGGGCAGCGCCCGGCATGACGGGGCCCTGATCTCGGTAGGGGTCTGGGCAGCGCCCGGCATGACGGGGCCCTGATCTCGGTCGGGGTCTGGGCAGCGCCCGGCGTGACGGGACCCTGATCTCGGCCGGGGTCTGGGCAGCGCCCGGCACGACGGGGCCCTGATCTCGGTCGGGGTCTGGGCAGCGCCCGGCATGACGGGGCCCTGATCTCGGTCGGGGTCTGGGCAGCGCCCGGCGTGACGGGGCCCTGGTCTCCGCCGGGGTCTGGGCAGCGCCCGGCACGACGGGGCCCTGATCTCGGCCGGGATCTGGGCAGCGCCCGGCACGACGGGGCCCTGATCTCGGCCGGGATCTGGGCAGCGCCCGGCGTGACGGGGCCCTGATCTCGGCCGGATCTGGGCAGCGCCCGGCACGACGGGGCCCTGATCTCGGCCGGGATCTGGGCAGCGCCCGGCACGACGGGGCCCTGATCTCGGCCGGGATCTGGGCAGCGCCCGGCACGACGGGGCCCTGATCTCGGCCGGGATCTGGGCAGCGCCCGGCACGACGGGGCCCTGATCTCGGCCGGGATCTGGGCAGCGCCCGGCATGACGGGGCCCTGATCTCGGCCGGGTCTGGGCAGCGCCCAGCGCGACGGGGCCCTGATCTCGGCCGGGTCTGGGCCCTGATCTGGGTCTCTCGATGCTCCTGAAATGCAGTGACAGCCGGGCGCGTTTGGAGACAGGCGCTATGAAGGGCAGGTCTCCTGCTGGGTGTTTCCACCTCTGCTCCTGGGATCCCTCCGGCTGGAAGGCCCTGGCGAGGGGCAGAGCAGCGGGAACCGCAGGGAGCTGAGCCAGCACCTTTCGTTTCTGCAGGAGCCACCGGAACTTCCAGCTGGCCCAGGAGCGGATGCAGCAGCTGACCGACCACTTGGGTCTGCAGCGTTTCCTGCAGAACTGTCACGAGGTGCGGCCCCGGCCCCGTGTGGGGTGACGTGCGTCCTGCAGCCGGCAGCCCCACGCTCACGGCTCCCCGCCTGCTGCTGGCATTTCTGGCGGGGCTCTGTTCCCATGGGCGCTTGGCTTTCCCACGGGCCAGGGTGCGCCAAGGAGCCAGGCTGCCCGTGGCTGGGGCGAGCAGGGCACTGACCTCGGCGGGGACCTGTTGGGTCGGCCGTGCAGAGTGGCGTTCTGCACCGCTTCCTCGCCGAGCTCCGGGAAGGAGCAGGGGGCGCCCTGGCTCCAGAGGGGCCCGCTTGGGATGCCTCAATGGGGGGCTCAGCACTGTCTGGAGTCGGGGGGGACGCATGGGGGGAGTTGGACTCCTGGTCTCCAAACCTCTCCTCCCGAGCTGGACACTTGCATTGAGCAGCCCCGCAGTGCCAGCTGGGCCTGGAGACGGGGCGAACGCTCCAGGTGGGCCGCGGCTGGCGGCAACGTCAGGGTGCAGAACCGGGGCAGGGGGCTGGGAATCCCTGTCGGGAAATAGAGTCCAGCCAAGTCTCTCCACCACCTCTGCCCACAGCGCTGGCCTCGGGGGCATGGACAGAGCCTTCACTGAGCTGGGCTGGCTGCATGGCAGCTCAGCCCCCGTCTGTCTCCTCATGGGTGGTGGAAGTGGCTGGGATGGCCAAGGCTCCCCAGCATGGCCGGGCCAGGGGGCTGCGGCTGGGGGACGCGCCCTGGCACTGTGGTGAGGGGTGCCAGGGGGCAGAGGGGCAGGATCGCTGAGGGGCTGGACGCAGACCTAGCGAGGGGCTGCCTGGCAGCCAGCGGGGCGTACGTGGGGATGGGGGACGGACGATGCAGTCAGGCAGAAGGGGAGCCCCATGCATCCAAGAGCTGAATTCAGCCCCAGCCGCTGATTATTTCAATAGCGAAATGTATTCGGGCTCCTGCCTCATTTGCGTGGCTAGCCCTGCCCCCACCCAGCACTGCCTCTAATTAGGGCAGCTGGTGCGTTTCCAGGCAGCACGGGTGCTATGGTAATGAATTGTGCTGGGGGGAGAGGGGCAGGCCCAGCGCATGGCGCTCCGCAATCTGCCCCCTTTCTCCGAGCTGGCTCCGGTGCTTGCGGGCGGCTCGGGGCCTGAGCCAGCCCTGGGCACAGCTGGGCATTGACGAGCAGCTGCGGTGCCCCCGACTTTCCTGCCAGGGCCCTTAGCTCAGGGCTGCCCACAGAGCACGTGAGTGTAGGTTGGGAGTGAGGGGCACCGGCAGAGCTGGGGGGCCCAGGGCTGGGCTAGCAGGGGCTGTGGATCGGGAGCGAGGGGCACCGGCAGAGCTGGGGGGCCCAGGGCTGGGCTACCAGGGGCTGCGGGTCGGGAGTGAGGGGCACCGGCAGAGCTGGGGGGCAGGGCTGGGCTACCAGGGGCTGCGGGTTGGGTGTGAGGGGCACCGGCAGAGCTGGGGGGAGGCGGAAGAGGAGGGCTGGAATAACAATGGGGCTGTGGAGTGACTGGGCCAGGGCCCCAGCTGGTGTAAACCAGCGTAGCTGCATTAATGTAAATAGAATTGGGCCAATTTACACCAGCTGAGAATCTGGCCCACTCATGGCTCCAGGGCAAGCACCCGGGGCTTTGTGGGCCAGCCCCTCTGCGGGTGTCAGCCAGCCCGTGGTCCCAGCAGAGCGATGCTGATTTACACCAGCTGGGGATTGGGCCCCTTGCCCCAGGCCCTGCTGCACAGCTGGAGACAGGACACACACACGCCCCCGGCCCCTGCGCCAGGCGGCCCCGGCTCCCCCTTCCTGCGGCCAGCCCCACCCGCCGGGGACGGGTCCCTCCCGCCTCCTGTCCAGCCCCAGTGCCGAGAGCAGCTGGCAGGTGAGGCCTGGCACGGCGAGGGGGTGACCGGGCCAGGGTTGAGTGTCACTGCGACCGTGTGGGCCAGGATTCGGCCCCTGCTGCCCCCTCCCTGCCGTGCAGGGGGCTCTGGGACAGGTCGGTGGATTGACATGCAGGACGGGGCAGCAGATATAACTAGCCAGGGGGATGCTCCAGCCCTGCCCCTCTGGAAATGCTCAGAAAGCAGCTCTGGGCCCAGGGGTGCTGGCGAGAGGATCCCAACGGCCCCTTCTGGCCTGGGAAGCCGTTACCTGCGGGGCTGCCAGTGCCCCGATGCAGGCAGATCCAGCTGCAGTGACCCGGGTTCTAGTTAACCCGGCGCCCGTTGGAGCGGGGCGCAGCCCAGGGTGCAACTGCTGGGAGATTGGGCCCCGTAGAGCGTGGGGGGGGGGCGTCGCTGGGACATGGGCCCCTGCAGCCTGGGAGTCCTGGGATGCTGGAGGGGCCCTGGGATGCTGGACTCTGGGAAGGGGAGGCGGGTCTAGTGGTTAGAGCGGGAGGCTGGGAGCCAGGACGCCTGGGTTCTGTCCCTGGCTCTGCCCCAGCCTCCCTGTGTGGCTGGATCTCTCGGGGTCGGTGGCAGGAGAGGGGTGGGGTGTTTCGGGTCCATTTGCTTGGAAGACCTGGGGGAGCCATTGGCAGGGCCCAGAGAAGGTCACGGGCCGTCCCTCTCTGGGGGGGTCAGTGCTGAGTCGCACCTGGAGCCTGACCCCCTCCACAGCTCCTCAGGGCACCAAAGGGAGGTGAATCCAGATCCTGGGGTGTCCAGAATTGTCCCCATAGCTTCCCCTCTACCTGTCTGTCCCTCTGTCTGTCCCCACACCGCTTGTCTGTCCATCCCCACATGGACCCGTCTGTCCATCCTCTGTCCACAGATCTACCCCCTGTCCTTCTCCATAGCTACCCTGTCCGTCCATCCCCACACCTGCCCCTCCATCTGTCCCCATAGCTTCCCTGTCTGTCTGTCCCTCTGTCCGTCCCCACACCGCTCGTCTGTCTGTCCCCACACTGACCCCTCTGTCCGTCCCCACACGGACCTGTCTGTCCGTCCTCTGTCCCCAGTCCCATCTACGCCCTCCATAGCTACCCTGTCCGTCCATCCCCACACCTGCCCCTCCGTCCGTCCCCATAGCTTCCCTGTCTGTCTGTCCCTCTGTCCGTCCCCACACCGCTCGTCTGTCTGTCCCCACACTGACCCCTCTGTCCGTCCCCACACGGACCCGTCTGTCCGTCCTCTGTCCCCAGTCCCATCTACGCCCTCCATAGCTACCCTGTCCGTCCATCCCCACACCTGCCCCTCCGTCCATCCCCATAGCTACCCTGTCTGTCTGTCCCTCTGTCTGTCCCCACACTGACCCCTCTGTCCGTCCCCACACGGACCCGTCTGTCCGTCCTCTGCCCCCAGTCCCATCTACCCCCTCCATAGCTACCCTGTCCGTCCATCCCCACACCTGCCCCTCCGTCCGTCCCTCTGTCTGTCCCCACACCGCTCGTCTGTCTGTCCCCACACTAACCCCTCTGTCCGTCCCCACACGGACCCGTCTGTCCGTCCTCTGCCCCCAGTCCCATCTACCCCCTCCATAGCTACCCTGTCCGTCCATCCCCACACCTGCCCCTCCATCTGTCCCCATAGCTTCCCTGTCTGTCCCTCTGTCCGTCCCCACCCCGACCCCTCTGCCTGCCTGTCTCTGTTCTCACGTGGCCCCGGCCCCCCAGCCCAGCAGGGTCACGCCCCAGCTGAGCTGGGAGCCCCCCCCGGGCCCGGCTGATGCAAGGCGCCGTGCGGGGCCGGGCTCCCCTCCCCAGCGCAGCCGCCCGGCCCCGCAGGACGCGCGGGGGGGACGCGGCGCGGGTGGCTGCGGCAGCGGGGGCTGAGCGGGGCGGGGCGGGGCGCGGGGCGGGGACCCCGCGGCTCAGCCCCGCTCTGTGCCCGCAGCTGGCCGGCTGGATGAAGGAGAAGCGGCCCATGGCCGGGGACCCGGCGGCCAAGCCCCCCCAGCGCTGGCTGCGGCACCGGGCGTTCCTGGCCGAGCTGGCGCAGAACCGCGAGTGGCTGGAGCAGATCGAGCAGGTGAGGAGGGGAGAGCGGGTGCGCCCCGGGAGGGACCCCCCCACCCCCCGGCCCTCCCCCAGCCCCCCACTCCCCCAGCCTCCCCCACCCCCCCGGCCCTCCCCCAGCCCCCCACTCCCCCAGCCTCCCCCACCCCCCCACCCCCCCGGCCCTCCCCCAGCCTCCCCCACCCCCCCGGCCCTCCCCCAGCCCCCCACTCCCCCAGCCTCCCCCGCGGGCTCAGCTCGTTCCCTGCCCCGGGGAGGGACGCCCCGACGCCCCGCTCCTCTCCGTCCCCGGGGCAGGGGTGCCCGGCCTGGCACGGTGCCCGGCCCTTGCCTTGCGCGCCCTGGGGCGGAAGGTCGGGGGTCCCTATGAGAACAGGCCCCGGCCCTGCCGCCTGCCGTTCGCAGCATTGGCACCGGGGGACGTGTCCCGGCCTGGGCGTCCGGGCTGGCATCTCGGCCGCCGGCGTGTGCGCTGCGGAGGGGGGGGGGCGTCGGGGGGGCCTCACCCCCGCAGCCGCCTGCTCTCGGTGGGCTGCCGCAGCGCGGACCCCCGGCCTGCAGGGTGGGCGCCCGGGGCGGCCCTGCCGGAGGCCCCGAGACGGCTCCGGGGGTAAAGCTGGAGGGACTCCAGGGAGCTGCACCAAGGGGACCGGACCTGGGGCCTGCGTCTCCCCCCGCCCCAATAAACCCCCTGACGTTAAATTGTCCTTCGGGCGCAGCAGCGGGGGGGGGGGCGCTGCCTGCCGCTCGGACCAGCTCCTAAGCAGGCGTAAGTGGGTGTCGCGCTGGGCGCCGGGCAGGGAACAGGCCCCCGGCTGGCACCGTCTGCGCCCTGAGCGGAGCCGCGGCCCAGCGATCCGAAGCGCCCGCCCGGCTCAGGCGCTGCCGGCCCGTGCGCTGGGCACGGAACCACCGCGTGCCCCCGCCGTGAGCCCCGAGCCCGGGGGTGGCGGGGGGGGACCTGCGATCCCCCTCGCCCAGCGGGTGGGGGGGTCAGACTAGCTCACACTGCAGAGCCGAGCCCGCTGTGCCCACAGGCTGGGGCCGGGGCCAGAGCCCAGCGCCAGGGAGAGGCAGGGGGCTCCGCGGCTCGCAGGGGTCCGGCCGCCCCCCGCCCCCGGAAAGGGTTGGATTCAGGGGGGGGACCGTCTCCCCTAGGTCTGGCTCTGGGCGCTGCTGGGAGCAGGGGCTGGGCCCGGGGGTCGCACAAGGGATGCCAGGGTGCTTCGCAGACGCAGAGGGCTGGGGGGCGGCCTGTGTCCTCCACCGACCTCCTTTGGTGTGAGGGAGCCCTGCGGGGGGAACCCTGGGGGGCACAGAGACCTTTCCCAGGCAGAAGCCATGAGGCTGCTTATAAAATGTGTGTGCTGGGGGGGTGTATCCGTGTCCCCCCCAGCAGCGTGTGTGTTTCTGAAGCCTTGTCCCCCCCCAGCTGCGTGTGTGTTTCTGGAGCCGTGTCCCCCCCCAGCTGCGTGTGTGTTTCTGGAGCCGTGTCCCCCCCCAGCTCTGTGTGTGTTTGTGGATCCATGTCCCCCCCCAGCAGCGTGTGTGTTTGTGGAGCCGTGTCCCCCCCCAGCTGTGTGTGTGTTTGTGGAGCCGTGTCCCCCCCCAGCAGTGTGTGTGTGGAGCCATGTCCCCCCCCAGCTGTGTGTGTGTGGAGCCGTGTCCCCCCCCAGCAGTGTGTGTGTGGAGCCGTGTCCCCCCCCAGCTGTGTGTGTGCGCGTGGATCCGTGTTCCCCCCCCAGCAGTGTGTGTGTGTGTGGAGCCGTGTTCCCCCCCCAGCTGTGTGTGTGTTTGTGGATCCGTGTCCCCCCCAGCCGTGTGTGTGCGCGTGGATCCATGTCCCCCCCAGCTCTGTGTGTGTGTAGCCGTGTCCCCCCCCCAGCTGTGTGTGCGCGTGGATCCGTGTCCCCCCCAGCTCTGTGTGTGTGTGTGGAGCCGTGTCCCCCCCCCAGCTGTGTGTGCGCGTGGATCCGTGTCCCCCCCAGCCGTGTGTGTGTGTAGCCGTGTGTGTGCGCGTGGATCCGTGTCCCCCCCAGCTGTGTGTGTGTGTAGCCATGTCCCCCCCCAGCTGTGTGTGCGCGTGGATCCGTGTCCCCCCCAGCCATGTGTGTGTGTAGCCGTGTGCCCCCCCAGGCACAATGGGGCCCTGATCTCAGTTGGGGTCTGAGCAGCACCCGGCGCAACGGGGCCCTGATCCCAGCTGATGTCTCTGGGCACTACTGTGATACGCTGACGTACCGCTGGGGACTAAGGGTGCATGGTGCAGGTGCCGAGCCGGGTTCTGGCTGGGCGGGGGGCGGGGGGCGGTTACAGGTCTGCGCCTGCCTTGCCAAAGCTAGGACAGGCGCAGGCAGGCGTCAGGAGCCGTCCCCGCAGCCCTGCAACCCCGTTGACGGGTTCTGGGCCCGAGGGGGTGAAATCCTGCCCCGCTGACCTCACTGGGGCCAGGATCCCAGCCCTCGCGGAGCCGCGGGGTCCCAGGCTGGGCCTGGGCGCCGGGCCTGGCTTTGCAGCAGAGGGTGAGTCTGGCCCTGATCCTGCCCTCTGCCCGCACAGGAAGGCCGGCAGCTCCTTGAGGAGAAGCCGGAGCTGGCCGGCTCGGTGAGGAAGCAGCTGGAAGAGATCCGGCAGTGCTGGGCAGAGCTCGAGAGCACGTCGCAGGCCAGGGCCCAGCAGCTCTTCGAGGCCAGCAAGGCGGAGCAGCTGGTGCAGAGCTATGCGGACCTGGACAAGAGGCTGGTGAACATGGAGGGGCAGCTGCAGGCTGTGGATGCTGGTGCCAGCCTGGCCACCGTCAACAACCAGCTGAAGAAACTCCAGGTAGGGCTGGGCGGGGCCCAGCTGGGAGGGGGCTGGACGTGGGATACCAAGCCCAGCACGTGGGGATGCTGCATGGAGGCAGTGTGAAGGGGTGGACTGGGCGTCCGGACTCCTGGGTTCTCTCCCAGCTCTGGGAACGGAGGGGGGTCTAGTGGTTAGAGCAGGGGGATTGGGAGCCAGGACTCTGTGTTTGCAGTTGGCCAAGCCGTTTCTGCAGCCGTGGTGCCAGTCCCTGGAGTGGCTGGGAGGGGCCTGGCCCTGATTCCCAGTCACGTTCACACCCCTGTGAGGCCCGGTCTGGCTGCTGGTGTCGGGAGACGACCTGTCACTGAGGACAGGCTGCCTAGGAGCAGATTGCCAAGCACCGCGCTGCTGGCGGATAACCCCAGTGAGGGGGACACTGGGGCAGCCCTTTGGATTCCGCACGTCTTGGCCCGTTGTGCTGGGAAGTGGGGGTGCAGTAGATCCCACCTTTGCCACCAGTTGTCACAGAGTCCCCGGGCGATGCTCTGGAACTGCTCCCTACGAAGCCAGGCAGGACTCTGGGGGAGTCTCCTCTCTGGGAGCAGCCTGTCTTCAGGACACACAGCTCACCCGGCTTCCACCTTCCTGGGTCCGACCTTGGAGCCTTCAGCATCCTCTGCCCTTCCGTGCGCTTCCCACAGCGAGTCTGCCCAGGCGGGGTCCTGGGGAAGCCAGAGGGTCCTGCCCCCCAACTCCGCAGCCAGACGGGACTCTGAGCCAGCCAGTAAAACAGAGGTTTATTAGACGACAGGAACATGGTCTACCACAGAGCTTGTAGGTGCAGAGAACAGGACCCCTCAGCTGGGTCCATTCTGGGGGGCAGTGAGCCAGACAACCAAGTCTGCCCTTCACTCCATGTCCCAGCCAGCCCCAAACTGAAACTCCCTCCAGCCCCTCCTCCTCTGGGCTTTGTCCCTTTCCCATCATCTAGAGACTTAAGAACTGCCTAGGGGAAACTGAGGCACCCCTACAGTATTCAGAGGAAATATTCAGAACAGTCCCGCTTCGTTACATCCCCAGAAGCTGGGGTCCGATGGCGGCCGTGGTCAGTCGCCGGGGCCTGTAATCCCGGGTTTGAGATCCATGCCCGGCTGGGGAGCCCTGCTTCCTCCAGCCTAGCTCAGTTCACCCTGACCGCTCCCAGCCAGGTGCAGCTGCCCAGGAGTAACTAACTCGGTGTTGCAGACTCAGAAACGCTGGGCTGGATCCCCGGGGCCCCGAGTGATCCCAGGCCCCGCGCCGTGGCAGGCTGGCGTCTAACCTAACGAGGGCCCTGGCACTGGGGCATGGCGGGGGGACCTTCGCAGGCACAGCGATGTGCATACCAGGGAGACCGTCTCTTTGCTTCCATTGCCACCGAGATATGGGAAATGAGTCCCAGGTGGCTTTCCCCCAGCCGCCCCTGAGGCGGGATCGGGGCTCATTCGTCTCCGGAAGGAGAACAGCCTCCTGCGGGCCCGGGGCAGGAAGAGGGCTGCTCGGGGAAGCGCTGAAAGCCCCGGGCCTGATCCCTTCCCGCTGCCCCTCTGTGAAGACAGCACCATGAGGCGATTTCACAGGGGCCGGCCAGAGCGGAGGGGCCAGATCCCAAGTGGGTGCAAATTAGCGCAGCTCCATGGGTCCCAACCACCGCTGCCTGCTGCCTGCCCCCTTCCCGGTCACTCCAGCGCAGGGTGCGTGGAAGGGAAGCATTTCACGCCCATCATGCGCCGGTGGGGACGAGCAGCTGGGAGTCAGGCCCCCAGGAGCTACAGGCTGGGGATCGGGCCCTGTTGGCTCCTGTGCAGTGACACAGTGCCTGACGTGCCGGCCGTGGGTCCAAGTGGCCCTCACAGGGGCTCCTGTCTCTAGTTAGTGGCCCGGGCAGGGCCGGGGGTGGGCTGGGAGGCGAGTCCCATTCTCCAGCAAGAACGTGGCTCGTAAAGGTCGAGGTGAGAAGGACCCCGTGTGATCGTTTGCCGTCCTGCACCGTGCCCGGCCCGTGCCTCCCTCCAGCCCCCGGCCTTGCCGCCCTGCCCCCGACGCTCAGCCCCTGGCCCTCACCCCTCTGCTGTCTCTCTCTCTCGCAGACGATGGAGTCGCAGATGGAGGAGTGGTACAAAGAGGCCGGGCAGCTCCAGGCGCAGCTGGCCTCCCTGCCCCTGGAGCCGGCCAGCAAGGAGGCGGTGGACGAGAAGCAGAACGCGGTGGGGACACGGATTGTCCGCCTCATCGAGCCCCTGAAAGAGAGGAGGAGGATCCTGCTGGCTTCCAAGGAGGTGCATCAGGTCTGCCGCGACCTGGAGGACGAGATCGTAAGTCGGGGATTGCCGGGGGGACGAGGGGCAGCTTCCCATCCCCTGCCCCAGTTCCAGGAGCTGGCCAGTGGCTCCCAGCAGGCAGGGACCCAGTTAGAGCCCCAGTCACCAGAAAGGCCAGGGATGGAGGGGGCTGGGGAGGTGGAGTTCCCGGCTGCCCAAGCAGTGTCGGGGCGGCCCCACACCTGCGAGGTGGGGCCCTGTGGGGCCGGGCACTGGTGCATTCTGAGATCGGTGGAACGCCGCGGATTTGCACACGCTGGGGGGCTGGCCCTGATAAATCCAGTGGAGTGACACCAGTTTACACCAATGGAGTGACACCGGGGGGGATTGTCAAGACTTCCTTGGGGAACCCCACTCGGCTGAAAATGGTCAGGAGCGCATCGGCCACGGTGTCTGCTTCAATGGAAGCTAAGGGCACTGCCTCGGGGTAGCGGGTGGCAAAATCTACCACCACCAGAATGTATTTCTTCCCCGACCGGGTCGTCTTGCTGAGAGGCCCCACGATGTCCATGGCCACCTTCTGGAAAGGCTCCTCTATGATGGGCAAAGGTCTCAAAGCCGCTTTCCCCTTGTCCCGGGCCTTCCCCACCCTCTGACAGGGGTCACAGGATCGGCAATACTGCCGGACCGTGGTAAAGACCCCGGGCCAGTAAAAGTTCTGTAGCAACCTCTGCCGGGTGCGCCGGATTCCCTGGTGCCCTGCGAGGGGGATGTCATGGGCCAGGTGCAGGAGCCTGCAGCGATACTTCTGGGGGACCACCAGCTGCCTCCTGATCCCACAGGACTCTACTTCCCTTGTGGGAGCCCATTCTCGGTACAGGAACCCCTTCTCCCACAGGAACCTCTCCTGGCAGCCTCTCCTCATGGTCCGTCCCACCCTGAGGTCGGCCAGGTCCCTGAGCTTCCGCAAGGAGGGATCTTTCCTCAACTCGGCCTGGAACTCAGCAGCTGGGGCAGGGACGGGGCCCGGTTCCCTCTCGCTGGCCAGGTCTGAGGCCTCCGCCTCTCTAAGCCGTGCCCCTCGGCCCTCCCTCCCCACCAGGGTAGGGTCCTGCGCCTCCGGTGTGATACCCTCCCCGAGGTCAGGGCGCAGTGCCCCTCGCCGGCTCTGGCTACGCGTCACAACCAGGGCGGCCTGGGGCTTGCTTGGCCAGTCCTCTAGGTCTCCCCCCATCAAAACTTCAGTGGGCAAATGGTGGTATACCCCCACATCCTTGGGGCCCTCCTTGGCCCCCCATTTCAGGTGTACCCTTGCCACGGGCACCTTAAATGGGGTCCCGCCCACCCCTGTCAGGGTCAGATAGGTGTTGGGCACCACCCGATCTGGGGCCACCACCTCGGGCCGGGCCAGCGTCACCTCCGCGCCCGTATCCCAGTATCCATTGACCTTCCTCCCATCCACCTCCAGGGGAACAAGGCACTCTCTCCGGAGGGACAGCCCCGCGCCCACCCTGTAAACTGAGCACCCTGAGTCCAGAGCCTCCAGCCCTCTGGTGGAGCTGGCCTGGGGTACTCTTCCCTCCGGGGCAGGTGGTAAACTGGTAGGCCCCCTTTCCTGGGTCGTCTGCCCCTCGTCCAGCTGGGTCCCTACCCAGTTAACCCTGGGTAGGTTGGGTCTGCTCAGTCTGTCCCTGAGCCCGGGGCACTGGGACCGTACGTGGCCTCTCTGGCCACAGTGATAGCAGCTCAGGTCACGTTGGTCCCCTCGAGCAGGTCGGAGGGGCCCGACGCCAGGCGTTCCCCTTGGGAGGGGGTTCTCCCTATTTCCCCGCTGGGAGGCCCCCTGGTGACTCTCTCTCTGCATCGGGGGGGGCCTGTTCTTTTGGGGCTCCTCCCGGCTACCCCCTGACCGACTGTTCACAAACTCGTCGGCCAGCTGCCCTGCGTGCTGGGGGTTCTCGAGCTTTTTGTCCACCAGCCACAGCCTCAGGTCGGACGGGCACTGATCATACAGTTGCTCCAGTACGATTAGGTCAAGCAGGTCCTCTTTAGCTCGGGCCCCAGCTGTCCACTTGCGGGCATATCCCTGCATCCGGTTGGCCAGTTGTAGGTAGGTGACCTCAGGCGTTTTACGCTGACTCCGGAACCTTCTCCGGTACATCTCGGGGGTCAGCCCAAACTCACGGAGCAGGGCCTGTTTGAACAGTTCATAGTCCCCTGCCTCCGCCCCTGTCATTCGGCTGTACACCTCCACGGCTTTGGGGTCCAGTAAGGGGGTGAGGAACTGGAGCCTGTCTGCAGGGTCAACCCTGTGCAGCTCGCAGGCATTCTCAAAGGCCGTCAGGAAGCTATCCATGTCCTCCCCCTCCTTCCGCTGGGCCAGGAAGCACTTATCAAAGCTCCTTGCAGTCTTGGGTCCCCCCGCACTCACCGCAGCCGCAGCCGGGGCCCCACTGCTCCTCAGCCTGGCCAGCTCCAGTTCATGCTGCCTTTGTTTCTCCTTCTCATGACGCTCCCTCTCCTTCTCCTGACGCTTCCTCTCCTTCTCCTCCTGCTCATGTTGACGTTGTTTCTCCTCATGTTGTTTCTCCTCATGTTGACGTTGTTCATGATCCTCCAGCTCCCTCATTTTCATCTCCCTCTCCCATTCCAGCCGCCTCCGCTCTAGGGATGGGGAGCTCCGCCGGGAGGATCCCCTGCTGGGTGCCGGGGTCAGGGTGCCCTCGGTATTCGCTGGGCTTCCCCCAACCCCTCCCCCGGACATAGGTAGGAAGGGTCTCGGGATGTCCTCAGCAGCAGTCTGACCCCTCCCAGCCCGGTCAGGCCCCAGGGCCCCCGCTGCGTCCGCCGGGTGGCTTCCCTCAGGGACAGGGATCGGGTCATCCAAGCGATCCCTCTCCTCCAGCTGGGCAATCAGCTGTTCCTTGGTGGACCTCCCGATGCGCAGCCCCCTCTGCCTGCACAGCTCCACCAGGTCACTCTTCAGGCGTTTAGCGTACATCTCCCTGCTGGCCCCTCGCAGGCCGGGCAGCTTCCCACGGTTTCCAGGAAAAGCCCCTCGTGTGCCGGTCCTTCTTGAGGTCACCACCTCTTTGCCAGGGTCGAGCTGCAGACTCCTCCGCCCCTGGGACCGCTCGCTGCAATCCCCTGGGGGACCCTGTTACTGCAAAAGTCTTTCTCTCTGGTCACACATTCCCAGGGGTTAACCGCCCCCCGAAACCGTCTCTCTCTGAATCTTCAGCACGCCTGGTCCCCGTCAATTCCCCTTCGTTTTACTGCTCCCCAGTCACTTACTGCAGGAAGCGCCGTTCACGGGGTGCAGTAGATCCCACCGCTGCCACCAGTTGTCACGGAGTGTGGGGGAGTCCAGGCCCTGCACCCCTCTTCCTGGGATCCACTGAGACTCTCAGCCAGCCAGTAAAACAGAAGGTTTATTGGACAACAGGAACAGTCCCAAACAGAGCTTGTGGGTACAACCAGGACCCCTCAATCACGTCCTTCTGGGGGAGCAGGGAGCTTAGACCCCAGCCCTGGGGTTCCCTGTGTTCCTCCCCCCAGCCCCAAACTGAAACTAAACCCACCCAGCAGGTTCCCTGCTGCAGCCCCTGTTCACATTCCTGGGCAGAGGTGTTACCTCCCCTTCCCCCTCCTGGCTCAGGTGACAGGCTCTCAGGTCTCCCATCCCCAGGGCACATTCCCAGGTCAACGCTCCCCCCTCCCTGCTGAGTCACATCGTCACAGGGATCTTGTTATGCTTATAAGTAAAACACACACCCCCCAGATGGTCTTCCAGTTCCCAGTCTGGCGTAGCCCGAGTCAATCCAACGGCCAGGCAGACTGAGCGCGAGTGAGGAGCTGGGCTCTGTCAGTCGCGATCCGATGCTCCGAGGCTTTGCAGGACTGACCCCAGAGTCTTATGGCGAAACACCCCAGGTTTATACTTGTAAATTCCCACTTTAGTCTGTGGACTTTGCAATGTTTCAGAGCAGCAGCCGTGTTAGTCCGTATCCGCAAAAAGAACAGGAGGACTTGTGGCACCTTAGAGACTAACAAATTTATTTGAGCATAAGCTTTCGTGAGCTACAGCTCACTTCATCGGATGCATTCAGTGGAAAATACAGTGGGGAGATTTATATACACGGAGAACACGAAACAATGGGTGCTACCATACACACTGTAAGGAGAGTGATCAGGAAAGGTGAGCTATTACCAGCGGGGGGGGGGGGGGGGGGGACCTTTTGTAGTGATAATCAAGGTGGGCCATTTCCAGCAGTTGACAAGAACGTGTGAGGAACGGGGGGGGGGAGAGGGGGGGAATAAACATGGGGAAATAGTTTTACTTTGTGTAATGACCCATCCACTCCCAGTCTCTATTCAAGCCTAAGTTAATTGTATCCAGTTTGCAAATTAATTCCAATTCAGCAGTCTCTCATTGGAGTCTGTTTTTGAAGTTTTTTTGTTGAAGAATTGCCACTTTTAGGTCTGTAATCGAGTGACCAGAGAGATTGAAGTGTTCTCCGACTGGTTTTGAATGTTATAATTCTTGACGTCTGATTTGTGTCCATTTATTCTTTTACGTAGAGACTGTCCAGTCTGACCAATGTACATGGCCGAGGGGCATTGCTGGCACATGATGGCATAGATCACATTGGTGGATGTGCAGGTGAACGAGCCTCTGATAGTGTGGCTGATGTGATTAGGCCCTGTGATGGTGTCCCCTGAATAGATATGTGGACACAGCTGGCAACGGGCTTTGTTGCAAGGATAGGTTCCTGGGTTAGTGTTTTTGTTGTGTGGTGTGTGGTTGCTGGTGAGTATTTGCTTCACGCTGGGGGGCTGTCTGTAGGCAAGGACTGGCCTGTCTCCCAAGATCTGTGAGAGTGATGGGTCGTCCTTCAGGATAGGTTGTAAATCCCTGACGATGCGTTGGAGGGGTTTTAGTTGGGGGCTGAAGGTGACGGCTAGTGGCGTTCTGTTATTTTCTTTGTTGGGCCTGTCCTGGAGTAGGTGACTTCTGGGAACTCTTCTGGCTCTGTCAGTCTGTTTCTTCACTTCCGCAGGTGTGTATTGTAGTTGTAAGAATGCTTGATAGCGATCTTGTAGGTGTTTGTCTCTGTCTGAGGGGTTGGAGCAAATGCGGTTGTATCTCAGAGCTTGGCTGTAGACAATGGATCATGTGGTGTGTGGTCTGGGTGAAAGTTTAACTTTGCAATGCCATTCTGTAATCTTTAGTCCTTAAATGGGGTTAATCTCAGGGTTTTCTGCTGTTCTCTCTTATTTGTTGTCTCGCCTTCGGGGGTGTTTGCCTCACCTCTGAGGTCGTCAGTGCTGCTAAACTCGTTTAGCATCACCTACAATGGGTGTTTTCTGACTGTTTCTCCAAGTCTCTCACACATCTGGACATTTGTGAAGCTTTCACACTCATCCTTAACCACGCACCCATCCTTTCCTCACCCCAAACAATTGAACAGAGACTTTCAGGCAGGAATCCATTTTAGGAAGGGTTATATGGTTACTAAAGGGATTACAAAAGAACCTCACACAACTTGGTTTGCAGTGCAGATAAGAAACAAGACCTTATAGCAAACACTGTCATGAAAACTTTTCCTAAACCAAAGGTGACCAGAATCAGCCATGAGGACTGTTCTGCTCTGTTCCTGCCTTAACATCAGTTCAGACACAGGCCGCCTGTCCGATGCATTAGTCGTTCCTTCCTGCGGTCCAGTCAGGGTGGCCGGCAGAGTACAATCAGCGTACATTGGTCCATTTCATACATGCTACATGGTTATCTTCTTCTTCTTTATCCTTCTTCTAAACTATACAAAATACAAACAATGAATCCCACGATTACGATCCGGCCCAGTGACTCCAGTGCAATGACACCGATTTACACCAGGCGGGCGGGGTCTGGTGCACAGGGTCTGATCCAGGCGCTGCCATTCCCTCGGGTTTGCTTCATTCACACTGCGCCCCGGCCCCCTGGCCCGGCCTGGGCCCAGCCCTCGGTTTTCATGCCACAGCTCCTCTGCTCCGTCCCGTCTCCCTCCAGAGCTGGGTCCAGGACCGGCTGCCACTCGCCACCTTGAGAGATCCCGGGAGCAGTCTGCAGGCCGTGCAGCAGTTCATCAAGAAGAACCAGGTGGGTGCTTTGTCCTCGCCCAGCACTGGGATCCTGCAGCAGGGCAGGCTGGGCGCCCGGACACCTGGGTTCTCTCCCCTGCGCTGGGAGAAGAGTGGGGGAAGCTGGGAGCCAGGACTCCAGGGTTCTCTCCCTGGCTCTGGAAGGGGAGCGGGGACTAGTGGTTAGAGCTGGGGGGGTGGGGGAGGCTGGTGCCCGGACGCCTGGGTTCTCTCCCTGGCTCTGGGAGGGGAGTGGGGGCTAGTGGTTAGAGATGGGGGCTGGGAGCCAGGACTCCTGGGTTCTCTCCCTGGCTCTGGGAGGGGAGTGGGGTCTAGTGCTTAGAGACGGGGGCCGGGAGCCAGGACTCCTGGGTTCTCTCCCTGGCTCTGGGAGGGGAGTGGGGTCTAGTGCTTAGAGACGGGGGCCGGGAGCCAGGACTCCTGGGTTCTCTCCCTGGCTCTGGGAGGGGAGTGGGGGCTAGTGGTTAGAGGGTAGGTGGTGGCTGGGAGCCAGGACTCCTGGGTTCTGTGCCTGGCTCTGTGTGACATTGGGGGGATCCGACCCCTGCCCCTCTCTGTGTCTTGGGCACTGACCCCCCCTTGCTGGTGGGGGTTATGGGGCCCAGTCCCTTTGCGCAGGGTGCTGGGGGGCCCCAGCTGGCGGAGCGCCGTGCTGCCGAGACCGCCCCCCGTATGTGTGACTGGGTGCCGCTGACCCTGCCCCCCACGCCCCACACCAGAACCTGCGGCGGGAGCTGCAGACGCACCAGGCCCGGGTGGACGAGGTGCTGGCCCGGGCGGGCGCCCTCGCCTCCCTCAGGAGCCCCGAGGTGGACGGGGTGCGGCGGCTGCTGGAGAGGCTGCGGGAGCTGTGGGGGGCGCTGCAGGAGCAGACGGAGCAGCGCCAGCAGCTGCTGGACGCCACCTACCAGGTGGAGCAGTACCACTTCGACGCCGGCCAGGTGGAGGCCTGGCTCAGCGAGCAGGAGCTGCTGCTCATGAACGAGGAGAAGGGCAAGGTGAGGGGGGCCTAGGGGGCGCTGTGGGGCAGGGAGCAGGGCAGGGGGGCTCAGCAGGGGGCGCTGTCCCCCGGCAGGCAGGGCTGGCCCCAGGGCGGCGCTAGGGGGCGCTGTGGGGCAGGGAGCAGGGCGGGGGGCTCGGCAGGGGGCGCTCTCCCCCGGCAGGCGGGGCTGGCCCAGGGCGGCGCTAGGGGGCGCTGTGGGGCAGGGAGCGGGGTGCGGGCAGCAGGGGGCGCTCTCCCCCGGCAGGCGGGGCTGGCCCCAGGGCGGCACTAGGGGGCGCTGTGGGGCAGGGAGCAGGGCGGGGGGGGCTCAGCAGGGGGCGCTCTCCCCCGGCAGGCGGGGCTGGCCCAGGGCGGCACTAGGGGGCGCTGTGGGGCAGGGAGCGGGGTGCGGGCAGCAGGGGGCGCTCTCCCCCGGCAGGCGGGGCTGGCCCAGGGCGGCACTAGGGGGCGCTGTGGGGCAGGGAGCAGGGCGGGGGGGGCTCAGCAGGGGGCGCTCTCCCCCGGCAGGCGGGGCTGGCCCAGGGCGGCACTAGGGGGCGCTGTGGGGCAGGGAGCGGGGTGCGGGCAGCAGGGGGCGCTCTCCCCCGGCAGGCGGGGCTGGCCCAGGGCGGCGCTAGGGGGCGCTGTGGGGCAGGGAGCGGGGTGCGGGCAGCAGGGGGCGCTCTCCCCTGGGCTGTTTGGCGCCCCAGGAGCGGGATCCGATGGTTGGGAGCGGCCTGGCAGGGCGGCCAGCTTACCCCCTCGCCCACCCCTGAGCGGCCGGGCCCCGGGCCGGGATCCCCCCGCTGACCCCAGCGGCCTCTCCCCGCCCCAGGACGAGCAGAGCACCCTGCAGCTGCTGAAGAAGCACCTGCTGCTGGAGCAGACGATTGAGAACTACGAGGAGACGGTCGCCCAGCTGTCCCGCCAGTGCCGCGCCCTGCTGGAGCTGGGCCACCCCGCCAGGTGGGTGGGAGCCGCCCGCCCCCCGCCCGCCCCTCGCCCGCCCGCCCCTCACCCGCCCCTCGCCCGCCCCTCGCCCGCCCCCCGCCCGCCCCTCGCCCGCCCCCTGCCCGCCCCCCGCCCGCCCCTCGCCCGCCCCCCGCCCGCCCCTCGCCCGCCCCCCGCCTGCCCGCCACCCGCCCCCCGCCCGCCCCCCGCCCGCCCCTCGACCGCCCCTCGCCCGCCCCCCGCCCGCCCCTCGCCCGCCCGCCCCCCGCCCGCCCCTCGCCCGCCCGCCCCCCGCCTGCCCCCTGCCCGCCCTTCGCCCGCCCCTCGCCCGCCCGCCCCTTGCCCGCTCGCCCCCCGCCCGCCCCTCGCCCGCCCGCCCCTCGACCGCCCCTCGCCCGCCCGCCCCCCGCCCGCCCCCCGCCCGCCCCCCGCCCGCCCCTCGCCCGCCCCCCGCCCGCCGCCCGCCCGCCGCCCGCCCCCCGCCCGCCCCTCGCCTGCCCGCCCCCCGCCCGCCCCTCGCCTGCCCGCCCCCCGCCCGCCCCCTGCCCGCCCTTCGCCCGCCCCTCGCCCGCCCGCCCCCCGCCCGCCCCTCGCCCGCCCCTCGCCCGCCCGCCCCCCGCCCGCCCCTCGCCAGCGCGGTTCTCGGCACTGACCAGGTGTGTCCTTGCCCAGCGAACAGATGAGTAGGCGGCAGTCTCGGGCTGACCGGCTCTACGTGTCTCTGAAGGGCCTGGCGGAGCAGCGCAAGGCCAGGCTGGAGCAGCACTACTGGTTCTGCCAGCTTGGCCGCGAGGTGGACGACCTGGAGCACTGGATCGCCGAGAAGGAGGTGGTGGCCGGGTCACCGGAGCTGGGCCAGGACTTGGAGCACGTCACGGTGAGGGAGGCAGCCCGCGGGCGGGCGCTGGGGGCGGGGTGGGCGGGGCCGGGCTGTGCCGTGTGCCCTTGCCCCAGCGCCCCCAGGGCACACGCCCCCCAGCAGCCCCAATGCCCCCAGGGCACACGCCCCCCAGCGCCCCCAGCGCCCCCAGGGCACACGCCCCCCTGCCCCAATGCCCCCAGGGCACATGCCCCCCAGCGCCCCCAGCACCCCCAGCAGCCCCAGGGCACAGGCCCCCCAGCGCCCCCAGGGCACAGGCCCCCCATCGCCCCCAGCGCCCCCAGCAGCCCCAATGCCCCCAGGGCACACGCCCCCCTGCCCCAATGCCCCCAGGGCACACGCCCCCCAGCGCCCCCAGGGCACACGCCCCCCATCGCCCCCAGCGCCCCCAGGGCACACGCCCCCCAGCGGCCCCAGGGCACACGCCCCCCAGCGCCCCCAGGGCACAGGCCCCCCAGCAGCCCCAATGCCCCCAGGGCACACGCCCCCCAGCAGCCCCAATGCCCCAGGGCACACGCCCCCCTGCCCCAATGCCCCCAGGGCACACGCCCCCCAGCGCCCCCAGGGCACACGCCCCCCAGCGCCCCCAGGGCACACGCCCCCCATCGCCCCCAGCGCCCCCAGGGAACACGCCCCCCAGCGGCCCCAGGGCACATGCCCCCCAGCGCCCCCAGGGCACAGGCCCCCCAGCAGCCCCAATGCCCCCAGGGCACACGCCCCCCAGCAGCCCCAATGCCCCCAGGGCACACGCCCCCCAGCACCCCCAGCGCCCCCAGGGCACACACCCCCTGCCCCAATGCCCCCAGGGCACACGCCCCCCAGCGCCCCCAGCGCCCCCAGGGCACAGGCCCCCCAGCGCCCCCAGCGCCCCCAGGGCACACGCCCCCCTGCCCCAATGCCCCCAGGGCACACGCCCCCCAGCGCCCCCAGCGCCCCCAGGGCACAGGCCCCCCAGCAGCCCCAGCGCCCCCAGGGCACAGGCCCCCCAGCGCCCCCAGCGCCCCCAGGGCACAGACCCCCAGCAGCCCCAGCGCCCCCAGGGCACAGGCCCCCCAATGCCCCCAGGGCACAGGCCCCCCATCGCCCCCAGGGCACAGGCCCCCCATCGCCCCCAGCGGCCCCAGGGCACACGCCCCCCAGCGCCCCCAGGGCACAGGCCCCCCAGCGCCCCCAGCGCCCCCAGGGCACAGGCCCCCCAGCACCCCCAGCGCCCCCAGGGCACACGCCCCCCTGCCCCAATGCCCCCAGGGCACACGCCCCCCAGCGCCCCCAGCGCCCCCAGGGCACACGCCCCCTGCCCCAGCGCCCCCAGGGCACACGCCCCCCAGCGCCCCCAGCGCCCCCAGGGCACAGGCCCCCCAGCGCCCCCAGCGCCCCCAGGGCACAGGCCCCCCAGCAGCCCCAGCGCCCCCAGGGCACACGCCCCCCTGCCCCAATGCCCCCAGGGCACACGCCCCCCATCGCCCCCAGGGCACACGCCCCCCAGCGCCCCCAGGGCACACGCCCCCCAGCGCCCCCAGCGCTCCCAGGGCACACGCCCCCTGCCCCAATGCCCCCAGGGCACACGCCCCCCAGCGCCCCCAGCGCCCCCAGGCCCAATGCCCCCAGGGCACACGCCCCCTGCCCCAATGCCCCCAGGGCACAGGCCCCCCAGCGCCCCCAGGGCACAGGCCCCCCAGCGCCCCCAGCGCCCCCAGGGCACAGGCCCCCCAGCGCCCCCAGCGGCCCCAGGGCACACGCCCCCCAGCGCCCCCAGCAGCCCCAGGGCACAGGCCCCCCAGCGCCCCCAGGGCACAGGCCCCCCAGCGCCCCCAGGGCACAGGCCCCCCATCGCCCCCAGCGCCCCCAGGGCACACGCCCCCCAGCGCCCCCAGGGCACAGGCCCCCCATCGCCCCCAGCGCCCCCAGGGCACACGCCCCCCAGCGCCCCCAGCGGCCCCAGGGCACACGCCCCCCAGCGGCCCCAGGGCACACGCCCCCCAGCGCCCCCAGCAGCCCCAGGGCACAGGCCCCCCAGCGCCCCCAGGGCACAGGCCCCCCAGCGCCCCCAGCGGCCCCAGGGCACACGCCCCCCAGCGGCACCAGCGCCCCCAGGGCACACGCCCCCCAGCGGCCCCAGGGCACACGCCCCACATCGCCCCCAGTGCCCCCAGGGCACACGCCCCCCAGCGGCCCCAGCGCCCCCAGGGCACACGCCCCCCAGCGGCCCCAGGACACACGCCCCCCAGCGCCCCCAGCAGCCCCAGGGCACACGCCCCCCAGCGCCCCCAGCGCCCCCAGCGCCCCCAGGGCACACGCCCCCCAGCGGCCCCAGGGCACACACCCCCCTGTGTCCTGCCCTGGGTGACCCCATGACACATGCCCCCCTGAGCCCCAGGGCTGACACACTCCAGACTGGGCCACATGGCCCCGGGGCCGGGTTCTCTGTGCCAGGCTGGGTGCTGGGTCCCTGCCGTGTCCTTTCCCACGGGCTCCGTGCTGCTCTCCACCTCCCCCGGCTGGGCTCCCAGTGCTGGGCCCTAGGCCACGGGCTGGTTTCTCTGCCATAGCCCACGCACTGTGTGCCGTCCTGCAGGCTCCAGGCCACGCTCCGGGGCCCCGCCGTGGTCTCCGGGCCCTGGTCCGTGTATCGTGCGCTCACCCCCCATCCCGCCCCCCAGCTGCTGCAGGAGAAGTTCACGGAGTTCGCCAGCGAGACGGGCAGCGTGGGGAACGAGCGGCTCTCGGCCGTGAACCAGATGGTGGACGAGCTGATCGACTACGGGCACGTGGACGCGGCCACCATTGCGGAGTGGAAGGACGGGCTGAACGAGGCCTGGGCCGACCTGCTGGAGCTGATGGAGACGCGGGCCCAGATGCTGGCCGCCTCCCACGAGCTGCACAAGTTCTTCAGCCACTGCAAGGACCTGCTGGCCCAGATCGAGGAGAAGCAGCAGCGGCTGCCGGAGGTGGCAGCCCGCGAGTCCCGCAGCTCCGCCGGGGCCCTGCAGGGGGTGCTCAGCACCTTCGAGCATGACGTGCAGGTGCTGGTGAGCCAGGTGAGGGGGCGAGGCAGGGAAGGGGCCTTCGGGGGGACAACCAGCTCCTGCGCCCCACCCGGAGGGGAACGCCTCGCGGCCCCCGGCCACGGGGCCCTGCGTAACCGGCCCCTGCGCCCCGCCCGGAGGGGACGCCTCGCGGCCCCCGGCCACGGGGCCCTGCGTAACCGGCCCCTGCGCCCCACCCGGAGGGGAACGCCTCGCGGCCCCCAGCCACGGGGCCCTGCGTAACCGGCCCCTGCGCCCCGCCCGGAGGGGACGCCTCGCGGCCCCCGGCCACGGGGCCCTGCGTAACCGGCCTCTGCGCCCCGCCCGGAGGGGACGCCTCGCGGCCCCCGGCCACAGGGCCCTGCGTAACCGGCCCCCGCGCCCCACCCAGAGGGGAACGCCTCGCGGCCCCCGGCCACGGGGCCCTGCGTAACCGGCCCCTGCGCCCTGCCCGGAGGGGACGCCTCGCGGCCCCCGGCCACGGGGCCCTGCGTAACCGGCCTCTGCGCCCCGCCTGGAGGGGACGCCTCGCGGCCCCCGGCCACAGGGCCCTGCGTAACCGGCCCCCGCGCCCCACCCAGAGGGGAACGCCTCGCGGCCCCCGGCCACGGGGCCCTGCGTAACCGGCCCCTGCGCCCCGCCCGGAGGGGAACGCCTCGCGGCCCCCGGCCACGGGGCCCTGCGTAACCGGCCCCTGCGCCCCGCCCAGAGGGGACGCCTCGCGGCCCCCGGCCACGGGGCCCTGCGTAACCGGCCCCCGCGCCCCTGTCACGGAGTCCCTGGGCGATGCTCTGGAACTGCTCCCCATGAAGCCAGTCAGGACTCTGGGGTAGTCGCCTTTCTGTGAGCAGCCTGTCTTCAGGACACACAGCTCACACAGCTTCCACCTTCCTGGGTCTGACCTCGGAGCATTCAGCATCCTCTGCCCCTCCGTGTGCTTCCCCCCAGCGAGTCCGCTCAGGCGGGGCTCCTGGGGAAGCCAGAGGGTCCTGCACCCCAACTTCGCAGTCAGACGTGACTCTCAGCCAGCCAGTAAAACAGAAGGTTTATTAGACGACAGGAACATGGTCTAAAACAGAGCTTGCAGGTGCAGAGAACGGGACCCCTCAGCTGGGTCCATTTTGGGGGGCAGTGAGCCAGACAACCACGTCTGCACTTCACTCCATGTCCCAGCCAGCCCCAAACTGAAAACTCCCTCCAGCCCCTCCTCCTCTGGGCTTTGTCCCTTTCCCGGGCCAGGAGGTCACCTGATTCCTTTGTTCTCCAACCCTTCAGCTCTCACCTTGCAGGGGGGGAAGGGCCCAGGCCATCAGTTGCCAGGAAACAGGGTGTTGGCCATTCTCTGTGTCCAGACCCCTGCACACACCTGCCCTCTAGGGCTTTGCAATGATCATACACCCTTACCCCACCCCCTAGATACTTAAGAACTGCATAGGGGAAACTGAGGCACCCCCACAATATTCGGAGGAAACATTAAGAACAGGCCCACTTCGTCACATCTCTCCCCCCTTCGAGATCGAACTGAGCGGGGTCACTTTACCCGGTGACCTGGGGAAGTTCGAAGCCACCAATGTTCCCATGGATGCCCCAGCGTCTCTCCCATTCCTTGGTAGGAGTTACACCAGGCCCTTCCAGTTTCACGCCCTCCCTTAGGTCGGGGGTGGTCGATAGCACTCGCATGCCGCATATGGGAAGGTTT